>NC_044063.1:9007056-9107056 GCF_902167405.1 Gadus morhua
ATATTAAACTTCAGTCAGGTTGCGTCACCACAAAGCCTCCCAGTCAGGTGGACTGGATGAAAATCTTAGTTAAGTTTGCAAACTGGGATGGGACCACTCCTGAGTAGAGCAGTCCACAGATGAGTCAACAACCATTACAATCAAGGACAACTAGGTGTAAGCTAAAAAAGGATTTGACACAATGCATGCTAAAGTGTAATGCATGCCATGGTAATGATGATCATGACAGTAATATATAAGCAGTGTGTGAGACAGAGAGAGAGAGAGAGAGAGAAAGAGAAAGAGAAAGAGAGAGAGAGAGAGAGAGAGAGAGAGAGAGAGAGAGAGAGAGAGAGAGAGAGAGAGAGAGAGAGAGAGAGAGAGAGAGAGAGAGAAAGAGAGACACACACACACACACACACACACCCCCCCCCCCCCCCCACCCACCCACCCCCGGAACGCAATCAAGGTGGTAGGTACCATGGTCAGCGCCAGGCGTTGCGACGTAACGTCACGCAATGCGCGACAGAGCAGATGATATCCATGGCACTGCTTGAACATAATTCACAACAACTTCAACACTGGTCCTAGTGGCCGGTTCCGTTCCAGCTGCGCATTAATTCTTCACACAATACGCTCCAGTGCCGCGGAGCAGCGGTAGTAGGCCTCTAGAGTTACAGTGAGTGAGTAGCCGTTTTGGTTCCTCCTCGACTTCCCACCCAAGTGATGGGGAGTGAGTGGGATACTGAGGTTGAGCCACCTAACTCGGTCCACGCACTTTCGGATGAACCCTCGCCAGATGTATGCTGTAACGTGTTGATACAACGTCTGTCCAATATATTGATATCAAAGTTAAACAATACAATGGCATATGTTATCCTCTGGCGCTAATGCCAGTCATGTAGAAACTACGAGCGCACTGTTGGCCAACCATAAAACGACCCAGTGGAGCGGGCGGCACACGACGCACCCCGTGGAACGGACGCTGATCCATCCCTGCATCGCGTGACCCGTCCCGCTACGACGCTGCACGGGACCCCGCTCTGACCGGCCAGCGCTCCTAGCCTAGGCTACGGGCCAATCGCATGAGATAGAATAACGAATTGGACACCGGCTGTGATTATCTCCATGAGTTTATTGGAGCAAGTATTCGCATTAAGTTGGCGGCCAGTCTTGGTTGTAGATGCGTTACGAGTGACACCGTGGGTTTCACTGGCCATTCGGCCAAGTTGTGCTGCTGTTACCTCACCGTTAGGCCCCAGGGCTTGACCAGAGGACAAAACAATAACCCCTCATCACGAAAGAACCGCTGAGTTTGAAGCAGGCCCTGACAGCAAGCAATAACACACCGGGCTTTAGTGACTAGTCAGCTCTTGGAACAAGGCCGGTTGTTCTCGCTTCAAACCCCCAGTATTTAGCATGATGCCCCCACATACAGATGATGCGGCTCCGGTGTAGCCCACTGTCAAGCTTTGGCTGTTTACTTTATAGATGAGAAACGCGAATGCGCCCGCGATCACTGCAGCACCCTGCACCCAAATGCAGGGCCGGCGTCCCTGAAACACCCTGCACGAAAAAAAAACACACACAGCACCTTGCCTATATACCGCACAAAACAATATGGACCAGACCCCCAACCCCCCTCCCCCCGCTACCTTTTTATAAAAGAGTAACCGTGCAATTTCAGCCGGACTTTACCTGCAGCGTCGCTATCAATCGTGGGGTTGTTTAATCCACCAACACAGAAGGCGTTCGGTTGAATCGATGAGAAGACGGTTATCAATGGAGCGGCAGCAGCAGCGGGCGAACGGCGAAGACATGCACTTCGCTCCTATTCCTTTAAGCTCGCATCGCTGAGTCAAGGAAGCCAGCCGCTGATCGACGATCAGTCCTCACTGGCGTGGACGACGATGGCGATCTGTCGTGAGCGACGGACGTCAGGTGCAGCGGCCCGTCATGTGCATCAAAACGTGGCGGTACCCATGGATGGTGCTGTATAGGCTAGTAGCACGAGCAGCAGCAGCAGCCGGCAGGAGATGCTCTTGATATTAAGGACGCGAGCATCAGTGCGGCGGTGCACGCGAGAGAGAGAGAGAGAGAGAGAGAGAGAGAGAGAGAGAGAGAGAGAGAGAGAGAGAGAGAGAGAGAGAGAGAGAGAGAGAGAGAGAGAGAGAGAGAGAGAGAGAGAGAGAGAATTAAGAGGGATGGAAGGGAGAGAGAGAGAGATGGGGGGGAGAGAGAGAGAGAGAGAGAACGAAAGAAAAAGAGAATAAAGAGAAAGCTGGAAGGGAGAGAAATAGAGTCATAGAGAGAGACAGAGGGAGAGCGAAGCGAGAGAGACGCACGCACTATCTGACACGCGCACGCAAGCAACAAACAATTTGAACACCAGATACATAAATAAATATTTATATCGATATTTATATTTATATATATACGCATTTTAATTTATATAACCGCAATTTACAGAACTACAGCCATCAGTTGTCACCATTCGGGTCTTATGGTAACTTTAATTATAGCCTATATTTTGTCAGATGCTTTTGCATTAATTCCTCTAAAAATAACAAAAAACATAGCAAAGTGGCAACAGCATAATCTCATATCTATATTAATGTTAACGGAGAAGAAGAGAAGGTAAAGGACCATGAATATCGACGCCTTCCCTTTAATGTCACTCTTCAGGGGCGGGGCCAAATGCGCTTTCCGGAAGTGCTTCGGTTTCGTTATCTGAAGGGGCGTTACTTCAGATGTCAAACGTGCCCTTCGCGTAGCGAAAGTAACTTTTTCCCAACACGTTCAAGTTGATCGCCAATCGTGCAAGGTCGTCACTTTGCGTCGTAGCTCACCGACTGCACACCTTGACGATGTCTGACTCGGTGAAGAACGTGGCCGTGTTCGGCGGAACGGGCATGACCGGTGCAGCCACCGTTTCCCTGGCTGCGGCAGAAGGTAAGGACTCAAGGAGGGTACCCCTAAGGATATCCATAAGGACTCCCTGAAGGATACCACTGTTTACAGAAGATAGAGGATCAAACGTCAGTCGTTTTGTTAAGTTGATAGTGCAAGAGACTGCGCAGGAACATAGAGATCAGACTGTACAGAACATGCTTGCAGCAGCATTTAAAAATGAACTGTGAAGTAATGGACGGGATGATGTGACAGATGCGATCAGATCAGTGAGGTAACGCGTCATAAATAATGTTCATGGTATTATTGTTAAACTGCACCGATTTGATCACATTCAACCGTCTTTAACAGATGCACGCAACAAATGCAAGGTAGGCTATCAAAAAACTCTGTACATACATAAAAAACAATGTACAGAGGCCTACTCATGTGTTAATTTACAACTGTAAATGTGAATGTGTAGACTGCAACTCCAAGAAAACATTTGGACACTGTGTGTAACACGTGTATGTGGTATACTCTCTCACTATGATAACAATTGGAGAGCTTAATATAAGATTATTAAATATTTAATTCCCAGCAGCCCATTTACACATTAATCACATTTATTTTGAAGTAGGCCAATGCTATGGTATTCCACCGTTTTAATCGATCAAAGTTCTTTATGAAAAACGTTGTTACAACGTTATAATGTTTTACATCATAGGTATAAAGGTGTAAAGATCAATTGGATTGATTACTTTTATCAGCAGTTCACAAACTGTAAACATTTCCATGAACTCATTGTTGCCTTGTCCTGTGTTTGATAATCAACATGTTGCCAACAGCTGGATGAGGTAGGCTCTGGGTTGAAGGGGTACCCGACAACCGGGGAGGAGGGTCACTGGGGAGTTTGGGGGTCACTGCTAGATAATAATATCAATAATTACTCATTAACTAATAATAAAATTAATAACTAAAGAGCCTTTCTAGGGACCAAAGGGTGCTTTACACATGGCGGACAAAACAAAATATGTATAATATTAATACAAGAACAGAAAATTGTTAGCATTTCCATTGCCTTCCCACTTTGTCACAACTGGTCAAAATAGAAGTGCAGCGTCATGTTGGCTGTTAAGGGCCAGACTAGTGCGTTCTGCTGACTCATGCTAGCTCTCACAGCGTATCTCACAGCAGATGCTCCTCCCAACAACAATCTCACACAATCTCCCCCATGCAGAAGGGGTGTGTTGGCCCTCCCGAGGTGTGGGAGATTCTAGCTGGTTTCAGTTGGGACACGGGTTGGTAAAAATGTATTTAAAGAGGACCCCCCCCCCCCCCCCCCTTCCAGGGTACAACGTGACGGTGCTCGTGCGGGACCCCAAGCGGCTCCCAGAGGGCCACAAGGCCTCCAGGGTGGTGGTGGGAGACGTGACCAACCGGGCCGACGTGCAGAAGACCCTGGAGGGCCAGGACGCCGTCATCATCGTCTTGGGAACCCGCACAGACCTCAGTGAGCTTGGACTATGCACAGAACCATAAACATTTATACGTTTCCCTAACTCGAACCTTGTTTTTACCTTCACTCTCTCCGTTTAGACGTCAACGGATGTGTGAAACAGATAAATTATCTCTGAATAAAGTTGACCCGTACAATATCAAGTGATTTCATAATGAAGTTACTCAGTTACGACTGTTCTTTATTCTGCTCCGTTTGCGGTTTGTATGGCATGGGTGTAATGCTGCATTAAATCCACTAGGAGGCAGCAAAGTGACTTCTTATGTTGGGTTGGACAATCAATCGTTTGTTTTATTCTTGTCCTATTAATCAACCTGGTTCTTAGATCTTTATGTATTTGTTTCTATTTGTTAAGCCTATGAAGAAAATATATAGTCATTATTATCTCATATTATTGCGAAATGTAATTAACCAGGCTTGCCCGGTTATCATAATTTCGATCAAATTCTTGACATATTGAAATCGGGTCCGTTCATACTGTGATAGGGACATTTCCATGGCAATACGTTTCCTCTGTCAGTGTTGTACCTTATGGCCGTGACTTGATCATGTGAGCCTAACCCTTCCTGCTTGGCCCGATGTCTCTCCACTCTCCAGGCCCGACCACCATGATGTCCGAGGGTACCAGGAACATCGTGGAGGCCATGAGGGCTCGTGGGATCTCCAAGGTGATTGGCTGCATGTCAGGTAGGACCACCACCACCGCGGCCTCACCCCCTTCCAAGACACTGAGATTAAACAGCATTCTGACCAGGGTTTTCAGTGAAGAATACCAGACATTAGATTAGAGTGCCACACTAGACTTTAAACCATGGCGGTTGGTTGGAATGTTTTCAGGGGAAGTGCCTTATGCCGCGTTTCTACTGCAGGGTGCGGTACGGTTCGGTTCGCCTCAGTCCGGTAGGGAGGGGGCGGTATCGCCCAGCTCAGTTCCAAGGTTGCGTTTCCACCGCCGACAGTACAGTACAGTAGGCCGGATGTCGATCGCCACGGCAGCTACATAAACATCGTGACATCATAACAGCGCGACACAGTGTAGCCTGCTCAATAAAAACAATGGAAAAGATGAACGCTACACATTAAACCAAGAGCTACCATGGAAGTCGTCCAGCAACAGTTCCTGGCCTTTATGCTTTTCATATGGCAGTTAATCAACTTCCGAATTCAAGCCATTCGGAAGCAAACTTCCGAACGAAGTTTGTTTGTTTTTATCTCCACGTCGCCCGGAAGTGACGATTCTGTCGACCAATCAACGGAGGGGGTGTGTAGCTCGAATTTTTCCGGAACTCTTTCAGGCGTCTCAGTACCCCAACGGAGGAGTACTGAAGACGAGGGCAAAACGAGTACGGCTCAGTCCGGGTCACGCCTGCTTTTGGCGGTGGAAACGCAATCCGTACCGCACCTTTGCGAACCGAACCGTACCGAACCCTGCAGTGGAAACGCGCCATTAGTGACTGATTATGCACTTACTGTAAGTCTGATCCACTTAAATCATTATTTAATCTATATCTACAAGACTTGCTTGACTTTTCACAACACTTACAGCATATCTAGCATTAATTAGTAGGAGGGTGGTACATTATTTCTTTAGTACATCATACAATACTTTCGGAAAAATTATATAATATTGTATTTGTGCTATTTACTGAAAGTAAATGTTTTTGACACACAGCCATACAATTTTATAATCGGCATTAACAAATACAGTAGCTGTGTCCACTAGTTCAACCAGAATCTTTTTGGGGGTTGCTTGAAGACCGCTTTACACACTAGGATCTAGGGAGGCACTTTTGGAACTTTTTTTTCGGGGGAGACTACAGAAAGTAAAGAATATTTCAGTATCTTCCCCCTCAATCTCAGCGGTCATACACGTACTTCCTTCTATCCATTTAATATCCTTTCTTTCCACTGCTCTCCTTCATTTTGAGTCTTAGTCCTGAATTCCCACCACTGTGAATTACCTCCACTATTCTATTTCCTGTTCTCCTCCTCCCACATCCTGTGTTTCTAGTCCCAGTCAGTTAAAACACACTGCCTCACCTTCCCTCCTCCCTCTGCTCCTCCTCCTCCTCCCATCCTCTTCCTCTCTGCTCCCAGCCTTTCTGCTGTGGGAGCGCTCCAAGGTTCCCCCCCGCCTGGTTCCTGTGACCGAGGACCACGACAGGATGTACGCCGTGCTGAAGGAGTCCGGCCTCGACTACGTGGCCGTCATGCCACCTCACATCGCTGGTGAGCCTGCAGACAGATTATAATGTAGTTATTATCAGCGTCCAATACAAACACTCCCATGTCTCAACGCCTTTTCACAAAATAAAAGACCCATTGTAGAGTAGACTCATTTATTGGTGGGCGGAACTAATGTTTTTTATTTTGTGACAAAGACTTGGTTATCTTGATGAGAACACGGGATGAGCCGACGGCTGACTGCGACTTTTACAGGCTGGCGTCAGTCAAAGTGTGCCCTAAGAGAACCGTTTGGCTGTACTAGCTATAGCGATGGCTCCTGCTTCCGACGGTGGCTCCCGCTGCTGGTCTGCCGTCAACACTGACGTTTGAACACAAGACTAGATATGATGTGATGATGAGTCACTCCTAAGTGCATTTTGGCAGGCGCTTCTAAGCAACAGAAGCATGAAGCAAAAGACAGTGTTTATAAGAAAATATGATTCTTAAGAGCAGTTGAAGGGCTTATTTACTGTTGTTTATTAACCTTTATTTTACAAGGCAAGAATTGCTTGAGACCAAATGACCTATTATTCGAGCAAGGCCTGGCCTGGCTTGTCATCTGGAACACCGGTAGACAGCAGAACCCTCACACCCCCCCCCCTTTTTTGACTCGTAGTCGAACACGAACACACACACACTTGGTATCCCGCCTCGTTTTTCTCCCACCCACTCACCCTGGGTGTCTCTCCCCCCCACTCACCCTGGGTGTCTCCCCCCCCCATTTACCCTGGGTGTCTCCCCCCCACCCACTCACCTTGGGTGTCTCCCCCCCACCCACTCACCTTGGGTGTCTCTCCCCCCCCCCCACTCACCTGGGTGTCTCTCCCCTGCCAGGAGACCTCCCCCTGACCAAGGTGTACGCGGTGACAGAGAACAAGCTTCAGGGCCGGGCCATATCCAAGCACGACCTGGCCCACTTCTTCGTCAGCTGCCTTTCCACCCCCGAGTGGGACGGCAAGACGGTGGGCGTCTCAGGAGACTACCCAAGACCCTGAGCACGAGCCAGAGGACCCCTCTGGAGCCGCGCACGGCTGGTTTTGTGTCCACCGTGTCACGCCATGGCCGCCTTTCACACGCACACCTGTGTAAGGAATTAAAGTATTTTTTGGGGGAAATGTATATTATATTTCATAGACTTACTTCTGCACTGACTCTTAATTTTTTTTGCGAGTTGTATTATGCTTTTTGTTTCTGTTTCACTATGGCGGAAATGTACCATCTGATGCCCCTGGTTGCTTTCAGTTTGTCTGTTTACAGATTTTGAAATAAAATACTTTATTAAACACAATATACACGTTTCAAATTTTGTGACTCATGGAATGTATGCCAGAATCTCTGCTGGTGGGCATTTTGAGTGAGAGTGCGTCCATATGCCAAATCTTAATCTTTATGAAGAAGCGTATTAAATAACTAATGTTTAAATGGCTTATACTTATTCATTGAGTCAATTTTTGTATATAACTAAACAAAATATATCAAAAGCGGTTGAGTACTGCAATATTAGTAAATAGATATTGTGATCATTTATGGGTCGTGACATAATGGTTAATGACATCTGTGTCCCGAGGACAGAGCAGTTGAGAAACAAAGGTCTAGATCAGTGGTTCTCCAATAAGATAAGATATTTGTTCAGCTGAGTACCCCCTTCACCGAACATAAACAATGTGTGTGCGTTCAATTTGGCAGTGAACATACCTGAACATTAAAAGGGTGCAAATACTCACAATTTAGCGAGAAACATGGGCCTATGCTTCATGCAACTGTTGGCTTATTTCTCCCCACAAATGAAGCACAACGCCAGGCCAGGGTCAGAGCATTTAGAGGTGAATCCCATTCAAATATCTTCTTCATGAAACTGACATTTTTGTGTTTCTGGATTTCTGGATTATTTTTCAGGGATCCACCTTTCTCCTTGTTTTTAGATTTACATTTCAATTTGACCAAATGGACAATTTGCTTTTCTATCGTCTAGCTTTCAGAATTTAGACTTGTCCAGTGTGAAACGTATATTGAACGCATTGAAACAACTTGTCGACGACAACATCCGAGCTGGATGTCATCCGCTTCGGATAGCTGAATAACGATGAAGGTGGATTATTCACCGTTTTTTAAATGTTTAATTTGAAAACCTTTCGGATCATCCAAAGTCAGGGGATTGACTTCTTCGGTACACTAGGCAGACTAGGAGGCAGCTGCATGTGGGGGGTTGAATCATTTCTGAACCCCGACATGTGTGACTTGACTTCCTCAGCTGACCAATGCTCGGGGTAGGCGGGGCGAGCCTGTTTCAAAGTAGAAGACTGCTCTTACTTCAGGAAATCGATCTGATCGACGGATACTTTTGTGAACGTATGCTTCCAAGGGGCACCAGGTAAGAAATTCTGTCTATTTGAGAACGGATTTTTATCAATAATGTTACCTGAAATTCTCATAGTTTAATCATAGTTTCAACCCAGACAGCCATCCGGAGAACAGACACAACTGTGTGTCTCTTATGAATATCTACTTTTCAAAATGAATGTGGAATTAGGCCGTTCGCTGTTACAAAGTCTGTAGCTTTTCACTCATTGTAAAATTTATGAAATGATCGATTTGACGTAAAATAAGGTATAATAAAAGTATTCGAAAGCTAGGAACTTTTAAAAGGTTGACGTAACCAAGATGCAACCGAAACTTAGTGCAATGACTCATAGTATGAATTTACTACTTTTACGGAAGTGGATGTTATATTTATAGTAGTTAATCTGTTGATATTTCAATAAAATATTGCTTATTATTCGGTAGACGTATTTCAACTGGGGCTATATACGGAACACTAAACAGCTGATAAAACTTTATAGAGAAAACTGCATTACCCATAAGGCGGTTCGTCGACCTTCCCCCCACTACCTTTAACTCAAACCACGGGCGGGAGAAGAAGATGAACATTCCGCTCTGCCTACTCCTCCGACCATACAGTCTCCGCGGATCTAAAGGCTTATCACTTTTCATTCTTTTTTTTTTGTAGTATAGTATGAGTTTATGGAGCCGAAAAGTCGTTACCGTATATTGAAGATCGAAGCCAAATTGGGAATTGACTTACTGCTATTTGCAACACCGAATGTGGAGTACGGGAAGTGAATCAACAGGTTTGTCAAGATTTAAAAAGTTGCTAGTTTCTCTGCAGCTGCATGCGTACCGTTACATAAAGTGGTTCATTTGAACATCTCCGAAATGCCAGGTGTACCGACTTAATATCATCGTATTAATGTTTGCCCCTCTCTTTGCTGTAGCTTAGTCTAAAGATGATCCTGAAGGGGCAGAAGCGTAAACTCCCGCCCGAGGATCCAGACCACACAGAAGAGACCACCGCAGAATTGGAAGGACAGCGGCAGTTAGTCCTTTACATCTCGCTCAACAAATATCAACATGGTCAAGTGTTAGCCGAACCCAGTCTCAGGCGATCTGTTTTAATAGCAAACACTCTTCGGCAAATTACCTTGGAGGCAGCCATGGGAAAAGATGGGGGTTCGCCGACTCCCTGTGGCGCTGCAGCCGCCGTGCATACCAAGGAGGACGGCTGCACTGGAATGGCGACACCGGATCGCCAGTTCACGGTGACGGTCCATAACAGCCATTCGGCTGCAGCCAGTGACTTTTCTTCACCCCCAGACCCCCAATTCGGTGTTGCGTCTAGTAGGCATCAGGCGGACTTCCAAGTGAGTACGCCAGATGTGTGTATCGAGGGAGGCTCAGAGGATTGGGAGTCCATGTCTTCAGATCCAGATTTCTCTCTGTCAGCGGCCATCTCCTCCATCCTGACCACGCTGGAGTCCAGCATCGACGGGAACCACGGCGGCTCTCCGGCAGCGCCGCGGACGCCTCTGAGGTCTTTGGAGAACCTGGCGGCACTGGAGGGAGATGGAGCCTCCAAACAGGGGGTGAGGGGTCCAAGCTGGGGGGGCTGGGAACGGGCCGAGGAGAGCAGGGCGACGGACAGCTGCGTGGAGGTGATGAGGTCCAGTTACCTGGGGGACCTGGCCCTGGACGACATTTTCCAGGACATAGACACGTCCCTGCTGGAGAGGGAGCTGGGCGTGCTGGGAGCGAGGGGAGAGGGACACCCCAGTGGAGAGGAGCTTCTCCGATACCTGCCCTCACTCTCCTCCACTGTTCCGTCCTTCTCGTCGTTCTCCTCCTCCTCCTCCTCCTCCTCCTCCTCTCCCTTCCTGTCCATTAACCAGAACATGTGGTGCCTTCCCTCCTTCTCCTCCTTCAACCCGACCACCACCCCCTCCGGCTCCCCCTTCTTCTCCTCCTCCTCCTTCCCCTCCTCCTCCTTCCCGTCTCCGTCCTCCTCGTCCTACCCTGGTCAGGGCCTGGCTCGAGACGGGTTGGAGTTGGACCATGTGATGGAGGTGCTGGTGGAGTCCTGAGGAGGTGGTGGGGGGAGGGGGGGGGTGGGGAATAGCTCCAGACTGAAAGACTGTGAACACGCTCTGAAACAAAAGACACTGAATGGTAGAAACTGTTTTTACACTATAGACTGTGTGTGTATATAATTATATATTTAAATTGTGTTTCAAGTTGTTTCGGTGCACTAAGCCCCATGTTGAGTTTTTTCATCGGATGGTTTTAAGTAAGCAAGCCTGACAGAGATTGAGTTCCAGAAGAACGCTATCAGGACGTGTAAGAATGGTTGATGACGGGGACGCCAATCTCTAAGCGAGGGTATGAGTGGATGCAGACGCACAAGGCTGTAAATCATATCAGTGACTGGTATGTGAAGGCCATGCTGTAGGTGCCTTTATGTCTGCATGGCTAGTAATGTAATTCCTAGCCAGCTGTTACCTTAGAAACAAAGGGAACCTCAACAAATATTTTCATATTTTGTCAAGAGGGGGAGAGATGGTTCTGGTAATAGCCAAACGGTCTGCTCGTGTTAGTATATGCTCAGGGCTGTGCCTCGTATTGATTTAGGTATTGGAGCTGTCAATAACACAGCTCAGGCATGCCATTGGTTGGTTATGTATTGAGGCGGTTCCTTGTAGTTTGTGCACATAGGAATGGGTATGTTGGCCAATCAGGAATAGACGTCTGAAGACATCTGTTGAGTTTTTAAAACCGAGATGAGTTTAGGAGGGGGAGTTTAGAGTATATTAACAGTACTAATACAATGTTTTTTTCTAATCCTACTGGTTATTAGAGGGTTATGAAATGACTTCTCAATTGTGTTCCATGGGGGAGATACCAGTAGCGATACTGTGATGCTTCTTGTTAGTTTTATCTGACCCTATTTATTATAATGTTTAAAATGACTTTCTAATGTTATCATTACACACTTGATATTATATATTGTTCAGCTGGTGCTCTCCTTTTTACAAAGATCCAAATTGCAGTCTCTTGTGTGAACACCAGGCTGGGATGTGATCGCAACACAAATCAAGTTGAACAGCTTCCGTGCCAAGCTGAACCCAAAACCCTTAGTGCTCAGGCCCACAGGTCAGGTCGTTGTCTCTCACAGAGCCGTGCGAGCGAAGGGTTGGCTCCGTGGCCGTGACGCATGGTGCATGCTGTTCTTGAGTCAGTCACAAGTTCCTGTTCAGAGGGGGTTGGTAGGAAATCCACGTCTGGGTTTACGTCATTAATTGAGCATTGCACTTTGAATTGTGTCATTGCCACCTTGCAGAGGCAGAAAGATGGTATCTGATGTTGTAAATAGTCAAATTATTAGCGTTTATCCGATGTTATGGTGAAGAAAAGTCTTTTGAAAGAAAACCATGTTCAGATTGAACCTGGCGGAGATGTAAACGGCCCTAATTGACAGATTCAACGAGCCGCACTTGGAGATATTGGTTTTGAAATGCTCACAGAAATTAGGTTCGAGAAAGCACATTGTGATGCCTCCTTCTGCAGGTTTTTGTCGTCCTGTATTATCCTGCCGATGATGGTTCCAAGTTTGTGTCAGGTGACACATTTATAAAGATTTATTATAAGTAATTGTATTTTCCACTTTTTTTTATTAATGTATTGCCTCAGCAGTTTAATTAATGATTTCAAATATGTATTATGTTTTTGGGTGTGGTTCTCGGACACTGAATCTAAAATGTTCAAAGTTCATGTTCACGTCCATTTTATCTCTTTTACTGTTCTGAAATAAATCTGAAAATTTACATTTGTCTTGTCACCCTTTCTCCAACCCACACATATTTGATTTACTTGATTAACAATAAGGTAGTAAGGACTTCAACTGAGGCCCATTTAACTTAAACCTGTGAACAAGTGAATTATGAAGACTTGCTTCCATGCTTTATGGCAATATTGATAAAACCGATTTGGTGCCTTACCTTGTAATGCAGTCAGTCTATGATCCTGTGGAGAATAGCTGAAGTTAACGATAATACAGTTGTGGTTTCATTTTTATTTGGTTATATAAAGTGCTTGTATGCCACATAGAACTATACAATGTATTTAAGATACTTTTGTGGCACAGCAAAGAAGTACGTATAACAAATTATTAGGCAAGGGTTGGAGACGACAGACTTAACACAATATGATTAAATATGTATGCATGATTAAATCATGCATACTTGATAAACATTAAACCCTTTAGCAAGATTAATATGAATCATTGTTAGTTATGTTAGAAGTAATGGGGTTTTGGTCATTGTTGAGTAATTAGTCGTGACATTATTTCTCATAATAGGGTTGTTTGAAAATGTTCATTAGCCTAGGATACAGTACATTAACTTCGATTGAGGATTCTTCAGTACTACAACACTTCAATCCTCTCAAAATGGCAGTATCGCCAACAAATATCCCATGATGCATTCTGATGTACAAGCCTTATATAAATAAACAATAATTTCAAATTAATTACAGAAAGATATGGACAGATTGTCAAACAAAAAACATTTATAAAACACATGCAGTAACAAGATATATGTGGAAAACGCAATTAGTAATTCTAAGAACAGTGATATGGTACGGCCAATTGTAAGTGATCTCACCTTGGATATTTTTTAAACCATAACTTTGCAGAATATGCATGCCTAATCCTGGCTGAAAAGCGTCCAATGTCTTCCTATTCGCATGTGTAGTGCTTCCATACATTATCAATGTAATTTCTCTTTTACTCATCATCTTATTCATTCCACCCCTTTGACCATATTGGAATTGTTTCAAAAACAAACACTAGGGGGCGGCTGCACACAAGAGCAGACCCCTTCTTTGAAGATAAACATCTGAAATGTAAACCAAGGTAGAGAAATTGTTGAAACAAGTCTTCAGTTACAATCGTTCATAAAATGCCAAACGATTAATTAATACATATATGGCCACAGGGGGACAGTAGAGGCAAATTGAAAAGGCACACAAGCTGTATTTCTCTGCCTGCAGTCCATGCATACATCCATTACACCACCTGGTAGTTTGAACGTTTTTTTTTTCTGCATCTGCTCAATTAAAATGGCCTGGATGCCGTGGAATTAAATGTGCTTCTATTGTGAAGACAAGGGTATAAAAGTTTGGCTTCTGCTTGCGCTACATCTCAGCATATTGGTGTGAAAAGGCCTGTAAAGTAACCGGAAATCCCCTCAGAGGTTGACATTAACACTTTGTCGCTGCACTGGAAAGATAACTACAGTTAATCCTACGTGACATGAACCCACCAGCAGCCACAGTGGACGGCCATTGTTACTAAGAGGGTAGGTTTATGAATGAAAAATGAAAATAAATCCCTGGCTTCTCCAACAAATACCTTCCGACAATGAAGGCAGCTTCTCAAGTTTCGAGGTTTGGCCCAATCAGGCCTCAGTACTTGAGGGTTTCAATCATGTGACATGAAGTTCAAGCCCGCCATCTTGGTCCTTCTTGACCAACAACTCTAGACGTAACATAGCTACGAATAAAACGTGGTGATCATTCATAACATAATGGGGAAAAAGCACCAAGATGGCGGCTTGGACTGTTCGTGTTGTCATGCGAGACACTCCTCTGATTTGTTCTCGTGATCCCCCAGAGGGAGGCAGTGGGTGAGGTGGGGGGGGGGCCTCCACCCTCCCAGCTCAGCCCTTGCTGATGGTGTTATAGGAAGGCTGGGCCGCGGGCTCCAGGGGCTGCTTGGTGGCCGCTCTGTGGTGCAGGGGTCCGGGCGGTGGGGGGCCGGTGTCCGTCGGGCCGTCCCCCAGGATGGGCCTCAGGTCCCCCTCGGGTTCTTCACAGTGCGGCAGCTCCAGGAAGCTGGTGAGGCCGTGCAGGTCGGCCATCTTGTGGAAGGCGCGCAGCAGGAGGTACATCATCATGAGCCCCACGAACAGGTAGACTGCAGGGGAGGAGGGGCGGGAGTAACCAGGCGGTCACGTGAGCTGCTTCTACCTTTCATTTTACTTTAAAAGGTGAGATATTATACCACCAGGTGTGAGTGGGATTAGCCGTTTGGAAAATCAGCCTCTTCTGACATCACAAGTGGGCGTGTCCAGCTAGATGTGCACCTGGTTGTATAATATGTCCCCTTTAAGCAGATGCTTCCGTCTTACAGTTAATTTGGTTTTAGATACATGGCGTCAAAAGGTGCAAGGTGTACGATTATTCGTTTAAAACATTTAAAGAACTACACTGTTAGACAGAATGTGAAGCAATAACCGTTTCGGCCTTATTTTAAAGGCGTCTATGTATCAGGTTGTTTTCTGGAGTACTAATTCGGCAAATCACACATTTAAGTAAGCAGTTAGACTAGAGGAAAAGCATCCTCATTATATTTATTATTTCCCCCTGCAATGACTCCATGAAGGGCTGAGGAAGTGACTGGTCTGAAATATCAGAGGGCCCTTGGAATAAAAATATATATTTCTAAAATGTCACTTTTTACTAGAATTTGTAAATATGCTCTTATAGTACAGATGATTACCCATTTTACTCAGTAATGTTGACTTGCATCTAGAAACCTGTGCATGCAGCCCTTTATGTACACCTGCACGTTTCTTTGTATGAAGGCGTTTCCATGGTGCACCAACTCTGCTCTTTATACCCACTGAGCTGCGGCCCAACGAAATGACCACTCTTCACGTACAAGTAGGTCAACACCCCAACCACAAAAACTGTTTAGGATTACAGGGGCCTCAGTACAGTGAGAACCGTTTCTATGTCATTAGTGGACTGCAAAGGTGGAACACAGCTTCTGGCTATTACTGTTAAGATTGGTTAGGTGGGACAGAACTTACAACAGTCGTGATCAGAGTTTCACAGAGTTTCACTAAAAAGTATTTCTAGTGACTCGTTATAGTTATGGTGACTAGGTGTAATCCATTTTTGTGTTTTCCAAGTGAAAGCTGTGCACATCATTGGACTTATCTGTGAAATATGGCTGAAAATGGGATTTCATCCCTTCTTAGAATAGTTCTTAATATACCAATAATCGGTGTTTTATGTTTCTTAAATATTATAAATAGAATCAAAACCCTGCCGTTGCTATGCAGCCTGTGTAGCCCCAACGCCACTTCAGTAACAAAATAAGCCACATCAAGGTCTGAATGGCAAACAATCCAACCACTGTTACGGTTGGTCTGTGATACTCTCTGGGCCCCCTGGGGCAGAAGACCCAGACCAAACATGAACAAAACATGGGCCTAAGGACAGCGGGAAGTCTCGCATGGCTTATTCTCAGTACCACCACAACAAGTCTGAGTGACTCAGCAAACTTTTATAATCCACGAGAGACGTAGGTCCCCCACCCCAGCCAACCCCTCACTCCCACCATACCGGGCTCTGCACACACTGGCTGGGGGGGGGGGGGGGGGATTACAGAAGTATAAAGGGGAAGGTTAAAAACAACAAGGCCACGTGTCTTCATTTGGCTGATAAATGGGTCATATAACTGTAAGTCTGAGTAACACTTTCAATCTCATTTATAGCCACTCATTTGGTTTGTATGACAAACTCATATGAGCTATCAGTTTTACAGTTGCCATACAAAACAATATGACTGCACGTGAATTAGCATCTGACAAACCATACGGGGAAGACTGCGAATGATTAGATCATGCAAAAGTGGTCAAACAGGCTAGCTGGTTGTGTGAGAGCCCGCTTTGTACAAGAGGGGAATAAACACATGACTGTCATACTGGTTTATTTTGTCGGATAGGTGGAAAATCATGGTGGTAACATGTTGTAAAAGTGAATCTATTTTACATTTTATTGGTGCATAAGTGCATATTGTTTTAATTATACGGCATCTTACTTTATATCATCGGAATGACATAATGTCACAATGACAATGTCATTGAATGGCTGAATGCTAACTGGAACAGTTCACTGTAGCATTATCTTGTCATCAGCTACTCTGTAGTCGTCCAAGTTGCCGCTCCAAGGCACCTTACACGGAATTGAGATACATTTCATCAAGGAGGCGCTAGCGGTTGGATGTCTTGCTCAAGGATGACCAAGCCAAATGATACTGCAGACTGCAATCTTTAGATCTCTCTAACTTCCCTGTTCATCAAAACACTGACTCATAACGACAAGTACTGTGTTTACCATATCAGACATTATTCAGGGTTCAGAGTCTGTTTTACGGTATCGTAGCCATATTGCAGGGTTAGGTGTCATTTGACACAGAACAGAACTTTGTTGCTGACAGGTTGCCATTTGTCTCGTGTGTGTGTGTGTGTGTAACTGTTTCCTTAACATTAAGTAAACCCAGTGGAGGGCAACCCAGGCTTGTAAAACAGGTAGTGCAATTTAACTCTGCTGATCCGAACAGGCTCTAGACCTGCTTATCAAACACATAGACCGGATGCCCCATAGGATGTGTGTTTAGGCGGAAGAGCACATGTTTTTTCCCTGGATAGAAAGATTTGAGGTAAAATGACTGACTGTCAAATTGACTGTCAAATTGACTCTCAAATTGACCATGCCGCCTCCAGCTCTCCAAAAATCACTGACAGCTGTCTTTGAAACACTATTCTCCAACAAGCGTTTCACTCGGTGGAACTCTGTTCTTTCTAACTGCGATATGCGCATTACAGGGATCTGGAAGACAGGAGCTGCGATTGGCCCGTTGAAGGCACGGTTTAGGCTCATTTAGAGGAAGGAGAAACCAGCCCTTGGTTTCCTTTGAGAAACAAAACTTGAATGAGTTTGTATTAAGAAGGAAACCCAAGGTGACGTATTGAATGCAGATCAGTAATACACGAGTTCTACATGCATACCTAGCATAAATCACGCCTAGGACAAAATATCATTATGATATTGGGAGTGTTTAAGTTTGAAATCAAAATAACTAAGGTGGAACATGCAGTTCAACCAAAAATACAAACACCTGCACGTTCGATTACGTGAAGGAGGAGACTGCTCACATTTGTACACCTATACATTCATATAAAAAAAAAAAATACCAAGATTTATTCGAAGGTTCATATGCTACAACCTCCAAATGATGCCCTGTAGCAGCTCAAGTTCCACACCAATCATACCATTTAAAACAGTGGCTTAAACAAAGATAATGATTGTGCTGTTAAAAAGGAGCCTAGCTGACCTAAATTGGGTCTTTTACCACCATGGGGGGGGGGGGGGGGGGGTAGAATGGATGAATTCTACAACTATACATCTTGAAAGAACAGTTGAACCCGTGACTTACAGTTACTCGCCCTGCCCATGATTCACTCATGCGGTTTATTTTTTGGAAGGGAATGCTGTGAAAACAACTTATTGTTTAGGGTTGTTTTGCACAAGCTTCAATGTCTGTCAATACACTTTTAACATTTAAGCTCCAGGTGCACTTTAACTGTTCAAGTTATACCCTAACAAATGTAGTTCTCTGAGTCATTCATGAAAATGCCTACAGGTAGAATGCAGGCACTGTTTTTCAACCTGTGGTGAGGGAGGTT
This sequence comes from Gadus morhua, assembly GCF_902167405.1. Taxonomy (NCBI): domain Eukaryota; kingdom Metazoa; phylum Chordata; class Actinopteri; order Gadiformes; family Gadidae; genus Gadus; species Gadus morhua. The sequence goes on from NC_044063.1 coordinate 9,025,534, forward strand.
ACTGCAGGTCCATGGGGGTTTAATTCATTTACAATTATATAAAGAAAATAGATGATCAATAAAAATTATATACTATGATAATTCATTAAATATTGTGGCATTTCATTGCAATGTTTTCCATTTATATTTTTGGTTCATCTTGTGTTTCCTACATTAACAACTAGGAGCATAAGCAGCATAAGCATGGACACTTTTGGGTCCTCTGGCCATGGCCTTCCTGCAGTAAGAATTGTGCATAAAGGGGGGGGGGGGGGGGTTCTGGCCCTCTTTGCTCAGCCACTGCATGTATATTTATCTATTTTAAGCCGTTGACGTGGTCCGCGAAAGCTCTCGATGACAATTTAGTGGTACACCTACCATCAAAAGTTGGGTAAGCTCTGGGCTAGGCTAAGCTAGGCGAGGCTAGGCTAAGCTAGCTCCGTACTCACCCATGACAACCACCTTGTACAGCGACCGGTACTTCTGGCCCGGCTGCTCCCCGGGCACAAAGTCCCCGAGGCCCACCGTGCACAGGGACATGAAGCAGAAGTACACGGCGTCCAGGAACGACCAGGAGCCCTCGATGGCGCGGAACACGAAGGCCGGCGCCACGAAGAAGCACAGCAGCACCGCGGCCAGCAGAAGGGCGAAGTGGAGCTGAGAGGCGGGCCTCGGGTTAAGCCCCGACCGCTGGAACAGGGCCTGGGGGGCGTAGACCAGCGGGTACATCAGCCGCTGGACGCTGGCCGTCAGCACCAGCATGGTGAACGGCACGCCGATCAAAGCGTACAGGATGGAGAAGGCCTTCCCCATGTCAGACAGCGGCGTGGAGTGACCGTAACCTGTAGGGGCCGGAGACGGCATGAGAATTAGGACTCCACGCATGAGTACAGGTGTGAGTATGAAGGCGTATGAGGGAATATGAGTGAGTAAGAGAGACTATGAGGGAGTATGAGGGAATATGAGAGCGTATGAGGGAGTATTAGAGTATTTGAGGGAGTATGAGGGGTATGAGGGAGAATGAGGGAGTATGAGGGAGAATGAGGGAATATGAGAGCGTATTAGAGAGGATGAGGGAATATGAGGGAGTATGAGGGAGTATGAGAGAGAATGAGAGAGTATGAGGGAGTATGATGGAGTATGATGGACTATGAGGGAATATGAGAGCGTATGAGAATGAGGGAGTATGAGAGTGTATGATGGAGTATGAGGGAGTATGAGGGCATATGACTGAGTATGAGTGAGTGAGTGGGTGAATGAGTGAAGGTGTGTGATATACTGCAACAAAAGAAGGCACCCATTTGGTATTTGTGTTGACAGTCAAGGAAAGGTTGGTGTCTGAGAGAAACACAAATCACAAAATCACTGTGTGCACAGTCTGGTAGGCCTACCCTTCAATGCAATTAGCCAGATATTGAAGAAGCAACTCCCACACTCACTGACACAGTGGACTGTTACAGTTAAATATGATCCTCATGTATTAAATTGAACCTGAAACAACATCTCAACAGAAGACAACATCTTCCGTTTGTTTTTGTGTACATGCATCTCAGAACCCGGACCAGTACAGTGTGTGGACCCCACTTTGGTGACAGCTAATGGGGATCATTTTAAACAATAAAACAATAAACAATAGAGTGTATGTTCATGTTCAACATGTTTCCTTGATAGTTACACTTCAGCCCTATTGGGTTTTGTCTACGCTGCTGGTTTCCTGTTTCAGGTTTCTTTGCTCTTCAAAGGTCATTCTATCTCTGCAAATGTATGGAAACATTGCATACTGCGGCCCCCCGTTTCCTGACTAGAAGTCATGTGACATGTTTTGAAATTTCAGCTCTTTTCTTTATGATTCAGCCGTTTTTTCCGGGTCTGTGCAACAGGATATATATATATTGATTTAGTGCTGCCCGATGGACTCCTGTGGCCATCTTCACAAATCAAAAACTGTACTATGGGCCCTGTATGTCCCCACCATGTGTCCCCCCCCCCCCCCCCTGTCTGGGGCCCTGGGACCTGTATCAACGTGTTTTTGGAATGGAAGTGTTCAAAATGGAGGGTAACGCTCATTGAACAATCGTGGGCCAATGACAAGCAGGAAAAAAACATTGTCACTTCAGATTTCTTTGAGAAGAAAAACAGGCAATGACCCCCTTGTTTCTTTAAAGTCCAGAGAAAAAAATGGTATAGCAAACCTAAGATAGAAATGACAATCAAGTTATTATTCCCATAAAAAATATCATATTTGTGTATACATACCGTACTAGCATGTCTGGCAAATTATACTGAATCAGGGAAGAGAACCCCCCTGCCTTCCATGGTCCCGCGGACTGCGCCATTTAAACAACCAGGCAATACTCATGATCGGGGGACACAAGCTTGGGCTTGATCACCCTGTAGCTGGCCACCGTTGATGAGGGGTAGATAGTGTTGATAGGCCGCAACACCCCCTGATTCAAAAGGTACACTACAGATGATGTGTCCCGAAATGTACATCCTTCCCATGTCTGAGATACAGCTCCCACGCCACCCTCAACATCAAGGCACACCTTGTGTGAATACGATACATTGACACAACGGACAGTTACCATACCGTCCCGTGTAGTGATGGTTCTAGGTTTAGCACTCCATGTCTGGTCTCTACCTTAAGCAGAATAGGGAATGGCATATTCCACTGAGACAGCTGGACATTTGTTCCCTGAAGGACAGAAAGTAACTAAGGTGCCGCACACAAGCGTCACCACAGCATCAATAACCAACCCCAGGAATGACGTCCCTCATTCATACAACAAAGGGGCTCAAGTTCCAGATAGCCTGTATTCAGTTCCACACTCACACTCACATTGAACCCAAAAGTAAAAAATGATTAACTCTTGGCTCTAGACGTGTGTGTACTGATTCTGTGTGACTCTTGTCAATTAGAGCCGGGTTGTGATAATACTCACCCTGTGTGAGGGCTTAAGGAAGAAAGCACATGAAGGGAAGTCTTAAATGGCATTGTGCTATTGAGATCATCGTGTTATCTCATGTCATCGATATGTGGTGACCATTTCATCTGTCAAACCACTCTGCTGCTTAGCAGACCACACAATACGTCAATTTGGGCTACCGTGAAACTAAAATAAAATCATTGGATAAATCGACGATGGCAATAATGTGTCAGTACAGCAACTTTAAATAAGTATGCAATTAGTCAGGGTTATTGATCCTGTATAGGTTGCAAGTACTTCCCTCTTTTCCACCCCTAACTGTGTGTGAGAGTAAGAGCAGTATATTTTAGAAAGGTAAAAATAAACATCTGACTACTGTAATTCCGAAATAATATTTCAGGAGCAAGTGGCAAAAGCACACCAATTAGACAAATGTTTAGGGTGTTTCCCCATACCAGCGATTGCCGGTAATTCAAATTCATTGGAATGAACATGGTCAGTTGGTCGGCCCTATGCGCTGGAGAGAAAAGGAATACAAAAATTGTCAGGGCATAAAAAACATTAATCTTCCTTGACTTCCTCTAGTTTTGCTAGATGCGCGAGTTTCAGTAAGCTTTGCTCATGTACAATGTATCAATGTCAGGTCCCTGTTATGAAAACAAGTTTAACACCTGGACAGGCCGAGAATACATTTAGCATGAACGATATCTCTATCGTTGTTAGAAAACTGCATTTTCTATTCCAGGAAATGTATTCTGGGAATTGGTCAATGGCCCACAATCTAACCAAAAAGTTCGCTGCTCCTCATGTTCAGTTACATTTTTCAAGGTCAGACAAAGCAGTTTGTGTGGGACACAATCTGGTTCCACCTGCCCTTACACCAGGTAGGATCAGATCTAATCTGGGAGCCAGTAATCCTACTGTTTAGCGAAACTTCTGGGGGAGATGAGAGCGAACAGAGCCAGGGTTGGAAATCAGAAACTGCCAGGGGTGGTTGTCAAGCACCCTCCTTAGTTATTAACCTAAATTAAGTCTGATCTGACCTCGATCAATATGAAGTTCACACTGTAGCGAACCTTGACTCTTTAACCTTGCCCCTCTGACTACACTTTGCGTTGCGAAAATAGCAAACCACCAGTTGTGTGTCCCTCTATAGTACACAGCCCTGTTAATGTAACGAGCAAACAGCACGGAGAGAGAGTTCTCACTAAAAATAACTAACTGTCTCAATAGCAAAATATAAACAATCCTGACAAAATCAAACAAGCTTTGTGTGCACTTCAGTAATATGTATAGACATAGACAACGGAACGAAACACATGACAGTCACAGCAGACAATCAAACAATCCCAACTATAAAACTTTTGCTCCTGGGTTTATCGCGTCATCCACGTGTATCGCCATAGTTGGTGGACAAAACCTCAAGTTCAACAACAAAGACAACTGAATAAATTCCCAACACGACTCTCTGATCACTGTGGCCTTGAAAATAACACCGACCGCAAAAATACCACTGCCACATGTAAGTTATTGCCTGGTCACCAACAGGTACGGATTGAATTAGTATTCAAATTGAATAGAAATGTGGGGGGGAGGGTTAGGGCTAGGGTTACGTCCTACGTGGATGTTTACGTGGTCCCTTCACGGAGTTGGCGTTGCTAAAGTTTTCTAATCATTCAGCACCGTTTGCCAGTTCCATTCTCCATCGTCAGATTAGTGTAATGGACGGGAACCCCGATGAAAAGAGACGACAATTGGCTATGGACGCAATAAGGGCTTTGAGGATTCATTGCGCTTTCCCAATACGTCACCATCTCCTAATAACAAAAACACCAAACGTCATCCGCTTTGTTCCACTTACCAACCGTAGTCACCAAAGTGTTGGCGAAGAACATGGAGGAGGCCATGTCCCAGTTGGAGTTGAGGGATGAGTTCTTGAGGACCGACACCCCGTACTCGCTTGCGCTCAAAGCCTTGACCAAAAACTCTTCCAGGGCTGTCGCGTTGATGCAGGTCTGGTTGAGAAACTCTCTCTGCATAGTTTGGATGTCATTTCTCAGTTTATCCTCCACCGGTCGCTCGATGCTGGAGAAAACCAGGGCACCGAGCAACAAGTAAATGATATAAAACAGTATGAAGCCTAGGAGCAGAAGCCAGGACTTACTTGCGGAAGAAGTCATGTTTGGCGGCACCGGTGTGGACTCGGGTCCAAAGGGTTTCGTTTACCATAACAGGGTAGCCTAACTTCAGATCGACTACGATGAAAATCCCTCCTCTTCCTTCTCCTCCCAGTTACTGTAGCCTACCTCCTCCCATAGCGGACCTGCCAAGGGGGGGGTGTTCTGTCGGTCTCCCCACCAAGGGGACCAGTGCGCGCAAACATCACCGTGCTTTTCTTGATAGAGACGCATTTAATAAATCACTCGATCGTGTCAATTTGGATCAGGGTTTTACGCAGCCCGCTTTTGAAGTTTTGAAGATAAATACTTTCCAAACATTGCTTGGATGTGTAATTTGTTTTTCACATTCTTGATCTCCTGCTTACTCGCCGAATGGCCATGTTCAGTTATTGTAGCTTAAATCGTATGAATGTCTTATAAGTCTCTTTCACCTGGCATGGCTATGTGTTCATACGAGGTGGCCAGTTAAGCGCAAGGCAGCCTCATCACGATCATTCCCCGGACATTTAAATTAGGGTTTTTATCTGTAGGACTATGGGCAGACTCGTATAGAATAGATAATCGTTGCCTTAGACAGGGAATGAAAGGAGCCTATTTTTAACGCGTCGACGCCGTACAATGCACCGTTATCATGGTGAAGCAGGCAGGTATTTGCCTAGAGTGCCTCTCATATCCTGTTAACTCTTGGTCGACCAGGGGGGGATGCTGTTAATTCATTTTTTTGTTTGATGAGATTAACACTTGATGTTGGTTTTGCATTAATGTTCCCCTGTTAAATTCTAGTGGCGTCTCCGTATACGCAGAGTGTAGCACAAAGAGGAGATACTCACCTACACGCCTTGCCTACTTAAGCAAATATGGAGGACTTTACCTCCACATGGGGAATTATTCAACATACAATATCTCAAACACCCTCACTCCTCTCCTTTTTCATTTCAGGATGCTTCATTACAAGCATGAAGCGTGACAAATTTCATGACTTAAGAGAGAAATTCCTCTTAGGAGCGTTAGCCCATCCTTCAGGGGCACAGGTGGCTGAAAACATCTCTGGTATGGCTCGGCTCCACATGATCAATACGTTGTTGTAGGAATGTTCCAGAACATGGTAACGCTCATAGTCTGGTGTATGACCAGAAACGACAAGCTTCACTGGAAGCCTTGGTCAGTGGATCTTGGCCTGGCTCAGTTGATCTTGGTCTGGCTCAGTACATCTTGGTCTGGCTCAGTGGATCTTGGTCTGGATCAGTGGATCTTGGTTTGGCTCAGTAGATCTTGGTCTGGCTCAGTGGATCTTGGCCTGGCTCAGTAGATCTTGGTCTGGCTCAGTAGATCTTGGTCTGGCTCAGTAGATCTTGGTCTGGCTCAGTGGATCTTGGTCTGGCTCAGTAGATCTTGGTCTGGCTCAGTAAATCTTGGTCTGGCTCAGTGGATCTTGGTCTGGCTCAGTGGATCATGGTCTGGCTCAGTAGATCTTGGTCTGGCTCCGTGGATCTTGGTCTGGCTCAGTAGATCTTGGTCTGGCTCAGTAGATCTTGGTCTGGCTCAGTAGATCTTGGTCTTGCTCAGTGGATCTTGGCCTGGCTCAATAGACCATGGTCTTGATCAGCAGATCTTTGTCTGACTCAGTAGATCTTGTTCAAAGTTGGTAGTGTTGTCTTCCATTCTTAACAAGTGTACACCCGGAAAACACTTGGTGTTTTTGGGGGACTCAAAGTATCTGGTTGTATCAATAGTACATTGTGTTTGATTTGATAATGTAGTATACAGTATATATAATTATTACATTTCAGGACAGTACTACATCAATTACCAGAAAGACAATACCTAGCACCCTTGTTTTTCTAATGACAATCATTTTCCACAACACCTGATGGGTTCATGATAGTAAAGGATATCTACGTGATTGACCTGAAAGTCTCCAAACTACCGGCCCTTCTGTATATCGTTGTCAATATAGCACCTGATCAGAGAATGTTAACAGGCAGCTCTTACAGCGGGATCATTTTATTACATCACTTGACAAGTTGACCTTTTTTATTTTTTTCATTGTGAACAGTTCAGAAAATATTCATCTTTTTCTGCTGGAATCCACAGATTGTACAAATGGCTGACATTCACCACACATGACCTCTGACACATGACAGAATGTTGAAAGGAATCAAAATTTGGTTGCAAAACGGTTCACTGCGCTATGGAGATGATGACAGTTTGATCGTTCCTCTCGCGAGAACAGCGTTCGGATCGGCAGGTAGGCTTGGGTTTTGAATCAACACGGGCCTCGGCAAAGTAATGGAATCAGTGCATTGACGGACAGACAGAAAGACGGACATGCAGTCAGACGGAGAGGAGATTAATTAAGAGAAGGCTGGAGGCCGGTTTGTGTCGATTCGAGAATACAGACGATTTGTGAAGAAACACTTCCTCACAAATGCCCAACTCTGCCATCGATTTTAAGTAACCTTGTAAAAAAATTGGCACTTTTAATTATTCAGTTTGTTATTGGCACTGTTTGGAAGACGAATATATATTTTTTCTGATCAAATCAATTCTCACATTTGGTAATAATAATAATTCCAGTGTTACTGACAGTACACAACAAAAACTCTTAAGAACTCACAACAAAATCACACATTTGCCATTTCTATTGTGACCAGAGAAATAATCAATTATAATCCCTCCTGTTGGGATAGAAAAAAGAGGTTTACTATCATAAGTGCCATTTCAAGTTCAGCAAACAACAAAAGGTCAAGTTCGATGATCACATGGGATAAAATGATGTTTGACATTTGAAGGTTAACACACATCTTCGAGCAGTCAATTCACATGGTGGGAAAAAAGTAAATAACATAAACCAGGACAAATTAATCCTATCCTGATTATATTAATCAACTCTTTCTCAAAACCTTGGACTTTGGAGATGGTCAAGGGATGATGAAAAAGCGAGTTAGTTCAGATGGATCAGCTGGTAGCCAGAGCATCAATGCTCTCTACCTGCTTTGTGGTCACTTTGGGATCACAAATGTTTCAAAAGAGATGAGAACCAGTCATTTTAAGTCATTTTGAGGTTTTACTTAACGGGAGACGTTTCCAACTTCAAAAGCTTAAACTAGAGTCAGTGACTTAAATTAGTGATTTTAAAGTTTCGCCAGTAACGTTTTCACCGCTACAACAACGGGAGGACTGTAGTGCTTCTTTACAAGCAGATTTCAAGTAGCCGTCAATGGAAACTACGCTCTCAACTATCGCTCTAAAAAGCTGCCCAGGTGCTTTCCTACCAAACAGTCTGGTCCATACACTTATTCTCTGAAAAAAAGCGAGAAGAAATCAACGGTGTTTGTGTCATGCATCAAGCTTTGCTGATATTATTGACATTTCATTTAAATTGCCAATAACTGATGCAATTTGTGGCAAATCTAAGTGATACGGCTGTCAGGGGACGAAGAACTGCAACAAGGTCAAAAATAGGTTAGACGAATAGTCAAATCTAGGGATACGTTGCAGGTGATACACAGTGGATGTGTGAGGTGAACCTTTGTGGTCTTTAGAAAAAAGTGTTTGGGTCCAATTCCCTCGGGCTGTGGCTGAATCCTGTTGAAAGTCTAAAAGTCCACTTCCACCCAGGGAGTGCACCGTACAGCAGTCAGACAGGCTGGAGCGACGCTGGGCTCCCACTCTGACACGTTACTCTGCGATGTTTCTGTTGTGGTCGTACGACAGACGCCGCTTGGAGCTCTGAGCGTGCCGATTGGCCGAAGGGAGGCCAGGGGAGAGCCTGTGATTGGTCGGCCTGGATATGTTTCTGATTTCCTGAGAGAACAGAGGGATAGAGAGCACAGACAGAGAGAGGCAACAGAGACAGAGAGAGAGAGAGAGAGACAGAGAGAGAACCGACAGACAGACAGATAGAGACAGAGCGAGAGAGGAAGGACGAGAGAGGGAGACACAGGTGTGAATATAGTACAGTTCAGCCCTTATAAGGAGTCACATAATGTACTCCATTGTTCGCAGTCACTTAGTTACACCGTTTCAGTGATCTTCTTTTCCACAGTTTTAACGGAAGATGTTGTGTTTTTTTTATTCATTTTGTTTTGATATGAAATCATGCCATTGCAGCCATCTTCATCATTGTTGTCGTATTGTCCCTGTGTTTCTGAATGTCTTTCTGAATTTTTAACAGAACTTAAAGCATGCAAGTACAATTGAACCTCCACGTCTGTGTGTGTGTTTGTCTGTTTGTGTGTGTGTGTGTGTAAATGAGTGAGTGAGTGAGAGAGTGAGAGGGGGTGTGAGAGAGAGAACGACTGCTTATTTCCATTCATTTCCTGATGAAGAGGCTAAATTGCAAAACCCAAAGGAGATTAATTAGCTCTCTCCCTCTCGCTCTGCTTCGTTTTATCTGAAGGCTCCTTGGAGTAATTCCACTGCCCTCGTTGGGTGTGAATTAAGCAGAAGTTCAGATAGTAGTACATTTCGTAACACCTTGACAAGCAGAGACAAGCAGAAACAAGAGTGGGAGCCTGATGGATGGCATGTTGCTTCCTTGTGATTCAATACGTTAAACACTTCTACTCATTTGTTTTGGAGCAGAAAGAGAAACACACCACTACTGCGATGGCTTGACTGCACTCTCTTGCTAGATGCAAAGAAATGTTTACATGGAGATTAATAATTATTACTTGGTAATAATTACAAATGTGTATTTGTAAATTAGAACTTGCCAAGATCCAAGAAAGGAAGTATTTTTTGTGTGTGTAAAAGACTACAGTCAATGAGCAGCAGCTGCCGGCCACAAGGAGACAATAAACGTTCAAGATGACCTTTAAAGAGGTTCATGAATAAAGAGACGCATAAAACCCATTGACCGAGCATCTTAACAGCCCAACCCGATCGAAGATGAGGAATGTTAACGAATGTGAACTTTATGGTGTGTGACCTGGGTCTGTGTGTGCGCTGAATACACTCACACAACAATCTGCATGTACTCACAGTGTAGGCCGGCTCCAGGTATAAGGTCTTGAGAAGCAGGTCGCGAGACACGCCATTGGTCCTCTTGTAGCGCTGACCAATCATTTTGTTCAAGTCGTGGAAATTGTCCAACAGACTGCAAGGGTCGACCCCGGAAGAAAAACAAGCAAATAAGTTATGATGAACGGAGTGGAAGAATAGACAAACAGATTAATTCATACACCAACTACAGACACAATACAGATTGCTTGCAGCTTTCCAGCAACTGTGCGTGAATATGTAACAATAGGTTCATTATCCAGCATGGCTTCTGGATAATAATTCACATGACTCTTTGGTACGGTGTGACATACATGGTGTTTCACACTTTCCACCGCCAGCCACCTAGTGGGACATGGACTGTTTAAGTGTCACAGTGCCTACATAACATTAACACATAACATTGCCCAACCACGCACGAATGCAACGACACACGCACGCACTCACCCACCCAAACACACACCCACACAGCCACATATACACATCCACACATGCACCAACACATGCACATGAATCGAACGATCGAACGGTTTTGCGTGGATTGTGAACAGTTTCTTTGTGTTGTGCGTTGCTTCAAGCCATTCATACATTTTCTGGCTGTTATAAATAAGTATAGTCTCACACAGAATCTCACACAGTCTCATGGCTCATTTTCCTTTAGATCTGGCATTAAATCAGTTATTCTTTTTACAGTTTATCCAGCTTTTTTCTCTCGAATATTTCTGTGTTAAGCATGATTATTATTCCTGGATTAGAATTTTTTCTACTGAATTGGATAAGGAAACAGGGATACTGTATCCTTTATGTGGGGACAGCGCCCTCTAGCTTTCACCGCAAACTCCACAGGTCATGTGTTGCCCCTAGTTTCAAAGGAACAATTCCCAAATGTACTCTGAACTTATACAATTCTATCCTACTATTAACTACATGAATAAAAGCGTAATCTTAGAACTTCAAGTGAATTCAGACACAGGTCATTAAGGAGGAGGTAGCCTACAGATGAAACCCTGTATCTTTTGACTCCATTATTCCGTTATCCCATTCTGTACTGAAAGGTTTTATGAGCGATTCTAGGCCGAAACATAAAGGATCACATTCATCTGATCTATCCTCACGATCCACTAGCTCATTGGACTTTATTATGCAAAATGTGTGGACTCTTAACATTTAAGAATTGCGAAATGCTCCACGTTTATTATTGTAGTTTTTGACTCCGCAGAGTTCTTGCATTATCCTCTTTGCTGGAAGGACCATAGGTGCCCGCCCCAAATCGCGTCTCTGTAGGCAGCCAGTGCTCCGAGATCGGACACAAAAACAAATGGTACTACCAACCACTCAAAAGCCAAAATAAATAGTATTCCAGCCAATCACCGACAAGGGGTGGGTGTTGTAGGGTTTTGCGCTGCGTTCATGATAGTTTTGACTGGATGCTTGAAACACGGAAGGGAGGGGCGAGCCGGCTCTGTTTGTTTGGGATCTCGCTTCAAACACCAACAGAAGTGACGTCCCCCGACATCGCTCTTACAACCTTTAAGGCAGGGGTCACCAACCTTTTTGAACCTGAGAGCTACTTCATGGGTACTGAGTCATACGAAGGGGGCACCCAGTTTGATACACTCTTCTGAAATAACAGATTTGCTCAGTTTGCCTTTAGTTATATATATTGTTAATATTGATTAATGATACTCATCTATGTGAAGACACTGATCATGTTGATGATTTCTCACAATAATTAAGAACAATGATTTCAAAAAAAGGTGGGAAAGAGTTGTTCAAGAATGAGCTGTGCTATTTTCAGAACAGGCCTGCGGGCGCCTCATGTGGTCCTTGCGGGCGCCCTTGTGCCCGCGGTCACGGTGTTGGTGACCCCTGCTTTAAGGTCTCTTTAGTTTAGTAAAGATCTGCTCCTGCCAGGGACGGGGAGGCACTCACCCCTGGTCTTGGGTGGTCCTGGAGTGGTGTCGCTCTCCCTGAAGGAGCTGCGTCAGCGTTGGGACCGTCCCAGACTCCACCCCCGTCTCAGAGGTCAGCGTTGGGACCATCCCAGACCCAGTCCCGGGGTCAGAGGCCAGCTGGCCTGAGGAGGGGAAGGCCTCAGACAACACGTCCATCTGCAGAGCACACACACACACACACACACACAGACAGACAGACAGACAGACAGACAGACAGACAGACAGACAGACAGACAGACAGACAGACAGACAGACAGACAGACAGACAGACAGACAGACAGACAGACAGACAGACAGACAGACAGACAGACAGACAGACAGACAGACAGACAGACAGACAGACAGACAGACAGACAGACAGACAGACAGACGCATGCACATGCACACAAAACGAAAACAAAGACAAGATGGTTAGGGGACTAGTTACAAATCTCACAAATTAAATAAAATAAACATCTGTATAATACTTATATATCATGTTGTAAAACAAGTTATTTTCAGTATAACTATCTGCAGGAATGCATACTCTGTGATGATGTCGTGCAGCCAATAGAAAATTTCCTTTTTATATTACACTGGTTGCATTGTATGCCTGTAGGCCACAGGAAATGTTTTGCCTGGGAGTGGAAACCAGTCTGCCAGTGTCAACCTGCTGGGGGGCTTGTATGAAAGTTTACATTTCTACGATGCGTTAGGGTAAATGCAGTTTGTTGCCGGATTACAGCGAACAGCCACAAGAATCTAGGAAAAGTTTGAGCGCTCGCAGGATGCTGTGAAGAGGAGTCCTTGAAGTTAACCACTGTGTGAAATGTCTTCGCTGAAAGCCCTGACACGGAATTCTGCTATTCCTTGTGCTGAGTCAGGTTTTATGGAGAACTTCTTTCTGTAACCTGGGGTTCTTTTGAATTGCTGAAAAGCACACAAGGTTCTCTGACCTAGAATGACCATGTTTTTTTTTGGGAACAAACTTTATTTGAATCTCAATGTTGCACAGATTCAACTACAGAAACACTCCACTTCTGGCTACATGAGACTATGTTATGTTATGCTATCTTACATGCATTGCACAATGTACAAATACGTTATATTAACAATAATGTGAAAATATTTTTGAATTTGTACTGTCCCTGACCAGTTAACGATTAAAAGAAAAGTATTGTGATCTCTAATTGTCATTCACTTTCATATAATCACGATGATAAAGACAATTTATCAATACAGTATGTTGTCATCTTTTATTTTCATTTATTTTCTCAGAGGTGGCCAAATATCTAAACCTGATGGTTTAAACAGCATCAAGAAAATGAAACGGCAAGCTGAGGTTTATCAGGGGAAGTAGGAAGCAAGACTACTGTACCACATTCTTATTGGATGAGGGCCTCCCTCTCTGCTCTTCCCCAGCAGCGATTGGCCACAACTGTGCTACTGGGTCACCACTCGCAACCAATGAGTCCTGAGAAAAAGCTGTCCAGCAGTCGTCTGATTGGTGGAATGAGTCGTCCGTCCAGCCAGATGTCCATTGGGTTAACTCCCCTGTAAATGACAAGCATTCATACACGGGCACACCCACACACACATAACCATATTTAGCGGACAGAATATATGAAGATTCAAAATATGACCTGTGGGAAATGTAACAAAAGAGATTGTAATGGTAGTTGAACACTGCTGGGTGAGACCAATGTATTGCTATAGAGCCAACTGTCAATCAGATTGACTAAATGTTCACAAAGGGATCCAATTCTGGGCTGAGCGATCAAAGAACAGCAGGGACAGCAGGCTATCGATCAGGGGTGTAGCCCACGCCTTGGCAGCAAACACTTTTAACAGTAACTGCATATTATGGGCTGTACAGGGAGGAGCTAAACTCTTTGTGTGTTAATCCTTTGTCTGTTGGTCTGAGAGTAGTCGAGAGAACTCCTAGACAGGTTGTGTGTGTGAGCTCATGTGAGGCAATGGGTAGGAGAGGCAGCCACACACACACACACACACACACACACACACACACACACACACACACACACACACACACACACACACACACACACACACACACACACACACACACACACACCTCTAACCCTGTTTTGAATGATTTATACCACCCAACTAGTAAGATGAGAGAGAGAGAGAGAGAGAGAGAGAGAGAGAGAGAGAGAGAGAGAGAGAGAGAGAGAGAGAGAGAGAGAGAGAGAGAGAGAGAGAGAGAGAGAGAGAGAGAGAGCGCTAAGGGGTCTAGGAATCCAGGTCACACCAGATCATATCTTCCTTTTCCACTGGAGGGCCAAGCAGAGCTGACCCACACCAGCCCAGTGATGGCGACAGGACCCCATCACTGACACGCAAACTCACACACTGTCTGTTGAGGTGACATACAACCAAACACGATCCTGGTCTGGCCTTAGTTAGCCCATTAGCCCTGGTTGGCCATTTATAGCAAGACATAATCATACACAACAAAAAGCACCCACCAACCTGGACATGCCTCTTATGTTACACTGAACACCAGACCCACACAGACAGACACTCCCATGGGCAAAACATAAGTGGAACTTAGAAAACAGAAATCCTACCATGCAGATACACTCTATATCAGGTAATCATGCGAGTAATTTGGCTAATGCTGAATGGCTAAAGATAAGCTCTCTCACACAGAGTGCAAATAAGTGTGTGTGTGTGTGTGTGTGTGTGTGTGTGTGTGTGTGTGTGTGTGTGTGTGTGTGTGTGTGTGTGTGTGTGTGTGTGTGTGTGTGTGTGTGTGTGTGTGTGTGTGTATATGTATGCGTGTGTCCAGTGAAACTTGATAGTGGTCATTGTGACACAGCAGATACAAACTACAAGGTTACAAGCCACTGTATCCTCAAATGCACTGCTGCCAAATGATGAAGAGGGGTGGAAAAAGTGCCAGACTTTCATCACGAGCATTGAATACAAATTAAAAATAGAGCGATGAGGGACGCATTCAGTAACACACTCAGTGTATTAAAATCGCTTTACCATCACATCTTATCAGAGGTATGGAGATGTGATTTACAAAATGGGTGTGCAGACAGGTGTCTTAGTAGTCTAGGATTTAGTATTCTGTGCTTGTTTTGTTTTGGGGGACATCTTGAGGTCTCAGGATATCTCAGGAGCTTGTCTTTGTTCTCAGTGTACTTCTAGCCAACAACAGCTTTATTGGCTGTCACGACAAGCACAAACTCATTTAAACAAACCCAGACAGACGCGCACACACATGCTCACTCACTCGCTCGCTCGCTCGCACACCCGCCCGCACACACACACACACACACACACACACACACACACACACACACACACACACACACACACACACACACACACACACACACACACACGCGCACACACACACACGCAAAAGGAAGCAGGTGGATAGAGAAAGGAAGAGAGGTGGAAATAGAGGGAGAGGTAAAAAGAAAGAGGGAAACATGAGAGATAACTAAAAGCAAAGGACAGAGAGGTATGTACGCAGGTCAAAAGAGAGATACAGAGAGAAAGAGAGAGGGTGACCGAACGAAAGAGAGGCAAAGATAAATAGAGAGAGAGAGTGTCAGGAATGAGAGAGGAATGCACACAGGTTGACAGAGGAGAGAGAGAAAGATACAGGGAGAAAGAGAAATTGAACAAAATATAAAGACAAAGAAAGAGAGAGAGAGAAAGAGACAGAAAGGTAGATAGAGAGAGAAAGAGAAAGGGAGAGAGAGACATAAAAGCAACAGAGCAACAGAGCAACATAACTAACCGAGTACTCACCAGTGTTTTCTGTGTTCCCACAAGCCTCTGGGGCAGAAGGAGTAAATCCCTCGCTCCAGCCGGGCTCTGCGTCCGCCTGCATGAACCCCCCAAACTCATCTTCCTCCTCCTCCTCCTCCTCCTTCACCTCCTCCTCCTCTACCTCCTCCTCCCCCTGCTCCCTTCGCTCGGTGGCCACAATGGCGCTCTGCTCCTGGCTCCTCTCTTTAAGTCTCTCCTCCTGCTCCTCCTTCTCCTGGCCGGGCTCCTCCGTTCTCTCAGACAGCGTGGCTCCCTCCCCCGCCTCTTCCTCCTCCTCCTCCTCCTCCTCCTGCTGCGCTCCTCTTACTCCCTCCCTGCTCCCTTCTTCCACCCTGCTCTGCGTCCACGCGCTCTTCCCGCCTGCCCCCGTGCGTTGCGGGTCCGTTGCCATGGCTCCCGGCGGGGGCCGAGGGGGGGCGGGATTAGCCACGGCATGGGTTTTATAGGGGGGATCAGGTAGGGGGGGGCCGGCGGCGGCGTTTGTAATGGTAGGAATTAGTGAGAGGGGGCAACAGGTCACTACAGCCTCTACAGGGTTTTGTCCTCCGTCTCTGCTCCACCTCGCCGCCTCCCCCTCCTCCCCCTCCTCCTCCTCCTCCTCCTTCAGGAGACGTGGGGACAGGGAGGGTGCACAGCTTGCCTCTTGTGTCCATTCAGTGGCAAATTCCTGGAGTGTCGGTCCCTCTGCAGTGAAACCTGAAGCCTTCAGCGCGTCTCCCCTTTCCCTCTCCCGTTGCGGCTGCTGCAGTCTGATGTATTCGGCCTCGCCCTGGCCTAACTTCCCCTCTGAGTTGCCGTGTTTTTCATCATCCGTCGTCCCGGCACTGCCATCTTGAAGGCTTTGGTCGTGCTTATTATTCTCCTTCTTCTCCTCTTCTCCAGTAATCTCCTGGCTGCCGTCATCCCCTCTAAGCCCTGGCACTGTCTCGCTGCCGTCAACAGAACTCTCCAAACCTGACTCGGCTCGTCTGTGTTCCCCTGCCAGCTCCTCTCCCCTCCCCTCCTCAAACTCAACCCCGCTGCAATCCTCTTCATCTCCTAGCCTCTTATCTTCCTCCCCCTCTGCGACCTTCATCAACGTCCCCCTGACTGCTTCTGGGATGGATCCTCCCTGGAGGCCGTCTACCTCTCTGAGCCCTGGGGCAGAGTCAGCGGCGTTCGCCTCGTCTTTACCGGCCTTCCCCTCATTTCTACAACTCAGCGTTGCCTGATGACAGGAGCCCCTCTGCTCCTCTGATAACACCACCTCGGGTTCATTACAGTTTACATCGCCCGTCTCTTTCAGAGGCTTCTCCTCATGAAAAGGCTCTTTTGTGTATAAATCCCCAGGAGAGGATTCTCGTGGCATGAGCTGGTCTGATTTGACACACAACTCAAGTGGACGACCTTTACTATGGTCCCGGTCCCCCTTCTCTGCACTGCCCCCGTCAGCGCTCTCTGTATGGCTGTTGTTGTGTTCCCCGTCTGCAGTGCTGCTCCCTCGCTGCCCCTGCATGGTGTCGAGGCTTAGTTCAGCAGGGAAGGTGCTGCCCTCTACAGGTGTGGCTGAGGTAAGACGGTGTAGGCCCTCTTCACAGCAGGGGGCTGTTTCCGCGGCGCATTCGTCGGACCACAAACGGTTTCCTCTGTCCTCTTGCGGGTCGTCACAGGGACTCTTGGAGTCCTGAGTTGGTTCTGTGTCTGCTACCGCTGGGATCTCACCTACATTACGCCCCACGTCTTCACAGTGTTTCTGCACAGGGTTCCGGACTACCAGGGGTGGAGATGAGGTGCCATTTGGTAGAGGCAGGCTATCGTCCAGGTACTCACTGTGTGGTCTAACATCATCAGTCAGAGGAGTGTCCAACTCGCCATTGTTGAGCTCCTCACCACTTGGGTTTCTCAGAGTCCGGCCAAAGTCTTCGTTCCTGCTGTTTTGGGAGCAGGGCTGTTCTTTGTTCTCTGAATAAGTGCACATTTTTGTCTGTAGGGGTTCATTTACTTCCCTAATGTCCTTGTCACAGCTTTTTTCAGACGCCTCGCTGTTGCTGGAGGATTCTGGGTAAAAGCAATTTGTCGGCGAGTCAGCGTTTGGCAGCGACACAATGGAGTCAAGAGGCTTTGACCTGCTCTTCTCCTCCTCCTCCCTCTCCTTCTCCTGCTCTCCCTTTTCTTGTCCTCCATTTGTCTTCCCTCCGTCCTTGTTCCCCAGCCCGTTCATGCCACGCTCGTCTCCCGCCTGGGTCTTGTGTTCCTCCAGCCTCTGCCTCGCGCCCGACCGCACAGCTCGCCTCGCACATCGAGCGCAGTTCCTGGCCAGAGTGTTGTGACAGCATCGGCAGCTCCTTGTGCATCCTGCACCGCCCTCCTGTTTACGGCCTCCCCCTCCGGCCTCCTGAGCGCCCTGGAGGTTGTTGTGGAACTCGCCTTTGTCTCCCCCTTCCTGGCATTCTCCCAGGATGATTTCCGTGCCGCCAGCCTCCTCCCGGCCTCTCCTCTGGCCGCCGATGCCGGTGGTTTTGTTCGATCCCGGGCCGTTGGCGTTGCAGGACTTCCTCCAGCGCCGGCCCGAACGCACCCGGACCCGGTTGGACCCGCCGCTCTGTAGAGCCGCCGGAGGGGGAGGAAGAGGAGGCCCGCTGGTTCTCTTCCCCGCCTGGTGCTCTCCGCCTCCTCCGCCTCCTCCTCCACTGACCTTCCCTCTGAGCCAGCTCCCGACCAGGGCAGAGGCCCCGCCGGCAGACAGGCCCGGGCCCTTCCCCAGGGACCAGCCTCCGGGCTTGGTCGTGGAGTAGAGGCAGCTTCCCTTCTCAGTCCGGAGGAACAGGCACTGGGTCTGGGTCTGCGTCTTCCCCCCCACCTCAGAGGTCTTCAGCGTTGCTACGGTGACCAGGGCACCTATTCCGGCCTGCCTGGCGTCCAGCCCCACCGGAAGCCCGTAGCCCATGCCGCCCAGCTCCCCGGCCGGGTACATGTCCGCAGGCCTGGGGCAGGAGCTCTGCCTCTCATGGGTGGTGCTGGTGGTGGAGGGTCCAATGGTTGGAGCATGCCCTCCACCCCCCAGCTCTCCCCTGGTCTTCAGGCGGTTCTTGGAGCAGAGGGCCCAGGCCCGGAGGCCCCTGACCAGCGGAAGGTCCCCCAGACTGAGCTCCATGCGGCTGGGGAAGGGCCCATGGGCCCGGGGGCATGCCTGGATGCCCTCTCCACCTGTGGGGCCGGTCATGTTGAGGCATGGGTAGTTGTTGTTGTTGTTTTGCTGGAGCATCGCGCTCGATTCAGGTCTCATGTAAAGTTCAGCGACTGGGTTTTGCGTGTCTCTTATTTAGAACGCGTATATTAGGATTTCAAAGAGCATGTGATCAGTCTGACTGCAGAAAAAAGTGAAAATATCTCGGTTTCAAAGGCTCAAGGGAGAACTGCTCTACTTTACCAGTGTCGTCCTATCAGTGTTTCATTCCACTCGGAAGCATGTCGAACTTGATTGGATGATAAAAAGGCTGGGACTACGCTTCTCTCGCGTTATGTCTCAAGTTCTGCAAAAAGGACGAATTAAAAAGGATCCAGTCCTTCTCCTGGAGAGAAAGACGTGATGGGCGGACCTCGTTCCTCCGAGACACCGGCGAGCCGCGCCGCTCCTGAAGAGGAGGGGGAAAAACGCCCGTGGGTCAGGACTGTAAACAGGAACTGTAAACACTGACGAGGAAGACGAGGAAGACGAGGGCCGCGGGGGCCTGCTTCATCTCCCCCGTAGAGCTCCACAGTTCCCCTGCTGACAGCGCTGTGCGATCGCCGGGCTGGGAGGGTGGCGGGGGGAGGGGGGCAGCGTTGGCTCCTGTCAGAGCGAGGAGGCGGAGCTCTGAGTCACACGGCCGCCAACAACCTGGAGGAGGGAGACACAGGGCTGTCAGACAGACAGGGTGGAGGGAGACAGGGGGCTGTCAGACAGACAGGGTGTCAGACAGACAGGTTGGAGGGAGACAGGGGGCTGTCAGACAGACAGGGTGGAGGGAGACAGGGGGCTGACAGACAGACAGGGTGGAGGGAGACAGGGGGCTGTCAGACAGACAGGGTGGAGGGAGACAGGGGGCTGTCAGACAGACATGGTGGAGGGAGACATGTTGCTGTCAGACAGACAGGGTGGAGGGAGACAGGGGGCTGTCAGACAGACAGGGTGGAGGGAGACAGGGGGCCGACAGACAGACAGGGTGGAGGGAGACAGGGGGCCGACAGACAGACAGGGTGGAGGGAGACAGGGGGCTGTCAGACAGACAGGGTGGAGGGAGACAGGGGGCTGTCAGACAGACAGGGTGGAGGGAGGCAGGGGGCTGTCAGACAGACAGGGTGGAGGGAGACAGGGGGCTGACACGATGAGCTCTTAAGGGAATTGTTGTTTTCCTCCTCAAAACTAATAAAACCGTGTTTTGACAGATTGGAGCACAAATATTAATTTGGAAGCGGTTCAACCACATATCGGATTTGTAGTAAGTGATTTATTGATTTGACTCTGGTTTGTGTGTCATGTCGCTGTCGGGGTTAAAAATAGAACCGGTTGACGACGATGAGGTACGATGAGGGATAAAGTTACTCTCTTTTTTCCCAATATATTCATAAACTTTTTAGTTCTGAGGGTTAATTTGACTGGTTGGACATAACATGCATCAGGTTCGAGCCACGACTGCGCAAGGAGTAAAAGTCCAGGTCAACGTCCAGGCGGACCTCACACGCGCGGCACGGCGCTGTGTGGGCCTGTGGCATCAAAGGTCATCGAGCACAACGTGTCCTTCTCACCAGCCGACCACGCATCCGCGCGTACGCAAACACACACACACACACACACACACACACACACACACACACACACACACACACACACACACACACACACACACACACACACACACACACACACAGACAAACACATGCAAACGCACACACAAACACAGACGCAATTACGCAAACACACACAGACAAACACACACGCAAACACACACGCAGAGACATACACACACACACACGCTAACACACACACCCTCACACACATACAGACACACACACACGCACACACACACGCACACGCACACGCACACACACACACACACACACACACACACACACACACACACACACACACACACACAAACATATCCTCTCTATCTTTCTGTCCAAAGCCAATAGGCCTACTGTAGGCTAATAAAAGACAGGCTGTTCAAAGCATACCATGGATAGACGCACATCAAAGCCAGTAAAACCTGAATATCCAGCAGCGCATGTCAACATATAGGGATGCTGTAGTACTTACTGATGTCCTGCTCCGGGGGTATACGGCGGGTTTTCACAGCAGTTTCAGCATCTCAAATCTCCCTTTCTTTGTTCAGTGGCCTACGTGGAGAGCATCTCCTGTTATCGAAACGTTACACCCTGCTTCGGTCTTCATGGCCCCATCCTCATACTCACCACCACGACGTCCTCATCCTCTGACGAACGGCCTGCACGAGGACCCACAGCCGTCAGAAACCGTCAAATTTACATTATACGGGGGCCACCCACTTCCAATGCATTATTTGTAAAGCTAATAATCATGATTGTTTACCTCTTCGTAAAGCCATTGCGATTACGATTATCCATCGCGGCGAAGCATCGTGCGTCGCCGCATCTTTACCGCAGTAGCCTCCGGAGCGTGCGCGCGCGGTGAGCTCAGCGACCAGGATGACGGTGGGCTATTTCACTTGCAGCCCACTCTTTCTTTACCTCTCTCTCTCTCTCCCTCTCTCTCTCCCTCTCTCTCTCTCTCTCTCTCTCTCTCTCTCTCTCTCTCTCTCTCTCTCTCTCTCTCTCTCTCTCTCTCTCTCTCTCTCTCTCCCTCTCACCCCCTCAGCCTCGTAGCATCCTACGTCCTCACCGCATCATCACCGCGACCCGTGAGTAGATCGAGTACAGACAAAAAAAGAAAAACACGGACACGCACACAATAGGGAGACGACGTCATGAGCCTCTGCGTCCCACTCGTCCACCCTCTCCTCCAGAGGTCCTCCTCCTCTCTCCTCCTCTGCTGCTGTCATTACACCTCCGTCTCTGCGTGGTAGGCCTACTGCTTACTTCTCGCCCCCCAAGAGAATGGGTACCCTAACTGGTTTATGCTTGGTTTTTAATATGTGAAAAAGAGAAGCAGGATATATGCTGGGCTGACTATGAAGTCCACATGGGAAGGTAGAGGCCTTCTGTAATGTATTCCTCACGTTACAATGTCCACACACACACACACACACACACACACACACACACACACACACACACACACACACACACACACACACACACACACACACACACACACACACACACACACACACACACATAGTTAAGCTATGATTCCTAGTCGCGTAATATTATGAAATAGGCCTAGAGCTCGCGTTCCTTGGAGGCTATGTGTATTATATATTGAATAGATATTATATATCTGTCATGGCTATACGTATTATAGTCCGGAAGAGGGCGCTGTTTCATATTTCATAATGAAACATCCAATGTCACATACGTCACGTAGTGACGTAGACTTACGTCCCTACATGGATCATGGATGTAGGAAAAACCTAATCGGTAATAAAAAATATATAATATGCATCCATGACGTAAGGAGACATGTCGATTTTTTAGATTGCTTTCATCCTTCCGAGAATATGTAACTATGGATGGATGAAATCCTTCTAAAATATCTACATCTAGGCTTAAGACTCGTTCTTCTGTAATAAAGTGAAAATTAACTGAAATCATTATCACTATATTAAATCTGAATATAATCTTTTTTTTTTAATAAAGCAACAAAATACAACGAAACTCAAGACCATGCCATGCAAGGAAGAGGTTAAAAAAGCAAACACTAAATTCCTTGTTTTGTTTATTTATATATAGATACATTAAACATCATTCTCTCTAATCCTCATAATTGACAAAAAAAATCCTTTAAAATTCTACTTAAATTCTATGTGAAAAACAATTGAATAGACTATTTATTTAAAACAGCCTATTCAAAATAAAACATACCTTTTTAATAGAATTGCAAAGATGGAAATAGGCTACTGGATACTGCTTATCAGTAGGCCTACCATGATAATACAGATAATTGCAAGTCTACGTTTGTTTAACTATAAATTGCCAGAATTGCTGTTTGATGCAAATGATTACACAGTTCTTTTAAGCTCACCAAAGCAGAAAACCACAAGGTCTCCATTCCAAAACCTTTTAAGTTATATCCACATATACATTTGGACAAGAAAATAACCTCAACATGAATGAAAAAAGAGGGGACAGGTCAAACTATATGGTTTACAGTGGTTGTGATGCTACGGCCACTGGCCACTGTGCAGATAAATAAATAAATAAGTGCAAACACCGATTCTGAACACAAACATTTCATGGTGGACTATTTTTTTATCTCTGTTTTGTTCACTGTTTCACAATCAAGACACTTTTCAACAATCCCTCTTCGTGAATCTGTAACTAGTTGAATGAACTAAATGTTGATTTGTTGAGAGAAACTTAAATCGCACAAGTCCCAATACTTTGAGGCCAAAAAAACACAAAAAAAAAGTTATTTTATATATATATATATCTCAATGTATTGTATATCCTTAATCTTAAAAGGGACTTTTGAAGAAAGGCTTTGATTTGAGAGTGAAGCCCTCAGTGGCTGGTGGTTCTTAGAAACAGCCTCAATGTGGTACGATAAAGATACTAAAAGACACACAGTTGGACCTAACGTAACCCGAACTGTGGATTACATACCAAAATAAACATCCACAAAAGTGTAAGTATACAGCAAACTACTACTCTTCTGACAGTACAACTTGAATCCTATGCCCCGTTTTTATGCGAAATGACAACCCAGAATACTCGCAGCCGCCCCGCTACCCTCTGCTGCAATGTCTTCTGTTCCCTGAAGCACGTCCATTTTTTTTTTTTGCTGGTGATAAGAATGACATGTAGAACATAAACCCTAACATAAAATCAACCTATACATTTCAAATTCACACAAACATATTTTCAAGACAAACATTATGAAACATCAATCAAAAAACAAAATATTATTGCTGAATTTGCTTATATGAAAATATCATTTTGTATTGAGAGAGATACTGCTTGAAACAGCAAATTTATAAATGTATTTACATAAAAAATTATCCTGTGTGTTTGAAAAATGCCATATTCTAGCTAGTAAGTAATTATATAATCAAATCCATTTTGTCGAGAGTAAGGCAAATATATGATGGCAATCAACAGGTGTTAAATCTGAAATTTTCTAAAAAAACATTTGCAGAAGCCAGCAAGTCCAACCTGAATATAATCATCACTAACCTCACAACTCTTACTTTTCAGTAACGGTAAAAATAAAATAATGGTCACGTAAAAAAATACATCAAAAAAAATAAGAAATATATTACTCTATTGCTCTGACTGCTGGTGAAGTATAGATGTTTCTTTTTTTTATCAAACTCATAACTCACCTATTTCATTTAATATACATACAGTATGTTGCTGTTCACTGTTTTGTCATTCCAAAACCAAATTCCGTTGCACACGATTAGCATATAACCAAACGCCATCTTGGGCTAATTAACAAAACAACTTTTACCCTCATTGCTCGTCGTCCAACACCCTGCGGGTGGTCGTGGTGACTGACCCCTCGCCCGTCCGTGTTTCCGTGGCGACCACCTGTCGGGTGGTTCTGATGGTCTTGGTCACCATGGTGACGGACCCCTCCTGCACGGTGGAGACGTGATGCTGCTCGGACCTATGGCTGGAGCTGAAGTCCATCGCTGACGAGTGGAGGGAGAACATCCCCGAGACCCCTTCCTCGCCGCCAACCTCGTCGCTGACCTCTGACCTCCGCTGGGCCCGGGGCGAACCCTCCGGGGTTATCTGGAGGAAGCCTTGGTGTGGAGGGGGTGCAGAAAGCAAGGAGGGGGTGGAGGTGGAGGAGGAGGTGGATAGAGGAGAGATAGGAGGAAAGAGGAAGCAGCAGGTATCAAGTCAACAGGAGTCATAAAGAGATGTAAAGGCATCAGTGGAAGGGTGGAGATGAGATGTAGGGAGAGTGGAAGATGGGTAGCGTAGTTGAAGGGAAGTATTATATTGGAGATGTGTAGGGAAGACAGAGGAGGCAGTGGGAAGTATGAAGTTTGAAAAAGTCTCAGTCTAATAAAAGACAAAAAAAGAGATGTAGAATGTTTACTGTAAACCCATGGCAACTTCATTGTAACAAAAATAATACCTGAAATCGAACATACACATTACAACACACCCGCAAAGAATTGCAGTTTGCCTTATTCAGTTTAAATTAATAATAATTAAGTATTTACATTTAATTGAGTGCGACTATTGGATGCTAAGATTGTGTGATGCCTACCTGTGGAGTGTGGCTTTAGGCTAAACTTGGGGAC
This sequence comes from Gadus morhua, assembly GCF_902167405.1. Taxonomy (NCBI): domain Eukaryota; kingdom Metazoa; phylum Chordata; class Actinopteri; order Gadiformes; family Gadidae; genus Gadus; species Gadus morhua. Next base: position 9,050,790 of record NC_044063.1, read on the forward strand.
CTTGAACCATGAAGAAGCCTCTGTTGCATCTGTCCCATGGTTCGCCTCCCATTCTTGGAACTTTGTTGAGCTGAAACCCATGGAGTACCCAGCCGTAAGCGGGTCTGGAGACTCTGAGCTATCCCTGTCTAGCATCTCTGATCTTGCAAGAGACTTCACAACATCACCCCTCTCTTCTGATCCTGCTGTTCCTTTAGCGCCCTCCCCACTTGTTGTCAGACTATACCCTGCAAAGGACACCTTGCCAGATTGCCCCTTTAATCCTTTCAGATGAGCATCTCTGCCTTCTGGTGAGGAATCGGTCACTAGTTTTCCACTCAGTTCAGCGTCCTCCTCCACTGGTTCTGCCATCTTGGTATATGGAGAGGTGAATGACACCTTGGGCAGTTTCATTTTACCACTAGTCTTGGTTTTATCATCCTTCGATCCAATGTTGAAGTCTTTTTCATCATCGAGGCCGGAACTTGAGCTCTCAAACTTAAGTGATACTTTGTCCTTGGCGCCCGTTTTCCCAAAGGTTGGCTTCATTTGGATTTTTGGTATCCTTACTTTATCTCCTGTTTCCAAATTCCCAGTTCTTTCCTCATCGGGGACACTAGCAGACATGTCAAGCTCCTCTCCCTCGGTATTTACCAGCACAAACATAGCTTTTTTTACTTTGGGCAATGTCTCATAGTGTATCTCAGTCTGATTAACATTCATCCTTCCCTCAGGAGAGGAAATAACTGGCAATGCAACCCCAAATTTAGGGATTTTGATTTTCTGGCCTTTACCCATTTTGGAATCATATTCCTGTGAAGCACTGATATCATAGTCTGTGTTGTGTGTGCTTGGTGCTTTAACTTCTTTAGTTAATGAGAAAGCACCCTCTCCATTTGAGTTGCCTGATTCCTCCATTTTACAACTCATCCCTTCAATCTCTTTAACTTTGTCACGTTTATTCAACTCTACATTTGCTTCACCGCTGTTTTTCATTTTTGGCATCCCAATCTTGAATCTAGTACCTTTAACCTTAGTGCCCTTGCCCTTTCCACTGGCTGGTGTGTTGAGTTCGATATCAGGGAGTTCCATCTTTTTCTTGCCTATATCCACATCAACCTTTAAGTCGGAGCATGGGACTTCTGGAATTGATATATGAGCAGATGGAAGTTTGACATCTGGCCCATTAAGTTTGCATCCCTCTACCTCAGCTTCAAGATCCACACAAGGTTTATCTGACTTTGGTAGTTTTCCTTTAGGTAGCGATATATGGACATTTGGCATTTTAAAATGCCCACCTCCCTTTCCTTTCATCTCCATTTCAACATCAGGTCCTTTAATCCTTCCAGATTGTCCTTGAGGAAGTGTAATGTCCACATTTGGGATTTTGATCTGAGGCTTTCCTTTCTTTCCTTCAATTTCTACTTCTGGTGAATTAATATCCCCTACCAATGCGTTTCCTTCCATTGCAGAGTTGGGTAAATCCACATCTGATGTATTAGCCTTTCCAATTTTTACCGTAGGCAAGGTTAAGTCAATGTTTGGTAGTTTGACATGGGGCATATTAAACTTGCTTTGTCCTTTTCCGTCTATTTCAACATCTGATACATCTAATTCTCCTGATCCTTTGAGATCCATTTCTGGCCTTTTCATTTTTGCTGGCCTTCCTTTTGGAACAGATATATTACTGTCTGGCAAACTGACAGAGGGAATTTTAATTGTTCCTTTTTCTTCCTCAGACAGTGACACGTCCAGGTCTGTTATTGGGGCAGACACATCAATTGTTGGCATTTTAGGGATTTTTAGGTTGCCCTCGTAACCTCTTATATCAGCTTCTGATACGTCTACCTCTACTTTGGGAAGAAGAACCTCTGTGTCTGGTGTCTTTGCTGCTGGCAGTGACAGTTTGATTGCTGGGATTTTGACCATGGCCTTTGCATCAAGGTCTCCACTTGTCTTGCCCATGCCTACTTCCTTGGATCCAAAGCCTGAAAACCTGGGAAGTTGAATTGAGACATTGGGTGCATGAAACTCACCCTTATGCACGTCTCCATCAAATTTTGCATCAAGATCTCCCTCAGGGCAAGAAATAGATGCATTTGACGTCTTTTTAGAGATTCCAAATGAGGGCATTTTGATTTTAGGCTTGTTTACTTTGACTTTAATATTTCCTTCACCATCATCAAACTCTAATGATGGTGCTCCTATTTCTCCTTCAGTATGGCTGAAGGATGGATTTTTTCCCTCTAACTCTCCACTCTTAGGTCTCCCCCCAAATTTGGGAAGCGCAAACTTTGGAAGACTCAGAGACACATCAGGCATTTCAAAACTACTGCTGGAAGACGGCCTTCCACCTTCTGCTTTCAGTAGCTCCTGTTCCACGTCATCCTCCTTAGGTTTGGCCAAGCTGAAGTCAAAGTCGACCTTAGGAGCTGAGATGTCAACCTTTGGTAGTTTTACAGTGCAGAGATTAATTGACCCACCTATGCCTTCTGTCCCCGCTGAAGATATGTCAAAATGTCCTTCAGCTTTTCCACTTGGGGATGAAACATCTGGCATCTCAACCTTCCCTTTCATATCTGGTCTTTCCAGTTTGATGTTACCTCCTGGTAGATTTACCTTTGGTAATGAAACATCAAATGAGGGCATGGCAAACTTTCCACCTTTGACATCTGGGCATTCTATGTTGACATCAGGTCCTTTCACTTTCATTTTAGGTAGGGAAAGATCAATGGAAGGCATGTGGAATTTACTACCTTTGCCAACATGTGCGTCAATGTCGATGTCGCCTTCTGCTTTTCCTTTAGGGAGTGAAATGTCAACATCTGGCATGTCCAGCTTTCCCTTCATATCAGGTCCTTCAATTTTAACTTTGCCATCAGGTAGTTTTACCCTTGGTAGTGAAATATCGAATTTAGGCATTTTAAATTTCCCACCCTTTCCTTCAATGTTAATTTCAGCCTCAGCTTTTCCTTTGGGAAGGGAGATATCAACATCTGGCATCTCCATCTTTCCCATCAAATCTGGTCCCTCAAGTTTAACATTGCCTCCAGGCAGATTTACCTTTGGTAGTGAACCATCGACTGAGGGCATGTTAAATGTTCCACCCTTGACATCAGGGCCTTCTACGTTGACATCAGGTCCTTTCGCTTTCATTTTGGGGAGGGAGAGATCTAGTGATGGCATGTGGAATTTACCGCCTTTGGCCCTGTATGCCTCAAGGTCTATATCCCCTCCTGCTTTTCCTTTAGGGAGTGAGACGTCGATGTTCGGCATCTCAATGTTTTTTCCCTTTAGATCTGGGCCTTTTAATTTGAAATCTCCTTCTGGGAGGTTCATCGTTGGAAGTGAAACATCAAATTTAGGCATTTTAAATTTCCCACCCTTTCCTTCAACGTTCATTTCAGCCTCAGCTTTTCCTTTAGGAAGTGAGACATCAACATCTGGCATCTCCATCTTTCCCTTCATATCTGGTCCTTCCAGTTTAACGTTGCCTCCAGGTAGATTTATCTTCGGTAGTGAATGATCGAATGAGGGCATGGCAAACTTTCCACCTTTGACATCCGGGCCTTCTATATTGACATCAGGTACTTTCACTTTCATTTTAGGTAGAGAAAGATCTATGGAAGGCATGTGGAATTTACTTCCTTTGCCAACATGTGCGTCAATGTCGATATCTCCTTCTGATTTTCCTTTAGGGAGTGAAACGTCAACATCTGGCATGTCCAGCTTTCCCTTCATATTAGGCCCTTCAATTTTTACTTTGGCCTCAGGTAGTTTTACCTTTGGTAGTGAAATATCGAATTTAGGCATTTTAAATTTCCCACCCTTTCCTTCAATGTTCATTTCAGCCTCAGCTTTTCCTTCGGGAAGGGAGATATCAACATCTGGCATCTCCATCTTTCCCCTCAAATCTGGTCCCTCAAGTTTAACATTGCCTCCAGGTAGATTTACCTTTGGTAGTAAACCATCGACTGAGGGCATGTTAAATGTTCCACCCTTGACATCAGGGCCTTCTACGTTGACATCAGGTCCTTTCACTTTCATTTTGGGGAGGGAGAGATCTAGTGATGGCATGTGGAATTTACCGCCTTTGGCCCTGTGTGCCTCAAGGTCTATATCCCCTCCTGCTTTTCCTTTAGGGAGTGAGACGTCGATGTTCGGCATCTCAATGTTTTTTCCCTTTAGATCTGGGCCTTTTAATTTGAAATCTCCTTCTGGGAGGTTCATCGTTGGAAGTGAAACATCAAATTTAGGCATTTTAAATTTCCCACCCTTTCCTTCAACGTTCATTTCAGCCTCAGCTTTTCCTTTAGGAAGTGAGACATCAACATCTGGCATCTCCATCTTTCCCTTCATATCTGGTCCTCCCAGTTTAACGTTGCCTCCAGGTAGATTTATCTTCGGTAGTGAATGATCGAATGAGGGCATGGCAAACTTTCCACCTTTGACATCCGGGCCTTCTATATTGACATCAGGTACTTTCACTTTCATTTTAGGTAGAGAAAGATCTATGGAAGGCATGTGGAATTTACTTCCTTTGCCAACATGTGCGTCAATGTCGATATCTCCTTCTGATTTTCCTTTAGGGAGTGAAACGTCAACATCTGGCATGTCCAGCTTTCCCTTCATATTAGGCCCTTCAATTTTTACTTTGGCCTCAGGTAGTTTTACCTTTGGTAGTGAAATATCGAATTTAGGCATTTTAAATTTCCCACCCTTTCCTTCAATGTTCATTTCAGCCTCAGCTTTTCCTTCAGGAAGGGAGATATCAACATCTGGCATCTCCATCTTTCCCCTCAAATCTGGTCCCTCAAGTTTAACATTGCCTCCAGGTAGATTTACCTTTGGTAGTGAACCATCGACTGAGGGCATGTTAAATGTTCCACCCTTGACATCAGGGCCTTCTACGTTGACATCAGGTCCTTTCACTTTCATTTTGGGGAGGGAGAGATCTAGTGATGGCATGTGGAATTTACCGCCTTTGGCCCTGTATGCCTCAAGGTCTATATCCCCTCCTGCTTTTCCTTTAGGGAGTGAGATGTCGGTGTTCGGCATCTCAATGTTTTTTCCCTTTAGATCTGGGCCTTTTAATTTGAAATCTCCTTCTGGGAGGTTCATCGTTGGAAGTGAAACATCAAATTTAGGCATTTTAAATTTCCCACCCTTTCCTTCAATGTTGATTTCACCCTCCACTTTTCCTTCGGGGAGTGATATATCAACGTCTGGCATCTCAACCTTCCCTTTCATATCTGGACCTTCCAGTTTAACGTTACCTCCTGGTAGATTTACCTTTGGTAATGAAACATCGAATGAAGGCATGGCAAACTTTCCACCTTTGAAATCTGGGGCTTCTATGTTGACATCAGGTCCTTTCACTTTCATTTTAGGTAGAGAAAGATCTATGGAAGGCATGTGGAATTTACTTCCTTTGCCAACATGTGCGTCAATGTCGATATCTCCTTCTGCTTTTCCTTTAGGGAGTGAAATGTCAACATCTGGCATGTCCAGCTTTCCCTTCATATTAGGCCCTTCAATTTTAACTTTGCCCTCAGGTAGTTTTCCCTTTGGTAGGGAAATATCGAATTTAGGCATTTTAAATTTCCCACCCTTTCCTTTAATGTTCATTTCAGCCTCAGCTTTTCCTTTGGGAAGGGATATATCAACATCTGGCATCTCCATCTTTCCCTTCAAATCTGGTCCCTCAAGTTTAACGTTGCCTCCAGGTAGATTTACCTTTGGTAGTGAACCATCGAATGAGGGCATGGCAAATTTTCCACCCTTGACATCAGGGCCTTGAACGTTGACATCAGGTCCTTTAACTTTCATTTTGGGGAGGGAGAGATCTATTGATGGCATGTGGAATTTACCGCCTTTGGCCCCGTGTGCCTCAATGTCGATATCACCTCCTGCTTTTCCTTTAGGGAGTGAGAGGTCTATGTTCGGCATCTCAATCTTCTTACCCTTAAGATCTGGGCCTTTCAATTTTAAATCTCCTTCTGGGAGGCTGATCGTTGGTAGTGAAACATTGAATTTTGGCATTTTAAATTTCCCGCCCTTTCCTTCAATGTTTATTTCACCCTCCACTTTTCCTTCGGGAATTGATGTATCAACGTTTGGCATCTCAACCTTCCCTGTCATATCTGGTCCTTCCAGTTTAACGTTACCTCCTGGTAGATTTACCTTTGGTAATGAAACATCGAATGAAGGCATGGCAAACTTTCCACCTTTGAAATCTGGGCCTTCTATGTTGACATCAGGTCCTTTCACATTCATTTTAGGTAGAGAAAGATCTATGGAAGGCATGTGGAATTTACTTCCTTTGCCAACATGTGTGTCAATTTCGATACCTCCTTCTGCTTTTCCTTTAGGGAGTGAAATGTCAACATCTGGCATGTCCAGCTTTCCCTTCATATTAGGCCCTTCAATTTTAACTTTGCCCTCAGGTAGTTTTACCTTTGGTAGGGAAATATCGAATTTAGGCATTTTAAATTTCCCACCCTTTCCTTCAATGTTCATTTCGGCCTCAGCTTTCCCTTTGGGAAGGGATATATCAACATCTGGCATCTCCATCTTTCCTTTCAAATCTGGTCCCTCAAGTTTAACGTTGCCTCCAGGTAGATTTACCTTTGGTAGTGAACCATCGAATGAGGGCATGGCAAATTTTCCACCCTTGACATCAGGACCTTCTACGTTGGCATCAGGTCCTTTAACTTTCATTTTGGGGAGGGAGAGATCTATTGATGGCATGTGGAATTTACCGCCTTTGGCCCCGTGTGCCTCAATGTCGATATCACCTCCTGCTTTTCCTTTAGGGAGTGAGAGGTCTATGTTCGGCATCTCAATCTTCTTACCCTTAAGATCTGGGCCTTTCAATTTTAAATCTCCTTCTGGGAGGTTGATCGTTGGAAGTGAAACATTGAATTTTGGCATTTTAAATTTCCCGCCCTTTCCTTCAATGTTTATTTCACCCTCCACTTTTCCTTCGGGAATTGATGTATCAACGTCTGGCATCTCAACCTTCCCTGTCATATCTGGTCCTTCCAGTTTAACGTTACCTCCTGGTAGATTTACCTTTGGTAATGAAACATCGAATGAAGGCATGGCAAACTTTCCACCTTTGAAATCCGGGCCTTCTATGTTGACATCAGGTCCTTTCACTTTCATTTTAGGTAGAGAAAGATCTATGGAAGGCATGTGGAATTTACTTCCTTTGTCAACATGAGTGTCAATTTCGATACCTCCTTCTGCTTTTCCTTTAGGAAGTGAAATGTCAACATCTGGCATGTCCAGCTTTCCCTTCATATTAGGCCCTTCAATTTTAACTTTGCCCGCAGGTAGTTTTACCTTTGGTAGGGAAATATCGAATTTAGGCATTTTAAATTTCCCACCCTTTCCTTCAATGTTCATTTCGGCCTCAGCTTTTCCTTTGGGAAGGGAGATATCAACATCTGGCATTTCCATCTTTCCCTTCAAATCTGGTCCCTCAAGTTTAACGTTGCCTCCAGGTAGATTCACCTTTGGTAGTGAACCATCGAATGAGGGCATGGCAAATTTTCCACCCTTGACATCAGGACCTTCTACGTTGGCATCAGGTCCTTTAACTTTCATTTTGGGGAGGGAGAGATCTATTGATGGCATGTGGAATTTACCGCCTTTGGCCCCGTGTGACTCAATGTCGATATCACCTCCTGCTTTTCCTTTAGGGAGTGAGAGGTCTATGTTCGGCATCTCAATCTTCTTACCCTTAAGATCTGGGCCTTTCAATTTTAAATCTCCTTCTGGGAGGTTGATCGTTGGTAGTGAAACATTGAATTTTGGCATTTTAAATTTCCTGCCCTTTCCTTCAATGTTTATTTCACCCTCCACTTTTCCTTCGGGAATTGATGTATCAATGTTTGGCATCTCAACCTTCCCTGTCATATCTGGTCCTTCCAGTTTAACGTTACCTCCTGGAAGATTTACCTTTGGTAATGAAACATCGAATGAAGGCATGGCAAACTTTCCACCTTTGAAATCCGGGCCTTCTATGTTGACATCAGGTCCTTTCACATTCATTTTAGGTAGAGAAAGATCTATTGAAGGCATGTGGAATTTACTTCCTTTACCAACATGTGCGTCAATGTCGATATCTCCTTCTGCTTTTCCTTTAGGGAGTGAAATGTCAACATCTGGCATGTCCAGCTTTCCCTTCATATTAGGCCCTTCAATTTTAACTTTGCCCTCAGGTAGTTTTACCTTTGGTAGTGAAATATCGAATTTAGGCATTTTAAATTTCCCACCCTTTCCTTCAATGTTAATTTCAGCCTCAGCTTTTCCTTTGGGAAGGGAGATATCAACATCTGGCATCTCCATCTTTCCCATCAAATCTGGTCCATCAAGTTTAACGTTGCCTCCAGGCAGATTTACCTTTGGTAGTGAACCATCGACTGAGGGCATGTTAAATGTTCCACCCTTGACATCAGGGCCTTCTACGTTGACATCAGGTCCTTTCACTTTCATTTTGGGGAGGGAGAGATCTATTGATGGCATGTGGAATTTACCGCCTTTGGCCCCGTGTGACTCAATGTCGATATCACCTCCTGCTTTTCCTTTAGGGAGTGAGAGGTCTATGTTCGGCATCTCAATCTTCTTACCCTTAAGTTCTGGGCCTTTTAATTTTAAATCTCCTTCTGGTAGGTTGATCGTTGGAAGTGAAACATCGAATTTAGGCATTTTAAATTTCCCACCCTTTCCTTCAATTTTCATTTCAGCGTCAGCTTTTCCCTTGGGAAGCGAGATATCAACATCTTGCATCTCCATCTTTCCCTTCATATCTGGTCCTTCCAGTTTAATGTTGCCTCCAGGGAGATTTGCCTTTGGTAATGAACCATCGAATGAGGGCATGGCAAACTTTCCACCTTTGACATCAGGGCCTTCTATGTTGACATCGGGTCCTTTGACTTTCATTTTTGGGAGGGAAAAGCCTACTGAGGGCATGTGGAATTTACTGCCTTTGGCCCCGTGTGCCTCAATGTTCAGATCCACTCCTGCTTTTCCTTTAGGGAGTGAGATATCAATGCTTGACATCTCAATCTTCTTACCCTTAAGATCTGGGCCTTTCAATTTTAAATCTCCATCTGGGAGGTTGGTCTTCGGTAGTGAAACATCGAATTTTGGCCTCTTAAATTTCCCGCCCGTTCCGTCAATGTTTATTCCACCCTCCGCTTTTCCTTCGGGGAGTGATATAGCAACGTCTGGCATATCAACCTTCCCTGTCATATCTGGTCCTTCCAATTTAACGTTACGTCCTGGTAGATTTACCTTGGGTAATGAAACATCAAATGAAGGCATGGCAAACTTTCCACCTTTGACATCAGGGCCTTCTATGTTGACATCAGGTCCTTTCACATTCATTTTAGGTAGAGAAAGATCTATGGAAGGCATGTGGAATTTACTTCCTTTGCCAACGTGTGCGTCAATGTCGATATCGCCTTCTGCTTTTCCTTTAGGGAGTGAGATATCAATGTTTGGCATCTCAATCTTCTTACCCTTAAGATCTGGGCCTTTCAATTTTAAATCTCCTTCTGGGAGGTTGATCTTTGGTAGTGAAACGTCGAATTTGGGCATTTTGAATTTCCCGCCCTTTCCTTCAATGTTTATTTCACCTTCTGCTTTTACTTTGGGGAGTGATATATCAACGTCTGCCATCTGAACCTTCCCTTTCATATCTTGTCCTTCCGGTTTAACGTTACCACCTGGTAGATTTACCTTCGGTAATGAAACATCGAATGAAGGCATTGCCAATTTTCCACCTTTGACATCCGGGCCTTCTATGTTGACACCAGGTCCTTTCACTTTCATTTTAGGTAGAGAAAGATCTACGGAAGGCATTTGGAATTTACCTCCTCTGCCAATATGTGTGTCAATGTCGATATCCCCTTCTGCCTTTGCTTTAGGGAGTGAAATGTCCACATCGGGCATGTCCATTTTTCCCTTCAAATCAGGCCCTTCCATTTTCACTTTGCCCTCAGGTAGATTTGCCTTTGGTAGTGAAATATCGAATTTAGGCATTTTAAATTTCCCACCCTTTCCTTCAATGTTCATTTCAGCTTCAGCTTTTCCTTTGGGAAGGGAGATATCAACATCTGGTATCTCCATCTTTCCCGTCAAATCTGGTCCTTCCAGTTTAACATTGCCTCCAGGTAGATTTACCTTTGGTAATGAAACATCGAATGAGGGCATGCCAAACTTTCCACCTTTGACATCAGGGCCTTCTATGTTGACATCGCGTCCTTTGACTTTCATTTTTGGGAGGGAAAAGTCTACTGATGGCATGTGGAATTTACCGCCTTTGGCCCCGTGTGCGTCAACGTCGAGATCCACTACTGCTTTTCCTTTAGGGAGTGAGATATCAATGTTTGGCATCTCAATCTTCTTACCCTTAAGATCTGGGCCTTTCAATTTTATATCTCCTTCTGGGAGGTTGATCTTTGGTAGTGAAACGTCGAATTTGGGCATTTTGAATTTCCCGCCTTTTCCTTCAATGTTTATTTCACCTTCTGCTTTTACTTTGGGGAGTGATGTATCAACGTCTGCCATCTGAACCTTCCCTTTCATATCTTGTCCTTCCAGTTTAACGTTACCACCTGGTAGATTTACCTTCGGTAATGAAACATCGAATGAAGGCATTGCCAATTTTCCACCTTTGACATCCGGGCCTTCTATGTTGACACCAGGTCCTTTCACTTTCATTTTAGGTAGCGAAAGATCTACGGAAGGCATTTGGAATTTACCTCCTCTGCCAATATGTGTGTCAATGTCGATATCCCCTTCTGCCTTTGCTTTAGGGAGTGAAATGTCCACATCGGGCATGTCCATTTTTCCCTTCAAATCAGGCCCTTCCATTTTCACTTTGCCCTCAGGTAGATTTGCCTTTGGTAGTGAAATATCGAATTTAGGCATTTTAAATTTCCCACCCTTTCCTTCAATGTTCATTTCAGCTTCAGCTTTTCCTTTGGGAAGGGAGATATCAACATCTGGTATCGCCATCTTTCCCGTCAAATCTGGTCCTTCCAGTTTAACATTGCCTCCAGGTAGATTTACCTTTGGTAATGAAACATCGAATGAGGGCATGCCAAACTTTCCACCTTTGACATCAGGGCCTTCTATGTTGACATCGCGTCCTTTGACTTTCATTTTTGGGAGGGAAAAGTCTACTGATGGCATGTGGAATTTACCGCCTTTGGCCCCGTGTGCTTCAACGTCGAGATCCACTACTGCTTTTCCTTTAGGGAGTGAGATATCAATGTTTGGCATCTCAATCATCTTACCCTTAAGATTTGGGCCTTTCAATTTTATATCTCCTTCTGGGAGGTTGATCTTCGGCAGTGAAGCATCGAATTTTGGCCTTTTAAATTTCCTGCCCGTTCCGTCTGTGTTTATTTCACCCTCCGCTTTTCCTTCGGGGAGTGATATATCAACGTCTGGCATATCAACCTTCCCTTTCATATCTGGTCCTTCCAATTTAACGTTACCTCCTGGTAGATTTACATTAGGTAATGAAACATCGAATGAAGGAATGGAAAACTTTCCACCTTTGACATCAGGGCCTCCTATGTTGACATCAGGTGCTTTCACATTCATTTTAGGTAGAGAAAGATCTATGGAAGGCATGTGGAATTTACTTCCTTTGCCAACATGTGCATCAATGTCGATGTCCCCTTCTGCTTTTCCTTTAGGGAGTGAGATATCAATGTTTGGCATCTCAATCTTCTTACCCTTAAGATCTGGGCCTTTCAATTTTAAATCTCCTTCTGGGAGGTTGATCTTTGGTAGTGAAACATCAAATTTGGGCATTTTAAATTTCCCGCCCTTTCCTTCAATGTTTATTTCACCTTCCACTTTTCCTTTGGGGAGTGATATATCAACGTCTTCCATCTCAACCTTCCCTTTCATATTTGGTCCTTCCAGTTTAACGTTACCTCCTGGTAGATCTACCTTAGGTAATGAAACATCGAATGAAGGCATGGCCAATTTTTCACCTTTGACATCCGGGACTTCTATGTTGACATCAGGTCCTTTCACTTTTATTTTAGGTAGGGAAAGATCTATGGAAGGCATTTGAAATTTACCTCCTCGGCCAATATGTGTGTCAATGTCGATGTCCCCTTCTGCCTTTCCTTTAGGCAGTGAAATTTCAACATCGGGCATGTCCATCTTTCCCTTCAAATCATGCCCTTCCATTTTAACTTTGCCCTCAGGTAGATTTGCCTTTGGTAGTGAAATATCGACTTTAGGCATTTTAAATTTCCCACCCTTTCCTTCAATGTTCATTTCAGCCTCAGCTTTTCCTTTGGGAAGGGAGATATCAACATCTGGCATCTCCATCTTTCCCTTCAAATCTGGTCCTTCCAGTTTAACGTGGCCTCCAGGTAGATTTATCTTTGGTGCCGAAACATTGAATGAAGGTGTGCCAACTTTTCCGGCTTTGACATCGGGGCCCTCTATGTTGACCTTATGTCCTTTCACTTTCATTCTTGGGAGGGAAAAGTCTACTGAGGGCAAATGGAATTTACCGCCTTTGGCACTGTGTGCCTTAAGGTCGATATCCCCTCCTGCTTTTCCTTTAGGGAGTGAAATGTCAACATCTGGCATGTCCATCTTTCCCTTCATCTCTGGCCTTTCTATTTTAACGTTGCCCTCAGGTAGATTTACCTTTGGTTTTGAAATATTGAACTTGGGCATTTTAAATTTTCCGCCCTTTCCTTCAAAGTTTATTTCACCCTCCCCTCTTCCTTTGGGAAGTGATTTACCAACGTCTGGCATCTCCACCTTCCCTTTCATGTCCGGTCCTTTCAGTTTAACATTACCTCCTGGTACATTTACCTTAGGTACTGAAACATCGAATGAGGGCATGTCAATCTTTCCACTTTTGACATCAGGGCCTTCTATATTGACATCAGGTCCTTTCACTTTAATTTTGGGGAGAGAAAGATCTATTGATGGCATATGGAATTTACCACCTTTGGCCCCGTCTGCCTCAATGTCGATATCCCCTCCAGTTTTTGCTTTAGGGAGTGAGATATTGATGTTTGGCATCTCAATCGTCTTACCCTTAAGATCGGGGGCTTTCAACTTTAAATCTCCCTCTGGGAGGTTGATCTTCGGCATTGAAACATCGAATTTGGGCATTTTAAATTGACTGCCTTTTCCTTCAATGTTTATTTCACTTTCCGCTTTTCCTTTGGGGAGTGAGATGTCGACATCTGGCATTTCCGCCTTCCCTTTCATATCTGGTCCCTCCAGTTTAATGGTGCCTCCAGGAAGATTTACTTTTGGTAATGAAACATCAAATGAGGGTACGGCAAACTTTCCACCTTTGACATCCGGACCTTCCATGTTGACATCAGGTCCTTTCGCTTTCATTTTAGGTAGAGAAAGATCTATAGAAGGCATGTGAAATTTACCTCCTTTGCCAACATGTGCGTCAATGTCAATATCCCCTTCTGCTCTTCCTTTAGGGAGTGAAATGTCAACATCAGGCATGTCGATCTTTCCCTTCATCTCTGGCCCTTCTATTTTAACGTTGCCCTCTGGTAGATTTATCTTTGGTAGGGAAATATCGAATTTAGGCATTTTAAATTTCCCACCCTTTCCTTCAATGCTCATTTCAGCCTCAGCTTTTCCTTTGGGAAGGGAGATATCAACATCTGGAACCTCCACCTTCCCTTTCATATCTGGTCCTTCAAGTTTAATGTTACCTCCAGGTAGATTTACCTTAGGTAATGAAACATCGAATGAAGGCATGACAAACTTTCCACCTTTGACATCCGGGCCTTCTATGTTGACATCAGGCCCTTTCACTTTCATTTTGGGGTGAGAGAGATCTATTGAGGGCATATGGAATTTACCGCCTTTGCCAACATGTGCGTCAATGTCGATATCACCTCCTGCTTTTCCTTTAGGGAGTGAAATGTCAAAATTTGGCATGTCCATCTTTCCCTTCATATTAGGCCCTTCTATTTCAACCTTGCCCTCAGGTAGATTTATATTGGGTAGTGAAATATCAAATTTGGGTAGTTTAAATTTCCCGCCCTTTCCTTCAAAATTGATATCACTTTCAGGTTTTCCTTTTGGAATGGAGATGTCAACATCTGGCATCTCCATCTTTCCCTTAATATCTGGTCCTTCCAATTTAACGTTACCTCCAGGTAGATTTCGGGCCGGTACTGATACATCGAAAGAGGGCATGGAGAATTTTGCGCCCTTGCCTTCAATTATCATGTCACCCTCAACTTTTCCTTTTGGAAGTGAGACATCGATGTCTTGTATTTCCACATTCCCTCCTTTTAATTGGCCCTTGGGGAGATTCAGGCCAACTTTTGGCAATTTAAAACCTGCCTCTGTTTCTCGTCCCTCTATTTTTACTTCTCCCTTCGGAGGATGCATTTTTGGTAGGGATATGTTGAATTCAGGCATTTTGAACTTTCCATCTCCTCCCATGTAATGTTCCATTTCCATATCTCCTCCATGAAGTTTATTCTTTGGAGGGGAGATATCAACTGAGGGGCAGTCAATTTTAAATCCATGTTCTAGACTTTGAAATTCCACATCTGGTAATTCCATCTTTGGCAACGAGATATCTGCTTTTGGCACACTGATATTGGGCTCTTTGAATGAAGGGCCCTCAATTTCATCAGGAACTCTTCGAACAGTGTCAAAGTCAAAGCTGACTCCAGGCACTGATATATCGATGGAGGGCATTTTCATCCCCTCTTTCTCACGATTGGAGACCTCCATATGAGATTTCCCCTTCCCTTTTGGCAATGAGATATCCACAGATGTCATTTTCCCTGATGGCTTTTCCTTAGAGACCTCCATCCCGGTAATACTGCCGTCAACCCCTCCTTGAACCTTTGTTGTAGGTAATTTGATATCTCCTTCAACTTTTCCTTTCATTGGGGACAAAGAAAAATCGACATCTACAGTAGGAGATGCTACATCGATATTGGGCATTTTTGTACTTTCAGCCTTCATTTTAAAGTCACCATCAATCTCATCAGAGTGGCGTGAGAGTCGTACTTTTGGTAGTTTCAGCTTTGGCATTCGTAGTTTTCCTTCACCTTTTTCCACATCTGCATCCCTGCTTATCTTTGGGACTTTACCTTTTCCTCCAAGGCCCTTCGCATTAATATCTCCTTTAATGTCAACTACAGGCGCCTTGAATTCTGCTTTACCTTTGGACACAATGGGCAAAGATGCTCCAGCCTTCCCTGAAGGGAGAGCAAACTCAACCTCTGGTGTATTAACCTTAGCCCTTCCCTTTTCCATGTCCAGCTCACCACCACCTTTATCAGCTGACAAACTGAATTCTACTGATGGTGGGTGCAGTTTCATTTCTGGTGCTTTCATCTCCACTGTGGCCTTGGCTGAGGATGAGACAGAGGTTGTGTTTTTCGTCTTCGGGAAGGTAATTCCAAATTTGGGGCCTTTGACCTTGCTGTCAACTTTAGTTCCAGATACATCCAAGTGTTCCACGAATGGTCCTGTTTCCACTTCTGTGCTTGCTCTCATCTTAGGAAACCTGTTAAATAAAAAGAGTAAAACTTAACCTAAACCTAAAGCCATAGGCAGTAACACTGGCTGACCGATAGCATTGCCGTCATAAACAATGGTTGTATTATGAAGGTGAGGCACAAGGAAACACTAGGAAAGCTGACAAACCTGATTCTCTTCTTTCTCTTTCCTGAGACTACTCCTTCAGTCCCATCTGCTGTGGCTTCAATGCCACTCTTCGGTTTCATCTTGGGAAGGCAGAATTCCACGTCCACATCGCTTATGTCCACCCTGGGGGGGGTTCCCTCGACCACCAGCTCCTCTCTCCCCCTCTTCTCCTTCAGCCGCTTCAGCCCGAAGCGGCCTCCTCTCGTCTTCTTCACCTTGAATGGCTTGTTGCTTTTAGCACTCTGAAACATACAAATTGATTCATTTATTCTCTATACATTGTAAATTCAGATTTACTCTGATCTGAATTATGCAAAAAACATGACGTAGTTACCATTTTTGGTACCTTGGCTCTGGGCCCCTTGGCCTCCAGGCTGGGGGCCGCAGGTCTCACGATGACCTCGCTTCCAGCGACCGTCCTCTTCACCAGGAAGCTGACCTTATATGGCTCTGCGCACTGCAGGATCTTCAGGGCATCTTCGTATTTGACGTTGTCGAAGTAGACTTTGGCACTCAGGAGCTGATCCCCTATAGAGAGACCAACGTAGCCGTGAACTAAGGATAAGCTGTTGCAAGGAACTTTGAGCCAAGCAGTGTCCATGCCTCCTTCAAGGTTGAAGATACTCATTTGTTTCTTTCTGGGATCCTTGTTTTTGTTGAATTGGCCATCATTGGGTGTGTACATTTACATTTAGGGCCTTTAGCAGATGCTTTAATCCAAAGCGACAAAGTACATTTGTCGCTGTCGGTACAACGATACATCTAAATGCATTAATTGCATTAATGCATTTAAGCGGCATTGGCATGGAAGAGAGGCACTATATGTATGACGTTAATTATGATTACCTTAGTGTATAAATTGTTTTGTCCTTCGCTCATCCCTAGACCAAATCGTGGTTTGTGTGTGACGTATTCCTCTAGTCTGAATCGGGCGAGATGTGGTACCTTGCTGTACACTGAGGTGTTAGTGAGTGATGAGTTCCTCTAGACTGGTACCTTGATGCAGACGAAGGTGTTAGTGAGTGATGAGGTCCTCTAGACTGGTACCTTGATGCAGATGAAGGTGTTAGTGAGTGATGAGTTCCTCTAGACTGGTACCTTGATGCAGACGAAGGTGTTAGTGAGTGATGAGGTCCTCTAGACTGGTACCTTGATGCAGATGACGGTGTTAGTGAGTGATGAGTTCCTCTAGACTGGTACCTTGATGCAGACGAAGGTGTTAGTGAGTGATGAGGTCCTCTAGACTGGTACCTTGATGCAGATGAAGGTGTTAGTGAGTGATGAGTTCCTCTAGACTGGTACCTTGATGCAGACGAAGGTGTTAGTGAGTGATGAGGTCCTCTAGACTGGTACCTTGATGCAGATGAAGGTGTTAGTGAGTGATGAGTTCCTCTAGACTGGTACCTTGATGCAGACTGAGGTGTTAGTGGGTGATGAGTTCCTCTAGTCCGACTGGACTGGTACCTTGCTGCAGACTGAGGTGTTTGGCCGCAGGGGAGTCTTTGAGGACGTCCTTGATGAAGATTCCTTTCTGTCCTCCACCTGTTACGCTGTAACCGCTAGCTCCCGCCTCCGCCTCCGTCTCCACGGTGATTTCCACCGGCTTGATGGCCTCGGCCTCCTCCTGACACACACACACACACACACACAGACACACACACAAAGACAAGCATAAGAAAGATGAGAACACAGACCACACTCGTACACACACAGGAGTACAAAATACAGACACACACGCACAAACACACACACACCTCATCGCAACCCTTCCATGTATTTTTTGTGTGTGAGGAAAACACTGCGTTACGATGATTGTACTAATGAGTTATTCTACAGTATTTGCCTACAGGACGTACCAGCGTCTGCTCCTCAGTAGATGAAGAGTCCATGTCAGCTCGGGTCAGACGTCTGCTCGATGCTCTCAGCTGAGTCCTCTTCAGGCTCAACACGTGCTTCAACTCAGCGTGGAGCCTCTCCTTCTGCACCTACACCACCAAGATACACACACGCACAAACACATACGCACGTGGACACACACACAAGTGCACACAGACACACACACATGTGCACACACAGACACACACAAGCAGACACACATCCACACACAATATACCGTTTAGTGTGGTAAAAGTACCCATCCAAAGATCGTCATTAAAGGCGTAATAACTTTTTGTAGTATTATCACATTATCTACTCAGATATTGGTTGATACAAGTATGACAAATACAGCAAAAAAACAATGTAAGCTTTCCCAATAGTCACAATTAAACAACATATTTTCAGGTAATAGTCACTGATTGTATTGTATTGTGAACGTATGACAAACCTTAAATCAGTTAATGAGTTACCCTGCATCCAGATTTTACACACATAACTTAAACACACATTACATAAAGGGGGACATGGGCCAGCATAACTTTTAACCAATAATATTTATTGTTCTCCATTTTTGTCATAGGCCCTTGCAAGGGGTTCCATTAGAATTACAATCCAATCAAATCCCAAAGGACCAAATCATTCACCTCTATGTTTCGTTCTGCTCTGATTAAGTTTGATCAACAGAAGGAAGGGAGTCATTAAGTAAGTGATACCGCAGGCCAGGGTGGCTATGAACGTTAGCTTGCGGCTATCGTTTCCCACCCGACACCAGAGGAATGCTAGCAATGTTTCCCCATCTCACGTGGACCAGAGTGTTTACGGCTGAATCTGGGCACGTAGCGGAGCGCAGATCTGCCGCGCTTGGGCGTTCTTTGTGGTCGCTCTGCCACCTGCTCCTGTTTGAAAGAAGCCAGGCTGGTGTTTCTGCTGAGCCGGGGGGAAACGGTACACGGGGGTTTTTGTTGCTCTGTGGATGAGCTCAGCACATCCATGGGTCTATTGTGTGGTGCACTGGGTGGTGGCAGCGCAGAGCAGTTAGAGGGGGATCATCAGATCATTGAGGCTCACCAGGTGGTGTTTGCTTAGTAAAGTGCTGATTCATGATTCAGGATCGTATTTTCTATGTTAATAGTATAAATAGTATGTTCCTGTCAATGGCCTCTATCTTGCATCCGGCGCAATTGACTTTCTACACTGGCGCATGTGTCATTGCTAGTTTGCAACTGGCGCAGAGCGTTCTTTTCCCTCCACCGCCACGCGCCTGTAAATCAGGGAATGATCTTGCGCCACAAGGGGCAGTTCGGCGAAAGGAGGAGGCGTAAAAGAAACGCACCAGGCTGTCTGCGGTATATGTGTGTGTGTCTGCATAGTTCTTATGTGTACACTGTTTGTGTGTGTGTTTGTCTGTGTGTGTGTGTCTGTATGAGAACCTTTGTGTACAGTGTGTGTGTGTTCTCACCACTCTCTCAGGGCTCTCCTGCTCCTCAGTAGACCCTGCGGGGTGCAGGTTGCTGTGAGGGGATGAGGGGGGTCCGTCAGTGGGCGGCGACCGCCTCTTGTGTTTTACCTGTACGCACAGGTGAGGGGCGGGACAAACAACAGGTGAGGGGCGGGGCAATACACAGGTGAGGGGCAGGGCAACATACAGGTGAGGGGCGGGGCAATACAACGGTAAGGGGCGGGGCATCACATAGGTGAAGGGCGGGGCAACATACAGATGAGGGGCGGAGCAACACAGGTGAGGGGCGGGGCAACATACAGATGAGGGGCGGAGCAACACACAGGTGAGGTGCGGGGCAACACACAGTTGAGGGGAAGGGCAACATACAGATGAGGGGCGGAGCAACACACAGGTGAGGGGCGGGGCAACACACAGTTGAGGGGCGGGGCAACATACAGATGAGGGGCGGAGCAACACACAGGTGAGGGGCGGGGCAACATACAGTTGAGGGGCGAAGCAACACACACGTATAGGTGAGACACTTTTCTGTGGCCTTTTTAAACATGATATTACAGATATTTCTCCAATATTGTTTATGCTTTGATTGTTCTAAGCCTCACATCTAATGTGACATGGGATAAAAGTATCTGATCAATGACAAAAAGTAAATGTAGGTCAGCGGTACAGTACGTCTATACACAACTGGTGCCACGGTCTCTAGCAGGCCTTCCTGATGTACCTAATGGAAAGTTACAGATATTTGATTTGAATGAGGCAGTTATGATAAAAAATTGTGTGGGGGAGAGGCTGTGAGTTTAATTGGGTGGCTTGTGTATTTTCACAACATTTAATTCCATTCATGGCTTGAAGAAAAAAATTGTATCCACTTCCCTACATTGTCCTGGACTGTTGAGGGATTTTAACTTGCAACTCCAAAGGTTAAAGAGGACTTACGGCTTGTTCTGTAGCCTGGCTGTAAACATTGCTGTCCTCTTGTTCAGAGTCTGTAACAGAGAGAGGACAAAAGTTGAAAACATAGTTGAATACATACACTGCAAAGAATGCTATTTTAATGTTGGATGACACACCTAAAGTAGGCTCTGTCAATGCACAACCTTTAAGACAACACAATCCCAACAGAATAGCAACAGCATTGGTAAATGCTGACTCTTCTTTGGTCTTAGATATATTTCCCTATAGGCCTATTTATATATGGAAAAAAACAAGAAAAACAAGATATATTTTGTCTTACCAGTGTGGCCACACAAAGCACTTTCAACAACAAATGCCTGACACTCACCCACTCATGCACCCATTATTATACATATTATTTACCCATTCAGACCCCCATCCGTCAATTCATATACACATCCATGCACTTCTTCACCCCTTTATTCATCCATTCATACACGTATTAATTAATTCATGCACATATTCACCAACAAACAACAGCAGTAGGAACCCCCTCCCCAGCAGAATTTGTCCCTGGCCACACCCCACTGAAATGCCATTCTTTCATTCACTGGCACAAGATCACGGAAGACCAAATTAAAGCAGAAAGTGAATCTGTGTATGGATGCAATGATCGTGCGTCTGGAATTAAGAAACGCAGGATCTAGTGACAGAGTGAGAGAGTGAGAGAGAGCGAGAGAGAGAACAACATAGAGAGAGAGAGAAAGACATAGAGAGAGAGAGAGAGTGGCCTATGGCACTGCCATCTTGGCATTCTTTGAGATCCTTCAAGAGGATTCCAGGCTTAGCTATCTGGCTGGGACAGTTTCATGAACCATGGTGACATCTCTGAGGGATTTAATAAGCCATGTAACACGATACATAATCACACACTCTGGTCAGTTCCGTGTAGCCTATAAATGTAAACCGCATGCACACCTGGGTCCACCCCGGGGATTCCACTTCAACGTCTGTGTGTGCGTCTTTCAGCCTGTGTCAGTGTATGTGTCTGTCAGCAAGTGTGTGTGTGTGTGTGTGCGTGTGTGTCAGCATGTTTGTGTGTGGGTGTGTGTTAGTGTGTATGTGCGTATGTGTATTTGTGTGAGGGTACACAGTGTGGAGTGTCAGCATGCATGTCGTGCCTGGAGCAGAGGTTTGGGGGTGTCTGGTGTCCACTGGGGCCCAGGGAGGCAAAGCACACATTCATCCCAGACAGGGACCCTCTCTCCTGGCCAGGGACACTCTCCCCCAGACAGAGACACTCTCCCCCAGACAGAGACACTCTCCCCCCCTGGGCCAGAGACACTCTCCCCCAGACAGGGAGAATCTCCTCCCTTGGCCAGAGACACTCGCCCCCAGACAGAGACACTCTCCCCCCCTGAGCCAGAGACACTCTCCCCCAGACAGGGAGAATTTCCTCCCTTGGCCAGAGACACTCTCCCCCAGTCAGGGACACTCTCTCGGGACTGGGACCCTCTCTGCACCAGTACCAGTCTGACTGATCCACATCGTAAACACCTCCAGCTGTTCCTTTTCCAAGCTCGTAACATTAATATTTTTTCCTTGAACAACACAGACACGAAAACCCAAATGACAACAAAGGGTTGAAGAAAAGATTATATTCAAAGGATTAGAGTTCACATACTTTCATTCATTTATTCATTCATTCATTCACTCATCCCTTTATGAATTGATGTATAGTTGACTCTTCCAATAGAGATTTCATGAGGTGCAAAATGATGCTGTCATCAGCGTTGGTTATGGATGTGTAATAAGAGGTGTGGGTCAGGTGCTGCTGCAGGTGATGCTTGCTGAGCCTCGGCTAGGCCCTGTGACCCTCAACAGCTAGACAGACAGGTAGTGGAGGCATGCCTCAGATGGTTGCAAACCATTAGCCGCATGTTGCTTAATGTCAAGTGTGATGAGGACCAAAAATAAATTACAAAACAAGACTAGGGGTGGGAGAAAGTGAGTGAGAAATGTTTAAGTTGAATGTACTTATTCGACTTCATCTGAATTTTGAATCGACTCATTGAAATGTAAAACATGCATCAACCAAGCAAATAGACTTGTATGACTTAACGTAAGCCGGTAAGTAGCTCAGCACAGGGACCTCTGTGTGACTGACAGCAACAGGTGCGTGGTGCAACTCCCTGCTCCGTCCACAGGGAGGGAGGAGCAGGAGGGGGAGTGAGAGACTGAAAAGTAGAGAAGGGAAAGAAAGAGTGAATGATTGAAGAGGAGGGGAGGAGGAGAGGGAGTGAGAGATTGAAGAGGAGGAGGAGGAGGAGGTGGAGAAGAAAGGGGAAGGAGTGAGGGATTGCAGAGTAGAGAAGGGGGAGAAGTATTGATAGATCGAAGAGGCGGAGAGGGAGTTAGAGATTGAAGAGTATGAGGAGGTGGTGGAGTGAAAGATTGAAGAGGAGGTGGAGGAGTGAGAAAAAGGAGTAGAGAAGGGGAAGGAGTGAACAATTGGAGAGCAGGGACTGGAGGAGATGGAGGAGGAGTGATGGATTGAAGAGGAAGGGAGGAAGAGAGGAAGTGAGGGATTGAAGAGGAGAGGGGTTGAGAAATTGAAGAGTAGATAAGGGGGAGAAGGAGTGAGGGATGAAAGTGGCAGAGAGAGAGTGAGAGATTGAAGAAAATGAGGAGGAGGAAGGCAGGAAGGGTTTACATTCTTTCTCCTCAGTCTTATTTTAGACCAGAGTCCAGACATTGCTCACATCTGCAGGTCTCTGCAAGCCCCCTACTACCAGGACATTCTATGCTCCACATACTATAAATACAACACAATACTCCTACACGACACACACACACACACACACACACACACACACACACACACACACACACACACACACACACACACACACACACACACACACACACACACACACACATACACAAACAACCTCACACACACCCTGATGCACCCATGTGACAGTAACACATCTGTGACATTTGGTACTACTGAATCCCTTTGCTAAATTACATGGAAAGAGGACTAGTTCAAATTAAATTGTGTGTGCGACTGTTTTGTTGATTCAGATTTGCGATTACTTTTCTGTCATTGAGGAGACAGGTTTCGATCCAGAAATTTTCCCATGAAGGAGCAGGTATGCCTACAGGTCAGACCGGTGACACCCTAATTTTTACCCAATGTTGTTTACATTGGGTAGACCATTTCCAAAGCATCATACAGTGTGTGCATGCATTCTTAACAAGGTTGACCGCAGTGGGAATCAAACCACTCACCCAGGCACTGCTTAGGCCATGCTCTACCAGTTAAGCTGTACAAGAACACTACTTTCTGCTCAACCTTGACATGTAATCTACTGGTTCACTTGAAGAGGGAGCAGGGAACTCCTCTTACCGCTGGAGTTTTTGACGCCAGTAATAGCAGTCCTTAATGCCACCAACAGACAAAACCCATTCCTCTGGGTTTAGCTGACAGTGTTGCAGGATTAGGTTGTCTCTGTTAAACCTCATGATGAGCTAACAGAAGACACAAGGGATTGGAGATCTCTGTTGGGAACTGTAAATACTGCTGTGAACAGCTCTGTATTATTGTTGCAGAGTGAATCTGACTTAGAATAAAGCTAGGGGAGGCTATGTATTTTCAAAGCATATTTTGTCTCTCTATTTCCAATAAAGTTGCCTATCTTGATCAATAGCCAACAATACATTTAATGGTCTGACAAAACAAAGAAAAATAATGTGGTATTTGTTTACCTTCAGACTGGGTGCACTGGGACCAAGCTGATGCCCGTGTTCTGAAGAACACCTGTTCAGGCCCCGGTAGGTGACCCTGTTGTACACCGTTACCCCCTGGTGCTACACCAGGGGGTAGGAAGCTAGCATTGTGTGTTTTATACTTTAGCAGTGGGGTAATAATGGGACTCCCCACTTTACATAGAGTTGAGATCCTCGCAGCAAAAGGCGGTATTATCCAGTGACTCATGACATTTCCAGGGTTCATGTCATTTAATTCAAGTCCATTCAATGGAAGCCATTTCGATTAACAACTTTGCTGAGTCACACCGGCGGTAATAACCACACCGGTGTTAACACAAGGCCGCGTCTAACTGCGTCTCACGTTTATGATGTCATCACTGTCAGACTGAAGCAGCACTGAGTTGCTATTTTAGATGATTGATTTTGTGCTTCCTGGTTTATAGATGAAGCTACATTGAGTGAGTGACAAACAGTCATAGTTGCAATGAATGATGTCAGTAAAGCAGGTTGCACATAGACACACACACACACACACACACACACACACACACACACACACACACACACACACACACACACACACACACACACACACACACACACACACACACACACACAAACAGAGGGTCATGAGACTGCATTTGGACAGAGACAGCAGGACTATTGTGGTGAAAAAAAATACCTCGACCAATAAGATCAGCCCTTCAACCAGAATGACGGAATCAAAGTCACAAATTCTGAGTTAGTGGAATAAACAGTGTTAGGAGCCCCTGTTCTTTCTATGGGATGTACACTTATGCTGTGCACTTTTCTACTCTACACAATCCTGTTCTATTCTACTATGCTCTACTCTGCCATACTCTGTACTCATTCTGTACTCTGCTTTACACCACACTCCAGAACGTCTACTGTTGACCTATAGGTCTGTATTAGGGACTTATGGAAAGAGCAGGGTTACATAACTGACATGTCCCTCTTGTGTGATACGTCATTTATATTAAGAATGTGAGTGTGCAGCACATCATCACAGCAGGAGTACATCCATACCTCCAGAAAGAGAACTATGGCCAGTCAGTGAGTAGTGGAGGCAGGTTCAAAACTCCAGGTTCAGAAAGTAAAAGTTCAGCCATGTTTTCCAGCCCATCCCTGCCTTAAACAAGTGGAGTCCTCTCATTGGTTGAACCTCGACGGTCGGTGCCAATTAGCAAATCCAAAGGTCCAAACACAAAAAGTCCTGGGGAGGACCTTTACTTTCTTAACAGCTGAAACTTCCACTATTTGATGGTTATGGTAAGGACCCCCCTTAATACTGGAGACATGACATGATTGCCAACCCATAGTAGGGTGGCAATAGTAGTAGTAGTAGTAGTAGTAGAAGTAGTAGTAGAAGAAGTGGTAGTAGCATTAGTAGTAGTAGGTCTGTGTGTACCAGTGCGGAGAAGATGGCAAAATGTCAGGGTTATTTTGGAGCAGGCCTATAGAAAGATCGCAGGTTGTATCCGGCTGCCCCGAGACTGGGAAACCAGCCACACCCGGTGGCACGGGGCTGCTTGCAGGAAATGCCTCCTTGTAAACAGGAAACGTAGATATTTCTGTCCGATAGTGTGCACAGTGACAAGACAAAAACAACTCGGGCTGTCTCCGGTGTGTACGTGAAGATGATTTGATCTTCCACAATCCAATTGGGGTTTAATCTCAGCGAGTACAGGAGTACAGGGTGTTCCATAAAATGTACTCCCTTTCCTTTTAATTTGATTTCTACGTATAAGTGTTTGCCATGGATGAATTCTATTCTTCTTCGGTGGTCCTCCCAGCTTCCTGTTTAAGTTGCCCAATCCACTGCTGACCTGGCTTCCTGATCTGGACCAATCCCCAGCCACCTACACCCAGGGCCCTCTCCAGGAAGTCCAGCCCATTCATCTTTGCTCATGGGTTGATTTATTCGTGGCTCGTGTACACTCACGCACAAATCATTTGAGTCTTTCCAAAAATACTGTATATTTCTACAAGCAGTGCAGCCCAGTGGAAGTTACCCTGAGCATAGTAGTGGTTAAGCTTGTACATTTAATCTAAGAAGAAGGTGATGTTATTGATGCAGTTATGGGAAACATAGTCCTTTCATCAGCATTGGAACATGGCCGAGCGAACCCAAAGAATCACCGTAACCAAAGAGCGTTTTCCAATGAATTGGAAAAACATCACAACATACACAACTACGGCAACGTCCCTTCATAAGAAACAATAGAGACGAGATTCGACATCCTGCACTTGAAAGTGATGATCGAACACAGGCAACATGTTGGAGTGGGTAACAACTCACAACTGAAACTGTGGACTCCTATGCACCAATGCAGTCAAGAGAAGACCCACACATACAAACATGCAGAAACAGATCCACACACACGCACGCACACGCACGCACACGCACACACACACACACCAACGCACGCACGCACGCACGCACGCACGCACGCACGCACGCACACACACACACACACACGCACACACACACTCGATAACTCTGTAATTCCTCTCCAGCGCATCCTAAACCTCCCCCGATGCACCTCCTCAGCGGCCTCGCCCCTCCTGACTGCTCCTCCTGTTCGTCCACTGCCCTCTGCTCTACAGCCAGGGTGCCAGGCCCGTGCCCCACCACTACCCACCCCGAGCCTGGTTCCCCAGCAGCCTACCAGGGCCGGTGGTGGGGTTGGGGGTGGTGGGGATGGGGGTGGTGGGGATGGGGGTGGTGGGGGGCGAGATCGGTCCAGGCCATTGGAATGGAAAAGAGAGGATTGCAGATCCTATGACCCTTCGGGGTGCAGCTGTCTCTTCTGGCTCAAATTAAGACTGTGTGTGTGTGCATGTGTGTTTGTGTGTATGTGTGGCATTGGGGAGCATAGCCATGCCTGGCCTTGCCTCACCCAACTAAACAAGGAATCTGTTTATATGTGTAAGTGTGTGTGTGTGTGTGTGTGTGTGTGTGTGTGTGTGTGTGTGTGTGTGTGTGTGTGTGTGCGTGTGTGTGTATGTGTGTTTGTGTGTGTGTGGTTACAATCAGGTGGTTGTCACGTGATGCTTTCCCTGTTGGTTGAGGTGTGCCGAGTGTGTTAATACAGGTGTCAGAATCACAGACAGCACTTAAATCCTCTGATTCCCCAGCCTGATGGCACACACTGTATCATTCCACGGGGGTTAACTCCGCCCACCTGGCACCCCCCGGTGCATTAAAACAAACTTCCCAGAACCCATCGGACAGCGAAGGCCAATCTCAAGTCAATGTCAAGTCAATTATATTCGCACAGCTCTTAATCGCTGCAGTTACTGTCTCGACGGGCCTCCAACTATCTCACCTAGGTACAAACACAAATAGCGTAGGCGTATCTTGTAGCTCGTGGGTTACCATGCTATTGTGGGAGGCCACCCCCCCCTCACACTGCAGGCCTGCCCGGGACGCAGGTCTCGTTACTAGCGGGGGATATTATTAGCCACCTGATCACCCTTCTCGTGTCGTGCTCCAAAACAGCGTCCGTGCGCGGCGGCGGCGATAGGAGCGTGCACGGCCGTCGCGGGCTGACCGGCAGGAGGGAATAAGGCACAAGTGGCAGCTGCCTGGCTAAAAGGGTCTGTGCGTTAAAAACAACGCACCATTGTTGTGTTGTTTTTTTTCCTCCCGTACGCAAAAATGTGCCGACTGCACGTGGGTACGAAGACCGTTGATGAAATACCTCCAGCCAGGCTCCAGAGCGGCACGCACAACCTCACAACCCAAGTGTGGCGCATGACGCAGAACACGCATTAGTGCTTTAGTAGTGGTATGGTACAATCGCTTTAGGGTTAGTGCATGGGTTGATGCATTCATGTCGTCTAATTGAATGCAAAATGTTTTTCAGTTCTCAGGATTACGTACGTAGTTTTCTATTCCTCGCGCCGCTACAAAATCAATAACCCTCTTAAATTGCACCTCTCATACTCTGATGACCTCACATTTTAATAATCTGATCAATCAACTCAGAATCAACTCATTAAACATCTGATTTATCAACTCATGCCACCTCACAAGCTCTATTCTGTCCTCTAGAGTGAGGCAACTTTAGTTGACATAAACCTTTCCTAAATACAAAACACCTTACAAAAGGTGTCTCTGTGATGCAACGTAACCTAAGGTCCAGCCTCAGCTCTCCATCCCTGCTTGTCTCTCTCGCCACCCTCTGTTTTCTAAAGTCCAACTGTGTACGTCTTCCTCTCCTATTCACTTACTTTTTTGTTGTTGACCGCCTGGTTCCCTGTTTCCCTGTCTGTCTTTCAGGTTTTACAGCCCGACTGGTGCTCCCCTCACTGACCGCTCAGGTCTGGCCCGTGCCCAGGGCATCTCTGGCAGCCACACTGGCCCGCCTGATTGGCCAGAGGGCAGGGAGATGCCCCCATATTTGGGCGGTAAAGGGGCGTTGCTAACTGGAAGTGGGATGGGTTTGGGGAAAGGGAGTTTGGTGATAAAGACTGTCTGTTTGCCTGCCTATGTAGCCAGTGTTACTACACATTAGTCTGCATTAGTCCTAATCTACCCGACACTGCCCTGCTGTTTGTACTGGTCCCTGTTGGGTGGGAAGAGCAAGGCACTACCACTCTCAAGGTTAGGGGTCCCCTTCCATATTTACCTCAATGGGTAGAGCTTGGCACAAACATTGTCAGAGTTATAACTGTCTGTGACGAGGATGTCGGGGAGAATGAGTCAGGTCATTATTATTGTCAGGTTTAAAATGTAGATAAGATAAGATAAGGTCCCAGCCCTGATGGTGTTGTCTCTTTAAGGAGATTTATGAGGGCATATTGACCTTACTTATAGTATTTTTAGGTTCCCCTTTTTGTTTTCTGTTTGGATTGGAATCCCCAAGCAATTAAACCAAAATCAAGCCTAATTAAATAAACAAGGCTTTTATTACAACTATTTATGACCTGACTGGAAGGCTGGTTATAGAAACAGCCTAGCGGATCACGCTTTAGAGAAAGTGTGACTGCTCTTCTCCCGGACAGCAGCTGGCCTAGTTAACGGGAACGGTAGTGTGTGTGCATGTGTGTGTTTGAGTGTGCGTGTTTGTGTGTTTGTTGAGTTTGGGGGTTAGGGTTGCTTGTGCGTAGAGGGGCTGTGTGTGACTGCATGTGTGCATGCGCGTGCATGTATGCATGTGTGCATGTGTGTGTGCATGTGTGTTGGGGTGTTTGTGTGTGTGTGCGTGTGTGTGTGTGTGTGTGTGTGTGTGTGTGTGTGTGTGTGTGTGTGTGTGCCTGTGTTTATCTCCGGTGTATCTGCGGCCCTCCATAATGCTGATTTGTGCTAAACCAGCTGTCGGGACAGTCATAGTGAGAGCTGATATACTGATCAACACGCCACACATTCCCAAACGCACTGAGTAACAAGCTAGGCTAACCCTGAGCCAATGTACGAGCTTAGCGTTTGCTACTCATCACCATACATCTCAAATAGACAGGTAGACCAAAATACCTACTCTCATACAAAAGATTACAAATATAATACCATACACGTATAATATAAAACCATATGTCTACAACCAAATACCCAGTTCAGTTTATATCCATCTACTTTATAACACTATTCAGCCTAGCCTAGCCTAGCCTAGCCTAGCCTAGCCTGGGAACAAGTTTAATCTGAGTGCTCTTCTTTTATTTGCTCTGGCATATGCGTTTGGCCCCCCTCCCGTTCAGACCTGGTCCAGGTCCGGCCAATCACAGCCCTCTGTACTGACTGTACAGAGGAGTGTCCTATGGAAGCGCCATTGGGGCATTTTCATAAACAATCAAGATGGCTGCCGTGGATGTGTCACCCCTTCGGCTGCTCCTATTGGTTGTAGATCTATCTAATTGCTTTCAGAGGGCATTTTGGTTCCCGCCCCTTTTAAATCAAAAATGCATTGAGGTTCTTAAATAATTTGAGTTTTGGCCTGGCTGTGTCTGGTTACTAGTATTCCCAGATACACCTGTATGATGATTCACTCCCAGTTCTAGGATGTTTCTATGGCATACACAGCATTTTGTTTGAGTGAATGAATCAATGGACAGGAGGATGATAGATGGCGGAATAAATGATGGATGGATGGATTATGGATAAAGGTAGATGGATGATAAGGAAATGCACTGATGCTTAAATGATTGACGGATGGCCAATGAATGTAGATGGGAGAAAAGGCGTGTCAAAAGGTTTGAATGCTATCCTGTGTGTATGTTGTGTTTCCCTGTTTGTGTTTCGAGGACATGCACATATGCACACCCACACGCACACCCCCCCCTTAACACAAACACACAAACACACCCACACACAAACACACACCCAAATCCGCTGAGGAAGCAGAAACTAAACAGCCACCAGTAACTGTCATCAGACACACAATGGCTACTTCCTCGACCTGCTCTACAGTGACCCCTGAAGTGTGTGGCCCCTGTGTTTCTGGGGGCCATAAACAACTGTCATGAACAACAATTTAGAGCATAACTAAGAGGCAGAGGCCACTGTAGCCCAGTTTGTGTGCGTGCGTGCTTGTGTCTCATACAGCCTCTCAAGAGTATTATGATTAACACAAATATATATAAAATGTATAAATCGATACAAAAATGTCTGAAAAGAAAATTATTTTCAAAAAAGAAAAGAATGTAAACATCATCACAAGACGGAGAGTCTGAAAGATATGATAGCGACAGACAGACCCATAGTAGAGACAGACAGGCCGACGGGTCAATAAACACACACACACGAAACATCAACGCACACACAAACAGGAACTGACCAGCGTTGGAGGAGGGGGTCCAGGAGACTCTGAAGATCCCACGTAGACACTCACACATGGCGCTCCGGGAAAGGAGGAACCGCCCGGTCCTCACACACACACACACACGGCGGCCGGTGGACTGGCTCCACGCTGGGGGACACGGGGCCCGCACTCTGGGGGGGCTCCGTGGGGGACCAACGGGGTAAAGGTGGGGACCGCTGGGTGATGGCACAGGACGTTCTCCGTTTGACCGTCAGGGATCATCAATCGGGACATCCAAGAGGGAATGACTCGTGGTTTGGGGAGCAGAGAGAGAGCGAGTGGGATAGAGAGAGCGAGAGTGGGAGAGAGAGACAGAGAGAGAGGGAGAGAGAGGGGGGGGGGGGTTCAGGGATGGATGACTGAACAATCAGGTGGATGAATGGATGGACCAAGTGGTGGTTTTGCTAGAGAGAGCGAGAGACAGAGAGGGAGAGAGAGAGAGAGAGAGAGAGAGAGAGAGAGAGAGAGAGAGAGAGAGAGAGAGAGGGAGAGAGAGAGAGGGAGAGAGAGAGAGAGAGAGAGGGAGAGAGAGAGATTGCATGTATAAACAGAGGGGAGAGAGAAACAGGCCTGTCCCAGCGCATTGACATGGTGTAGTTTGGGAGAGAGCGTGTGTTTTTGTGAGGAAAAGCCTTTAGTAGCAGCCGTGTTTATGGATCAGTGAAGCGACCAAATTAATCGATAGGCAGACAGACAGACAGACCGACAGACAGACAGACCGACAGATGTGTGTTTTTACATAAATATATGGAAATGTGTGTATTTTCATATTCATCCACATGCAGGAAGATACTTTTGTGTTTGTGTGTGTGAGTGTGCTTGTTTGAGTGTTTGAGTGTGTTTAGAAGCCTGTGAGTGTGTGCACATGATTGCTGTGTGTGTGTGATAGACGACCGTAGAGCAGTGGTACAGAATAGGGCTGCCTGTGTGTGTGTGTGTGTGTGTGTGTGTGTGTGTGTGTGTGCTTGGCTGGCTCAGCAGTTTGTGGCGCTTGTCCACCAAAGCCCCGCTCCATTGTGCAGGTCGTCCGGGGGCTTTAGGTCAGACTGACCGGGGAGGGGGGGGGGGTTCCTGGGTTTACGTTGGCAGACACAACCATGGTAGCACCAGCACTAGCCCTCTGCCTAGAATATACGCCCATGTTGATGAGACTCTTGCCCACACATTGATACAAGAACCAGCGGACTACAGCAGGCAAACACCACTACTCACACAAGAACATCAAAACACCCACCCACGCACGCACACAGACGCACGCACGCACACACGTCCTCTGGGTGGGTGGTGCCCAATCTTCCTGGGCAGCATTATTTGGGGGGTGTCTGGTACCGGCTGGTTGGTACAGAGGTACTACGTGATGAAACCGAGGAACGCAGATGATTTGTTTACTGGGACTGCAGGAAAAAGATAGAGTGTAGCAAAGGAATGAGATTGGGCCTTAATGGGTCAATTTGGAGAGGCGTGGCCGAATCATCCCAAAATAGGCCTGTTGTGGAATAAGGAATTACGTCATTTTACTTTTTTAGTTTTTTTCTTACGAGTTACTTACGATTAAGCAGCCAAACGTCGGGTTTGGGGGCGTGCATAATAATGTGGACCTATGAAGCACTTTGAGACTGTAATCCCTGCTGCTGGAAATAAGATTTAAGAGCTGGAATTTGAGTATAATTAGTTAGAAATTGTTATTTGGCACGGAGGGGCATCTTCCACTGATTGGTTTCAGGGGAATCCATCTTGCCTGTCAATCACAGGCGCGTGAACTCAACACTTCTCAAAGGGCTATGGTCAACAGTAAATGCCAACTTCAGAGACAGCGCCCTCTAGTGGTGGAGCATCGAGGAACATCGCTTAAAGGCTCAGTTATGGTTCCACGTCAACGCAACGCAAGGGGGTCATTTAACAAGCTCCTGAATTCCGACGGGCCCGCAGAAATAACCGCCGTGGGTGGGGCTGCTACTGCATGCCACGACCCCCGGCAGCACATAGCTAACACACAGCGAATAGCAGTGTACGTTTGGGAGGGAGAGAGAGAGAGAGAGAGAGAGAGAGAGAGAGAGAGAGAGAGAGAGAGAGAGAGAGAGAGAGAGAGAGAGAGAGAGAGAGAGAGAGAGAGAGAGAGAGAGAGAGAGAGAGAGAGAGAGAGAGAGAGAGAGAGAGAGAGAGAGAGAGAGAGAGAGAGAGAGAGAGAGAGAGAGAGAGAGAGAGAGAGAGAGAGAGAGAGAGAGAGAGAGAGAGAGAGAGAGAGAGTTCACATCTATCACTTGAGTAAAGAGAAGACGCGAAGTAAATGTGAGGCCTTCTTCAGATTCTTTGGTATCAGCTGTCATTTCAGATAGGCCTACCATGTAGTGTCATGGTATAGTCGCTGAAGCTGTGGGAAATGTATAGTTAGCAAGTAGTCTGGTTTATGTTTCAGTACTTGGGAAATAACTATGTTTTAACTGCGACTACATGT
Source organism: Gadus morhua (assembly GCF_902167405.1). NCBI lineage: Eukaryota > Metazoa > Chordata > Actinopteri > Gadiformes > Gadidae > Gadus > Gadus morhua. Next base: position 9,083,755 of record NC_044063.1, read on the forward strand.
TTAGTTATGCAGAAAGTGGTCAAGACATTTCAATTATAATTGCAATTATAATGTAGATTTATTTGAACATAATATTTATTTATTCTATACTACATTTTTTGATATATTGTCACTCGCATAAAACACATTTCGTGATAGTCTAGCACCCCCTGTCGATCAGACGGCGAACAGCGACATTACAACGTGTACCCGTTACTCGATTAATCCAATGGCATTCTAGGCCTACTTAATGGCTTACAAATTATATCAACCCCTTTACGAATAACATTTCGCTATTAAGCACATTTTTGCCGAGGATGTTAGGCCATGTGCGAACCAACTAAGATTCAACCTTTTCTTTTTAATTTAAACACATTTTAAAAACAATGGGGTTGCCTTAAAGCGATGCATGACAAAGCTTCATATGATAATGTTATATAATTTATAGGCCTCACTGTACAATTAGTCCAACAACCTTGCTGCCAAGTGACAAATTAATGACTATATTATAGTTTATTCAGTGTTTTATTTGTTTTTGATTGCATTTGTAGACAAGTAGAACGCCTTCTAGAAAAACGGTATAAATTGCTTTAAAAAACTAAGTTTTTAACCCATTTTACAATTTGTATCAATCAGAATTAGATTTTAATTGACCCAAAATGTTTGACACCAACAGGACACCTTTGGAATTCCATCGTCCAGACAACGATACAAACACATGCAACATGACATGTTGTTTATTATTTAAACTGTCAATGACGATTTGCAAGACGCTCCTCGAACATAATGAGAGATCTGTTTTCCAACACCGAGGTGTACCACGTACTGGAGCAGATCGGGAAAGGCACCTTCGGGACCGTATCGAGATGCTGGAGGAGCCGAGACGGAGCACTGGTGGCCGTCAAAATGTTAAAATTTGACCCGCAGAGGAACCGGGTGATACGCAATGAATTGAAACTAATACGCCTCGTTTGCAGAGAGGATCTATCAAACTGCCACATCGTTCGCTTCTTTGAGGAGTTTCACGACCAAAGACACCACTATCTGGTGTTTGAGTTGCTAGAGATGAGTCTTCACCAGCTGCAGAAGAAGAATGGATTCAAACCCCTGAGCGTGCGCGTCATCCGCGTCATCACCGGCCAGATGCTGAAAGCGCTGCAAAAGTTGAAGGATCTTGCGATCATCCATGCGGACTTGAAACCGGAGAATGTCATGCTCGTGGACCACAGCCGCTACCCGTTCAGAGTGAAGTTAATAGACTTCGGCTCCGCCAGTATCTTCAGTGAGGTGCGCTTTGTGAAAGCGCCGTACATCCAATCCAGGTAACACACACATGTTGCATTCAAATGCAATCAAGAGACTAGACCACAGAGAAAATACATATACAAACTCATAACTTGCAATTCTGCTGACCGGTTATGTCTTGTTAGCGCTGTGTGTGTGTGTGTGTGTGTGTGTGTGTGTGTGTGTGTGTGTGTGTGTGTGTGTGTGTGTGTGTCTGTTTTTGTGTGTGTGTGTGTGTGTGTGTGTGTGTGTGTGTGTGTGTGTGTGTGTAGGTACTACAGGGCCCCAGAGGTCCTGCTGGGCCTGCCCTTCAGTTGGAGGGTGGACATGTGGTCCCTCGGCTGTGTGATGTCAGAGCTCTACCTGGGCTGGCCCCTCTACCCCGGAGATTCAGAGATGGAGCAGGTGACACACACACACACACACACACACACACACACACACACACACACACACACACACACACACACACACACACACACACACACACACACACACACACACACACACACACACACACACACACACACACAATCCATTCACTTTACTCTATCAGTAGTTTAATCGCTCATCATTACTGGTCATTGAAAGTCGCTAACCGAAATCAGGGTTTCTCTATGCTTCTGACGTCCTCTCCCCTTCCCCCTCCTGTTGTGTGGCCCTCCGTATGCCGGACCCCCCCCCCCCCCCCCAGGTGCGCTACATCTGTGAGACACAGGGTCTGCCCCACGCCAGCCTGCTCTGCTCCGCCAGCAAGTCACACATGTTCTTCAACCGTATCAAGTATGTAGTGCGTGTGTCTGTGTGTGTGTGTGTGTGTGCGTCTGTGTGTGTGCGTGTGTCTGGGTGTGTGTGTGTGTGTGGACGCGCGTGTTTGACATCCCACGCCTGCATTTGTGGTCGCTACCTTGCTCAGGAACAGCAGCGGGGCCACTCAGTGGCAGCTGAAGACCAACCGGAAGTGCCTAGCTCCGTGGGAGGTCAGAGGTCAAGGTCAGGGCCCAGGGGAGGGCCTAGGCGGAGGAGGAGGAGGAGGAGGTCGGGAGAGGAGGAAGTACGTGCTGAGGTCTCTGGACCAGCTGAGTGACATGAAGCCCAGGGAGCGAGAGGCGGAGCTACGCCCGGACGAGGCTGAGGCGGAGGTGAGGGGGAGGGGCAGAGAGAGAGAGAGAGAGAGAGAGAGAGAGAGAGAGAGAGAGAGAGAGAGAGAGAGAGAGAGAGAGAGAGGGAGAGGGAGAGAGGTATTGAGAAAGTGGAAAAGGAAGCAAGAGACAATGCAAGAGAAAAAGAAAGAGGAAAAAAAGAGATAGAAATGGTGAGCGTGAACCAGTGAATAAGAAAGTGATAGTGACAAAGAGTATGGATGCCAATTCACACCTATATAACCTATTCAGTAAACAATTGTAATACACCTTTAATCAATTGGGTCAGGTATCTTTTTGTAACCCAGCCTCGCTTGTCCTTGATTCCCGGTTCTTTGGCGCCCTCACCAGGATACAGACCGTCACTGCATGGTGAATCTGCTCAAGAGGATCCTGACCCTGGACTCCAACCTGAGGATTTCCCCCATGTCGGCACTCCGCCACCCTTTCCTCACCTTGGCGCACCTGTCCGGCGCCGCCCGGTTCAGCTGTTACCACCACAACGCCACACAGGCCATGGAGCAGGTCAGCTCGCGGTATACAGCTACTTAAAGGGGACATATTATGCCACACAAGGTGTGAGTGGGATTAGCCGTTACAAGCCGTTTCTGGCCGTTTTGAAAATCTGCCTCTTCTGATGCTCAGGTGTACCTAGATGTGTGCTGGATAGATGAGCAACGTTTGCTACAGTCCACTGGGTAGGCTTGTACACTGATCTATCCAGCACAAATCTAGGTGGACGCGCCCACTTGTGACGTCAGAAGAGGCCGAATTTCAAAACGGCTTGTAACGGCTCATCACACTCACACCTGCTGGTGTTAGTGAGTGCTTATTATTATTTTTTTTTCTGTATGTCATTGCGGGCCGCCAGGAATGTTTCTGTGGGCCGCCATTGGCCCGCGGGCCGCAATTTGAGAACCAATGCATTACGGGGTGTTGTGGGGCCCTTTGGGTAACTGTGATTTAGGTGCCGTGCACAAAACATTGACACGAGTCATTTGTAATTTGTGGACGACACAATTTGCGACAATACAATTAAAAAATAATTACAAATCACTGTTGTTCAACCATGTCCAGGCCAGCTTGGTTGAGACGGCGCCGGCTCAAATCTCGAGACAGGTGCAGCCGCGACAACCCCCTCAACCTCCACGCCCTCATACCCAGGGCGGCCTCAACGCCCGGCTCTGTTGCGCCAGGCCGCTGAGGGACGCCCACCTGCCTCGCCCTGGTCCTCCAGCCTCCCCCGCCGGGTCCTCATGTCCCCCATGCGAGGCGCTCAGCGACGGGCTGCTGACCCAACAGTTCGACGAGCCGTCCTTCATGAGTGACTGTCAGAATTTGGACCGTCCCACAGAAGCTCAGAACCCATGGGAACGACAAGTCGCCGTCCGGTCTTCCCTGGCTGACTCTGGAGCGTCCAACCGCGACCCGAAGGGATCAGACACTCTCAGCGCCCCCAGGGCATCAGGTCTGGCGGGGGTCCCGTCCCGCGGCCGTGTTCCCCGCCCGTGCGGGTGTTCCACGGGGGAATCCCCCAGCCGGCCCTACCAGCTCTTCCCCGCTGCGGCAGCCCGGAGCTCCCCCACCCAGCGCCAGGGCTGTCGTCCTGGGCCCGACGTACGCACTGCGACCTGGACCCCACACACCCCCTTACATCAGGCCGTCGCGTACCAGGTCCTTTCGTATTCCCTGCCACACCCGACGGACCCCCCTCATCAGCCCCCCCGATCCCTCCACCATCCCCAGCACCGGCACCCGGGAGCGGGCTCGCATCAGTTCCCCCAGGGCGAGTGGCGATTCCCGGGCCCGCTTGGCGGAGGGGGACCCCGGACGAACGGCCCGCCGTCTTCCTTCCAACCAAACACAAGTACGGCGGGACGCCACTGCTTCCAGCCCCCGGCCCGCTCCTCCTGGTCCGACCCGTACCTCTGCGGGCTAGGTCGGGGCCCCAGGTGGCCCGAGGGGCACCGGGAAGCTTCTCCCCCACTTCCCCTTCTCTGCAGTTCCTGCACCAGGGAGACTCTGTGTACCCCGACCCCGGTCGCACTGCACCCCCAGACCCACACCGGAATGGGTCGGAATGAGTTCCTGACCCAGGATCGGAATGAGATCTCGTCCGAGGACCGGAACGAGGTCAAGACCAAGGACAAGCATGAGGTCCAAATTCCGGTCGCAGTAAAACAAATGATTGATGTCCAGACCCAGACCATGGAGCCAGAGCAGTATGAGGTCCACACCCAGCCCCAGCCTGAGCTCCAGGCCAAACCCCTGCTACAGCATCAACCCCAGGCACCGTCCCTCACAGGGCCTCCATCAGACCTCCACCCTGATCTGGGTCAGCCGGGCCCCGGCCCGGGCTTCCAGGCAGAGAACCAGCCTCAGGAGTCCAGGGTCCAACCCCAAGAGGGCCCTTACCTGACCAGGGACGACACCAAAGACCAGGGAGCAGAGACAGACGACCACCAGCCTCCGAGCAATGAGGTGAAGCCGATTTAAATTTGTCATACAAAAGGTATTATGAAGTGACAGGAGTGGTTCCATTGAAATATTAATTTGGACAAACATCCCACACTGAATTAGTCATACCTAATACAAGTCAAACAGAATTGAATCAGCAAAGTCAAATATTAAAGTAAAGTGGAAAATAACCTTGAACCTCTTACAATCAACTAAATCCATTCCATATTTCCCAAAGGCTTGGCGAATAGTGAAAGGAGATAGTCAATCCGAGGCCGAGACACCTACATTGGTTGACTGCTCTGCTTTATCTCCCTCAGGCTTCAGTCCTGTGTGGATCCGAGGGGGGCAGTACCTTCCATCCTGGCCAGCACTGGAAGAGTCCCCTGGCCGGGTGTAAGATCCTGATATCAGGCCCTTCCTCGGGGTCTCACCTCCAGCACCCACTTCACCACTCATGGTCCAGCCCAGAGAAGGGTGGGGTATGAGGGAGACTATGGTGGGACAGCCCAATGACGGCTGACTTCAAAACAACAGACTGTTGAAAGTCGAGGAGAAACGAGAAAGAGTGAGCTTTAAGCCACATCTTTTGTAATACAAATAAGAACCAGGCGCATTAGACATCACAATAAACACATAAAGTAAAAATTGTATTGTTTGTTATACTTACAGTGTTGGGATGGGGCAGCAACATTTTATTTGAATCCATGATTTGGGCTAGAAGTACATTATATAGTTTTAATATGACTCAACTCTTAATAAATTATAATGAAACAATTCCTTATAATACACACTGTATGTTGGTCGGTTGAACTGGTTTCAATGAAAACTTCATACAGAAATGATATCTTCAATCATTTATTTCATTGTGTTACAAAGAAAAAGTCTGTACACAAATCTTTTTTAAGTCATTAAATAGGCAGCCGGTGTAAACTAAAAAGATGTTTAAAAACCCATCGATCTGATAAGGAATCTAAAAATATCAGTGAACCCCATCTTTTTTTTTTTTCTATTGGCGCTATTTAAGTTGGCGTACCAATAGTTATTAACATTTTCTCACAATAAATCCAGCATTTCAAAGCACTTCTGAAAACACACCATATGATTCATTCAATCATTACTCCCTGAGATTACCTGGGGCGATGTTTGCAGAAGAGGTAATGTCAAAGATAATACTTTGAGGTAAATAACTTTATTTTAAACACCACAGTCGCACCATTTAAAACTAAACAGTTTTCTAAACTAGTTGAAGGAAAGATCTTAAAAAAGATTTTAAAAAAAGATTCATGAGATGAGATGAAATAAGGGGATTCATCCCAGCTTATATTAATGATCCATTATTTAAAGTACAAAGTAATTTAAATTTGAGTGAATGAAATACTGGGGAGGTTGATTCTGTTTGCACGTCTTGATAAAGCTCATTGCTTTTTTGTCCACCTTGTTGTCAAGGTAAGAAGAAGGCAAAGATTTCATCTTGGAAACAGCTCACGGGGGAGTTTGCGGTCAACACTTTGAGTTAAGCTGCAGCTTACATCTATAAAGAGCAATAACGACCATTATATAACTTTGTGGGGTGTTAATGGATATTTAAGGCTACACTAGTGCATTGGACAGGAGCTCTGAGACATTTCGCTCACCTTAACTCAAGTGTCTAGCTCACTCCCAATACAAAAGCTAAATTTCCTCCTTACACCCTTCTTGATTTTGATTGGACTATCATCTGGTAGTCGATTAGGTTTCTTTCCACAGTGTAGTACTTGGATAACTTGGCTATGTCCTTCCGATAAAGATGTGTGCACATCCTACTGATGTGGGCAGCTATTGCTACAAGACAGGTAGGTCTCTGAGTCTAACTAACTTTACATGGTTGTAAGCGTTTGAATTCGTATTAGGAAGAAAAACAGTGTTCGCTCCTTGGCACTTTGATTGTTGCAGTGTTAAACATCGTGAGACATCGCTACATACATACATCGCTAAATCGTGCCCTTAAAAGGAGTGGTGGTCGATCGGGGTGCTGTAGGCGGAGTACCAGTCCCGGTCAAACACAGCCTTGAGCTGTGATTGGACAGTGGGCTCCTCCGTCTGCGAGGCAGTCTGGTTGACCACCAAGGCGACGCCGGCTGTGTTCACAAAGTAGTCACCTGACCAGTTGGATGTACCTGAGGGTGAAGCACACACATCCAGACTTTATTTTGGTGACTGTTTGCCTTGCTTGATATCATACTGTATCCCATAAAATAGAGTTGAGGTAAAATAAAAAAAATGTATAGAATTTAAATATAAATACACAATTTTAAATCCGTAATTCTTGTATCATGTGTTGTTAATGGTGGGCCACATGCAGTGCATGTTGCATTATCGATGTAGGCTATCTTGTGTTGTTAATAGTGGTCCACATGCAGTGCATGTTGCCTTATCGATGTAGGCTATCTTGTGTTGTTAATAGTGGTCCACATGCAGTGCATGTTGCCTTATCGATGTAGGCTATCTTGTGTTGTTAATGGTGTTCCACATGCAGTGTGTGTTGCCTCACCGATGTAGGCTATCATGTGTTGTTAATGGTGGTCCACATGTAGGGTGTGGCCTCACCGATGTAGGCTATCATGTGTTGTTAATGGTGGTCCACATGCAGGGTGTGGCCTTACCGATGTAGGCTATCTTGTCGGTCACCATATACTTGTTGTGGTTGACTCTAGCGTAGGGGATTAGTTTCTGTGACGGGTTGGCCGGTACCACAAACAGCCTCTGAAAGACAAAAAAAACAACACACATTGCATGCAATCAAGGGCAGGATATTCTATTGGCTAGGGGTTCAGGCGATACATCTTAAATTCACTGCGGGCGCTTTGGATTTAAGAGTCTCCTTAAACAACGCTGAATAAATAATGCTTACATGTCATTATTATCCAAGGAGAGCAGAGTCCGGGTCTATCAACGGAACCCTAGATATAGTTTCCAATATCTAGATGATCTTCTGCATCCACTCAGGATTCATGTTGATTTGCAGGTGTACAGGGGCAGCCACTCACCACTTGGATGTCCAGTTTGTGCTTGGGGTCGTAGATGGACGCCAGGGACTTGAGGAAGGGCGGCATGAATGGCTGCGAGTGGGCCCAGTCGCTGATCAGCAGGCGCACCTGGAGCGCTGGTCCAGCATTGGCCGCTTTTAGGAACGCAGCTCGTCTCAACTGGGTGTCAATTTCAGCCCAGTACCTGTAGGGGGCGCCAGACGCACTGTCTCAGAACATGGACACTGAGGCCCTTTAACGCAATGTTGGGTTGACACAAGTAATGCTTAAATAAGACAGAAAATAAAAAGTACAACAATTTAGTCAAAGGGTGAAAATAACAACTCATTCATTTAAACAAAATATTCCCCCATTCCGCTTTGGATGAAGCTCCTTCTCAATAGTAGATAGATTCAATAGTTAAATAGTAAACAACATAACTGCATCAGGCAAAAGCAACCCTTTTCCCCAACCTTGAGGACAATCCACAAGGCCCTAACAACCACAAACAAAAGGCCAACGCGGCGGCCCCGACGTCCGTGGCTTACTGCTTGGGACGGGAGAACTCCATCATGGGGACGTAGCTCATGACCGCGATGTTCACAAACTCCTCAGCGTCCTGGATCACAGACAGCACAGCCTGCAGGTCCGAGGTCCGGCCCGCAGCGCACACGGAGGGAGGAGAGCTCTGAGGGAGGCCACAGAAAGGGACGCCATGTTAACTTAATGTTACCTGATGTTAACGTCATGTTACCTTATGGTAACTTATGGTAAGTCTTAATGTTAGCTTAATGTTACCTGATGTTAACGTCATGTTACCTTATGGTAACTTATGGTAACTTAATGTTACCTGATGTTAACTAGATGTTACCTTATGGTAACTTATGGTAAGTCTTAATGTTAACTTAATGTTACCTGATGTTAACGTCATGTTACCTTATGGTAACTTATGGTAACTTAATGTTAACTTAATGTTTCCTGATGTTAACTTGATGGTACCTTATGGTAACTTAATGTTAACTTAATGTTACCTGATGTTAACTTCATGTTACTTCATGTCAACTACATGTTGCTTCAAGTTACCTAATGTTAACTTAATGATACCTTTTATTACCTCATGTTAACTTAATGTTACCTCAAGTCACCTAATGTCAACTTAATGTTAGTTCATGTTAACTTAATGTTACCTTGTGTTAACTTAATATTCCCTCACGTTAACTTAATGTGTGTTATGTGTGTGTTATGTTAACTTCATGTTACCTTGATGTTACTTGATGTTAACTTACGTTACTTCATGATAACTTGAATTACGTCATGTTAACTTGATGTTACCTAATGTTACTTCATGTTAACTTAATGTTACCTCATGTTAACTTAACGATACCTCATGTTAACTTAATGTTACCTAATATTACCTCATGTTACCTAATGTTACCTAATGTTAACTTGTGACGTAACTTCATATTAACTTTATGTTACTTCATGATAACTTGATGTTACTTCATGTTAACTTGATGTTACTTCAAGTTACCTAATGTTAACTTATTGTTACTTCATGTTAACTTACTGTTACCTCATGTTAACTTAATGCTACAACATTTTACCGAATGTTAACAAAATATATCTACATTTTACCTAATGTTAACTTCATGTTACTTCATGATAACTAAATGTTACTTCTTGTACCTTAATGTTATATTTCTAAGTAGTTACTTACTTGCATGATGTATTACTTTCTCAATGTTTATTGCTTAAAGGAGACATATAATGGTGTTTTCCCAACAGGTAAACATAGTATTTGAGTTCCAGAAAACATGTTTATGAAGATGTTTGCTGGAAATAGCTTTTACGAAAAAAGATCTTGCCTACCGCTATTGCCCTCTGTTTCAGTTCCTTCAGAATGTGCTGTTTCTGGTGTCTGTAGCTCTGATGCAAATGAGCTGCTGCCCATTGACCAATGAGCTGTCAGACTGAACCACAGCATGGAGGAGAAGGAACTGTTGCCGTTTACGGACTACTGGAGCTCTTTATCTAGATCATATAATATAACAATAATAATATTATATATGGGTTTTTATATAATATTATTCTAATATCACGGCCAAAAGCTATGTGCGCCTCGGATGATATGAATCATATAGACTGCGTCTGACGTCTATGGCACTTCCACAACAAGTAAAGACTCGTAGTGGGGGATATCTCGGCCATGGTTGAGAGGAATTGGGGGAAAGGAACTTTGGCCTTGACTCTCTGAAGTCCATGAACCGCAACATGGAGGAGAAAAGGGATTGTACTCAGGGAGCTGTGCTGCCGGACTTTCCGCCGAGCTCCCCGCACCGGAGCTGCCGGACTTCCGTCGAGACCTACCCCCACCGGACCTGCCAGCTTCAGCGGCAGTTCAGCTCCCGGAGTACACCCGCCGGAGCAGCCGGAAAGCTTTGGCCGCAGTTCGGCTCCCGGAGTACACCGCCGGAGCTAACAGTCTGGTCGCTTTCTGCCCCATGTCTCCAGCTTCGGCGGCAGTCCGGCAGAGAAAGGGATTGTAATCCCGGCGCTTAGCTGCAGGGCTAGCACCGAGCTCCCCCCGCCGGAGCTGCTCGTCCGCTGGTCCACAAAATCTTAGCTATGCTCTGATTTGAGGTGTGAGGTAATATTCAACTGTGCCCCCTTCCTACGTAGGAGGGGGGCGCCGAAACTGACTTTTCAAAGTTTGTATGCATGTGGGAGCACCAGAGACCCAAAACAGCACCCCACCACAGGAAACATAACATGTTGTTTTCATAACATGTCCCTTTTAAGGTTTATTAATGACTTCAGGTTTAGGAGTTACTTTGTTATGGCTATGTTTTGTTTTGTTTGATTTACACAAATTAAATAACAAACAGAAAATACACGTGACCGTGCGGTAGAAAACACACCCAAATTACCTCATAATAATAATTAGATAAAGACAAATAATGAAAAAAACTCACCGATAGGTAGACACCCGACTGTGTGTCGTTGAGTGGCAGCTGGAGGGGCGTGTCCTTGTTGTAGGCTGTGGAGAAATTGCTGGGCCAAGTAGCGGGGATTTCCTGACCGCTCTGGCCCAGGAACCAATAGGCTTCGAAGATCTTGCCCAGGTCTTCTGCGAGGCAGCTGCAGTTATAAACCACCACTCCCAGCTCTTTGACCTGGGGGAGGGAGAGCACAATCAAGGTGTTGGACTAAGGACCGAGTTTAGTAAAGTTAAGTGTACACTGACCTCATGAATATAATAAAATGAATGTCATTTGTTGGATGTTTTGATCCAAAAGGTAAATGGATTTAATTTACATGGAGCTTTTCTAACCAATGGCCATTCAAAGCGCTTTAAATTGATAGCTTAACATTCACCAATTCATACACACATTCACTCATTCCTACAATGACGGCGGTGGCAGCCACGCAAGGCAACAGCCAGCTCGTCTGGAGCAGTTAGGGTTAGCTCCTCGATCCCCAGCTCCTCGACACTGGGGATCGAACTAGCAAGCTTCCGGTCCGCCTCCTGAGCCACTTCCGCCCGGATATATAACAATAACTGTGCGTCAGCATACCCTCTAAGCATAACTAAGCTAGTATAACCTGTGACTTAGTTTAGTTTATTATTTATTCATTTATTTGCAAAATGTATGCACAATTTTAATTGCAGAGTGACCCCCCCCACCCCCGAGGAACAAGACAGGACCAAACAACTTAAACCTTCCCACCTTTTAGGTCATTGATTCAAGACTGTGTGGACAGAATACTTGCTCAATATGGTTGACTTACAACCATTTAGGTTTATCTTTTTTATAAACTACAAAAATTTGCAATGACTCAACGTCCAAGCAGGAAGTGGGTTCCTTGGACTTTTTCAAAAACATTTTGTACTTCTTCAAAACATCTTGGAATTTTGGAACCCTTTTCCAGTTGGTTGACTTCAGTAAAAGAGTGGAACACATGGGACGGACACACACACACACACACACACACACACACACACACACACACACACACACACACACACACACACACACACACACACACACACACAGGTTAAACAAACAAAGAAAGTAAAACTACTAGACAATAGGGTTGGGCCATCTTCTGATTGAACGATATATATCCCGTTAGTTCAAAATTATTACAGTAAACTCAGCGATACCATCTCAAAATATGTCTCTCTTTATAAGCGCCCCTTTCGTTTTTTTGCACATCAAATATTGATGTAAGCGAGGTATAAAGTGCTGCCGGATTTCTTTCTAACTACACAACCTAATTAGCAGGAAAAACTATCCGGGCATACATGCAGACAATGGAGGAAAACATGAAATACGATGCCCTTGCTGTTCTCAAAATGGATGGCTTTGTCACTCCATCTTCCGATGAAACTTTAGCCTAGCATAGACTACTACCAACACAAAGTTATGAATAGCAAGCTGATGAAGGACATGCCTAGCAGCCATAAACTTAACTTATTTGTTTATGGGTTTATTATGAATGAAACAAGAATGGGGGAAACAGTGATTTGCAGGAAATTGCAGAAGAGCGTGTTGCAGCACATTGGACTTTCGAAACAGACGTCATAAGATGTGCTCTCGCTTGATTAAATTATTGATTATTTGACTGTTTAACCGTAAACCGTTATGTGTCGATTGTGTATATTGTGTATTTTGTTGTGATTATGGCCCAACCCTACCAAAATAAACTCGATCACAGCATGTGCAGCTTTTGACAGAAACTAAATCAACCAAGTCAACACATTGGCTTCCTCCTTTACCCAAACAAGCGGCCAAACCTTTTGACTTGTTTCCCGGTTTTTTGGCTGACACTGCGGAGGCGTGAAGGGTTACTTTGGCTTAATCCTAACTCAGCACTGCAGGAGTCATGCCCTCGTGATCCTTGATACAACCAACCTCACATGTCTGACCAACAGATATCTTCAGTTCAGTAACATAATGCTGAGGTTAATTAGCACGGCATGGCTCCACATATCGCGTGCAAGCCGGACATGACATAGAACATTAGATGGGATGAAGTCTGACCAATCCTGCAAATGCTGAATAACTGGTTGAGTCAACTAACTGAAGCTGAACATGATTTGCAGAGGAGTATCGTGGTGTCCATAAGATTTTATAAACACACTGTAGAATGTTGGTGTATTTTAGTGTCTCTCTTATTGTTCACATTTCTAGTCTAGGAACAGGCCAGGGCCTCTCATACTGATACAAGGTGTTGTCCCCAACATTCTGCCATTGTTATGTCTCAAGGTAGGTTGAACCTGGCCTCCGGGACATGGCCAGGGCCAGATACCTTATCAAGGCTGAGAGTGCGTCTGTTCACGTGTTATTCCTGTATCCCCTTTTTGTATAATACTCGCCCCAACCCTTTGGTTCGAGGAGTAGAGGGTTTCGACAGCCGAGGAACAAGTCATCGACCACCGGGTCCACTATAGATTATTCAACCTAAGTCTGTATCTCGCTGTACATCCTGGAATAAACCATCTATTCAACCCTCTAATCCAACCTGTCAAGCTGCTTTGTTTTCGACTTCAAGAATTACTACTACGACTGAAAATACACAACGCAGAGTCTGTCCGAACAGTTTAGAAATAAGCTGAAATCTAACATTTGGTGCCGTGACACCGTCTTGAAGAGAGAGGAGTGAGAAGACGATTGCCTCTGAAGATTGCCCTGTGACCGAGAAGAGCGTGCGCCCTGCCTGGGAACGTCTGATCAACGCCTGCCCTGCTGAGGGACCCGCATCCACAACGCGGCTGAACCAGCGCATCTCTATGCACCACGTGGGAATCAACGGTGACTGAATCTCATTCCACACTCTCGACCAAGAGAAAAGAACAAGAAAGTAATCTTAAAATAATCTACACACACATAACTGTGATTATTATTATTTGTTTTACTATTAGGCTGCACTACATTTGCTGAGTAATGAAGTTGTGTCATTAAGAGCTTGACGAAGTGAGGACCTGTATTAGTGATTAAGAGTTTGTGTAATAATCACTGAATATACGCCATATGAAACTATTGATTGTTTGTTGAATAAGGCCTTTGGTCTGGGATTGAGTCCTAGAATATTGTTTGTTGAATAAGGCCTTTGGTCTGGGTTTGAGTCCTAGAATATTGTTTGTTGAATAAGGCCTTTGGTCTGGGATTGAGTCCTAGAATATTGTTTGTTGAATAAGGCCTTTGGTCTGGGTTTGAGTCCTAGAATATTGTTTGTTGAATAAGGCCTTTGGTCTGGGTTTGAGTCCTAGAATATTGTTTGTTGAATAAGGCCTTTGAGCTGGGATTGAGTCCTAGAATATTGTAATAGCATGTCATTCAAGTGATTTGTTCATCTGTGCTAGTTTGTCAATGTTGATACGTGTCCTGAATATAACTTAAGACGTCTGGTTTGCTCAGGGCTTTTGTTTTACGACTTGTCGGACAAGGAGTGAAACCGTATTTGTATTGAATTCACTGGTGAGGTTACATGAATCGCTAGAGTTTTTTTTGTTTGTGCTATGTTGTTTTGATCCCCGCCGAGGAATCATCTGTATTGTTTTTTTAATCGAAGAGGGAAAAAGTGTGCCATCATCTGTTGTTGGCATACCGAGCTCCGTGGGAGGCGTCTATTTGTTTCTTTCTAAACAGCGATTGGTCGCTAGTTTTAGTTACTTTACAGATAGAAAAAGATAGAAAAAATGCCGAAAGGTAAAGGCAGGAAGAAGGCAGAGGAGGAGGAAGAGGATAGCAATCTGAACCAAAGGAACAAGATGTTTTTGAAGTGGAGGTTAGAGAGATTGATCTTTATTCAGTTAGCGAGACTCTGTAACAAAAAGAGAGATGAATTGGAAAAGACAACTGCTCTGAAAAAAATTAGAGTGCAAATCAAACTGCTTGCCGACGAAATTCGTTTGTTCAAGGATGAAGCGACTCGGAACAAAGAGCAGAGGAAGTTCACAGACCTACACACGACGCTAGTCGGAGAAGGACTGATAGCGGCCAACCCCCTCGACTCAGGGCCCTCTGAGGGGAGTGACCAAGGCAAAGGAGGAGGAACCTTGGGAGCCTATGGTTGCATGTACCCCAAACTGCCATTGTGTGGCCCAGATGGGGAATACATCTTCCCTGGTGGTTTACAGGAGTCGAGACACAGTGATCCGGTCATCTGCAGTACCCCCCACGTGCCACGGAAGGGAAATCCATCTGCCCCACCTGACTATGCTAATCATGATGCGATCCAGATCCCACAACAACCCCCCGAGGTGAGGCCTGGAACAGTGACTAAGAATGAATCACGCATTGGAGGATTTGATGACAACAAACAACCACACTGCAGTGTGATGGGAGGCGCAGCAACACCACACATGACGACCAAAGATGAGAAAGACGAAATAGTTAACCTCAGGCCCTTGAAGAAGATAGAAAGCGCCGAGGGACGCACAATCCTCTATGAACCCTCCAACCCGAAGGACATCGAAAAATGGAGTACGGAAATCGACCACCCAAGGAGAGCAGGCCTAAAGCCATGGATGAAATTGAAACAACTGATGCTTCTGTACGAACTCCACCCCTACGATGGCCTTGCTATATTGTTCAAACACCTGAGCAGCACTGAGCGCACCCAGATTCGATACGAGGTGGAAGATGCCATAGGAGAAGACGGAATGAGACCAGGAAAGGGATGGGAGGCCATAAAGGCGTGGATCCAAAAACACTCCAGGGCACAAGTAAACTGGACAACAATCACTCGCTGTATGCAGAAGGAAGACGAGGGTCTGGACCAGTTCAATAAGCGCTTCTTCGAATGTTATTTGCTGTACTCAGGCCAAACTGAATATGATATGGACACCATCGACCAGTCACAGGACTTGCCTTTGAAGACCATGTATCTCCACCAGGTACTGCCGGAGATCCGAAGGGGAGTAAAGACAAGGCTTCCCAGCTGGGACAACAGTAACTGCACAATGGCAGCGATCAAGGAGTTCGGAGAAAAGGTGGATCGAGATGAAGAAGTCAGGATTCGATTCCTGGCTGACGAGAAGAAGGAAATAGCCAGGGGACGAGAAAGATTCCCCCAGTCCAACAGGGACAGAGGACGATTCCCCCAGCCAGTCAGACAGAAAGAACCTCGACCATGCCACAACTGTGGACAAATTGGACACTGGATGAGAGAATGTAAAGCCCCTCGAAAGATGTACCGTGACCGCTCCAACGAGAGAGTAGGGGAAGAAAATCGCTCAGACAAAATGAGGGAACTATTGAAGAAGTTACAGGCGTAGAGTGCTGAAGAACTCAGCCACATATGCGATTCAGTGTCGGAAACCAACAATAACACCAACTTGGAATGACACTCGTTAGATTTGGCACGCAAACTAACTGATACAGGGTGAAGAGTAGGGAGTGTTTGAGTGTTTGTTATTTTCATTCCTTTATTTTCACGAGAGGTTAGTCTTCGAAAGATGCTAGGACTTTTGTCACTGCCTATCTAAGTTCATGTTGGTTCCTTCTTGACACAACTGCTCAGCTTTAGAACATTTTGTTTGTTTTGTTTTATTTTTGAACAAAGGTTCAATCATTCATTCATTCACACAAGGTTTATTGAGAACTATGATGACTGATTACTGATTACTGATATAACCATTTTCGAATCAAGCGATTTATTTTTGTATGATCATTTTTCATTGTTTATCGAATCATTTTGATTATTATTAATGTTGGAGGCTGTGACAATGCCTCCCCCATGACTGATACTGCACTTTTTCTTTGTTTCATGTTTCATCGTACCTGGGAGATCCAGGAGACATGGACACTTGTTGAGTCCTTGGGAGGAGTCCTTGAACTGAACTGTGTCTGTGTTTGTCCTGACGCCCTACTACGAACTTTCATCCTCATCCCCCATCACACCTGCGGTGGCCATCAACTGGAAAATAACTCTGTTGCAACTGCTACTCAAAACCAACTGAGTCATGCAGTATTGTCTGTGATGTTGTTCTGCCAAGCAGAGGGAGGTGTCTCGACAGTTGACTTTCTTGATTCTTTAAAAATGTTTTAATCATGAGTAACCTAATGAGTTTGTTATTTTCTTTATTATAGTGGCCTACACCTTGTTTACTTGTGTATGATTTGAATTTACTTGTCTATTGCCTTTTATGCTTTCTTTCATTGATTTAGTTAATTATTAATGGGTCACCAGAAAATACACTGAATTCTCTTTTTGTGGGTGATCTTTAAACTATGTTTAGTATGATCAAGAGGGAGGAATGTAGAATGTTGGTGTATTTTAGTGTCTCTCTTATTGTTCACATTTCTAGTCTAGGAACAGGCCAGGGCCTCTCATACTGATACAAGGTGTTGTCCCCAACATTCTGCCATTGTTATGTCTCAAGGTAGGTTGAACCTGGCCTCCGGGACATGGCCAGGGCCAGATACCTTATCAAGGCTGAGAGTGCGTCTGTTCACGTGTTATTCCTGTATCCCCTTTTTGTATAATACTCGCCCCAACCCTTTGGTTCGAGGAGTAGAGGGTTTCGACAGCCGAGGAACAAGTCATCGACCACCGGGTCCACTATAGATTATTCAACCTAAGTCTGTATCTCGCTGTACATCCTGGAATAAACCATCTATTCAACCCTCTAATCCAACCTGTCAAGCTGCTTTGTTTTCGACTTCAAGAATTACTACTACGACTGAAAATACACAACGCAGAGTCTGTCCGAACAGTTTAGAAATAAGCTGAAATCTAACAACACACACACACACACACACACACACACACACACACACACACACACACACACACACACACACACACACACACACACACACACACACACACACACACACACACACACACACACACACCTGTTTATTTTGTTCTTGCAGAGTTAAATGCAATGAATGTGGTAAGGTGTGTTTGGGCTGTGTGTGGGATGGTGTTTTCCTATTTTCAAGTGTGGGTGTGTGGTCACATTTGTGTGCATTGGTGTGTGTATGTGAGTGTGTTTCTGTACCTGTGTAAGCGAGCGCCAGTCCATGTTGGGACTGCCGATGAAGATGTGCTTCTTGTCTACGATCCAGAACTTGGTGTGGAGGACCCCGTTGGTGAGCCCCCGCATGTTCACCGAGCGGATGATGGCCCCTGAAACATGTACAACCAACCCGGTCAGCACTCTGGGGGGCCCACCCTGGGCGTCCTACCCTGGCCATCCCGGCCCTCAGGGAGCAGGCCCCAGGGGGTACAACGAAAAGGATCACATCAAATATTTGTTGAATTTGTAAAATATGAACTTCATTTTTGGGGATGATGATGGTGTGACCCGATATACTAGACCTACACCTCAGGTTCTGATATAGATATGAGTATTAATGATAACAGGGCTATGTTAGCCGTACAGGTGGGGCCACAAAGGAAAAAACCCGCTGATCTGACGTAAACCCTTGGTTATACAAACGCATCCTTAAGAAAAGCTATACTATGGCCTAAAAGGCCGTACAAGGCTCGCTAAATGAAGCATCCGGCTAGCCGTTTAGTGAGCCAAACGGAATGACCTGCTGCTGAGTGACATATATCAGAACTGTTGGTCGTTTTGGATGAATAGCGTCTTCTGAACGAGTGAACAGCGAATAGTAAACACAGTGAAGGGCTGATTATGGTTCCACGTCCACGCAACGCAAGGGCCACGCAAACGCTTCGACGCAGTCGTGAACCCGTTTTGATTCTGCGTCGGTTTTTAGTGAGCGGACCAATCACAGCCCTTTAGGTCGTGATTGTGGAAGGTTAAAATATTTGGGAGACGCATGTCAGGCCCTTGCGGAAGCAAGGGGGGTCCGCAAGGACGTAAAGGGTCCGTAAACCCCCTTGCGTTGCGTCGACGTGGAACCATAACCTTAAGAGAGGACTTGGAGAGGGTTCACGGTAAGAGGAACAGAGACTGACCGGCGCTGGTGAGGAACTTTAGGTTGGCAGGGTGCTTGTCTTTTTGTAAGTCCACGGCGATGCGCACGGGCAGCTTCCCGGACAACTCGCCCAGTCTCTTGAGCACGTCCTCCCCCTGTGGCCCACAATGCACCGGGGTTGGATGTTTTAGGATATTCATGTGTCAAACATGACAACAATTTTTTATTGGACATCATTTTGATGCTACCGATCAACTTAAATCACCAGAATAGTGGCAAGCATATTTAACTTTATATATATGACACATATGTAGGACTGACATTTGAAAACATTGAATATTTTTCAGATTGACACAAATGTCTAGCACCACGTCTTACAGCCATTGAACCAAATAGCATCCCCTCACCTGATTGGCGGTTGGCTCCTTGGTGCCTGTGTCTTTGTTGGTGAGCGTCCAATAGAAAGAGGCGATGTCGAGGCTGCTGCGAGCTTCACCAATCAGGTTGAGCCATGCCTGGTAGATGGAAGGGTTGGCAGTGCTCCCGTTGTACACCAAACCTTCCGGAATGCTCTCCACCAAAACTATCCTGATGTAGGAAACGTTTAAAAAGAAATTCCCAAGATAAGGTTGAGCACAAAAAAAAAGGAAAGATAAAAGTTTAACCAAGAATGAATGGATTACAAATGATAATGTTTTTCAGCAAAGTGTGGCAAAGTATTATATTGTTGCTGAGGGTTATATAGGGGCAGGGTAGGGCAGTGTGGGGATTGGTAGTCCACTAGTTAGGGGGTTTGCCTCGAAGTCGAAAGGTCCCGGGTTTGAACCCCAAAGCCCTAACCCCAACCTGCTCCTTAATGACTTGTTTAGGTACTGCCTAACCCTAACCTGCTCCTTAATGACTTGTTTATGTACTGCCAAACCCCTACCTGCTCCTTAATGACCTGTCTCTGTACTGTCAAACCCCTACCTGCTCCTTAATGACCTGTTTATGTACTGTCAAACCCCTACCTGCTCCTTAATGACCTGTCTCTGTACTGTCTAACCCCTACCTGCTCCTTAATGACCTGTCTCTGTACTGTCTAACCCCTACCTGCTCCTTAATGACCTGTTTATGTACTGTCAAACCCCTACCTGCTCCTTAATGACCTGTCTCTGTACTGTCTAACCCCTACCTGCTCCTTAATGGCCTGCATATGAAATGCTCTTTACTCTGCAATTATTGATTACTATAACAGATAATTGACTTGCTTTTATGCAAGTGTCTGCTATACAACCCAATAGTAAAACCCCAAATAGTACACAGTCCACTCTCTGGCCTTCTTATGAGCTGGATAAACACACCGTCCTGCTGGCTGAACCTCTGGGCCTCACCTGCAGGTGTCGGAGCAGGTCTGGCCGCGGGCCGCGGGGAACCTGGGGCTGGGGACTGGGTCCGGGGACGAGGAGGGCCCCCTGGTGGTCATCAGGCTCTGGAGGATCACGGCTAGCACCAGCAGGGCGGACACGCTGGCCAGGGCCAGCCCACACCTGTAGTACTGGGGGGGGGGGGGGGGGGGGAGGGACCGTGAGCTGGACGGGAGCTGTTTGGACCCGATCAAAAAGCCCTAAACGTGGTTCTTTAAATAACTTCACTCGAGTAACATAAAGTCTCAACAGACACACATTAAACCGCTAATTTGAGACCGATAATGAACACATAATAGTGATTTGTTTTTGTTTTTTTTACGCATTTGTGTGAATGTGTCTGTGCATGCATGCATGTGTGCCCGTGTGCATGAGTGTAAACACACATTAGTGTATGCGCGTGTGTGTGTGTGTGTAATGGTCACCATCTGTGCTCTGCTGTATTCTTCTCTTCTCCGCTGAACGTCCTCCACCTACACGGCAGATAACAACTCAAACGTGAGCAGACATTACCACCACCCACAGAGCAGCTCAGCCACACACAACCACAACAACAACCACAACAACAACAACAATACTGATTATTCTTAAAGCTATCCTCGCAACGCTCTTTATCAAGTAGGATGAAGTATTTAAATTTAAATTATATATATTTAAGACGGTATAGGGGTGGTAGGAAGTCAGGGCGGGGCTGAAGCTGGAATATCAAGAATTTCTGCCAGAGAGTATTCTTAGGTGGTAACATGAGACAGTTACCACACGCACAGAGGCGCGCGCACACACACACACACACACACACACACACACACACACACACACACACACACACACACACACACACACACACACACACACACACACACACACACACACACACACACACACACACACACACACACACACACACAAAAAATAACAGTATTAGCGTAATCACTGCCTTCTGCAGGGGAAAAGAGGTGGTGGGGTCTTACCCTCTCGTAGGGAAGTCCCGTCTTCATGTTGACGGAGCACAGAGGATTCACGACTGGCTGAGGTTCTTCCTAGCGCTGCTCAGATCTGCGCAAGCAAATGTTTTGTCTCACTTTGGTATCGACACAGCTGTTTTCTTGTCCGTGTTTCCAGGCCTGTAGCCCCTTTCTCTGACCTGATGTTCTCTATTAGTCATCCTCAAAATCTGAACCTCTACTTCACCATACAGCTCATACTCTTTGAACAAGTACTGAAGCACTCACGTTCAAGTTAAACTGAAAGGTTGAGTTTGTTACATACAAAATCCTAAATGTTCCACAGGCAATGAAATGCTTACTTTGGCTGCACATTCGACTGCTCTTGGACAATAAATGCTTATCACACAGTATTTATAGGCGTAAGAGTGACCAGGTGAAATAAAAGTACAGGTATACATCCAATAATGTTTACCCTCTCTTCCGGCTGTGTTGATCAGACGTCTATTCATAAACACAACTCCGAGTCGGGCATCGCTGTACGTCTGACTGGTGCTAATTTCTATACACCTGCGCCCATTGACTGTTGCGTTCCGTCTGTTGAGAACGTTCCAGGTGCACACAGAAGGACCAGCCCCATACGTCAACAAAGGATGTTTGTTCCGACGCAGTCGTTGTCCCGCGTATGCTATACTGCATCTGCGTCAATATCTATTTTACGTGGTACATAGGGTTCTTTGTTTTTTAAGGATAAATTATGTCCTCCTTTCGAACATAACGACACTGCGTTCTCTTTTTGGATTGCTAAGTGAAGACACATTTGAGTGTCTGCTGGCAACTTGTTTTGGAGGAAGTATCTCATGTGGCAATGGTCGGATTGTCCGGGGCATTGATTCCCAAAAGGAAAAGGTATGTCATGTGACTCAGTGAATGCTGGGATCCTGGTGATTCATATACAAAACATCCAAGAACCTGTTTGACAATACACAAAGTACAATAAAAAAATTAAAGTGGGACGTTCTACAGAAGAACATTTTGGTGCAAATGAAATCAATTGCCGTGAATGTTTCGGGTAGGCTACGGGTTTGTTTCCCCAGGTCCCCAGCCTACCTGCTGACCCCTATACGTGCTTCGACACGTTGGTCTAAATGAGCTGATAATCAGTTATACTCTTGGTCGATTTTTTGGAAATGAATGAATGGGAATGAAAAACAGTGATTGGGACTTACAGCACAGTCTGAATGTGAATGTGTTTTCCAAATCAACTTGATGATATGATTCACCTAAATACTTGTAGTTAATATCCCCGCTAAATTTGACTGGTATTCTAAACGTTTAGGCTTATAAGAACTAGACCTTGATGATTCAGTGACAGGCAGTGCACGTCAAGCGCTGTGCAAAATAACTAGGTCACAATTAATTTGTAACGTATTATGTAACTAGTATTACACCTATTTATTTCATTATAATGGGGCTATTCTTTGTTCAAGAAGAAGTGGGATTGGAAGAATTTATCTGTTGTATTTGAGAAAGAATGATGGCTAATTTGGACAACAGGACAACTTTTAGAAACCAGTATATCAAACAGTACATCAGTGCTGAAGTACTGGACGGCCGTATCTTGATCCTATAAATTTTGTTTCAAAATTGAAAGCATAACAGGACGACTCCCATGCTAAGTGTTACACAGTCTCTGCCCCAGATGTTACACAGATGTGGTCCCGCATCATAACACGAGACATGCACAAGCTTCATCGAACGCTATAACAACATTTAGGCTTTAGTTAGATACAAATAAATACTGTTTGTCTGACAGGAGAATCAGCAGCCAACTTAGAAATATTGATATGCAAAACAGAAAAACCAGAAAAGGCCTATAGGTCGAAAATACTTAAACATAGCAATATCTGTAGACAAATGGATGGATCGATTTGAATTCCAAATTACGTTACTTAAGTGTTTCGTTCGGAGTTACTGAGCATCGACAACAATGAAGTTATGGCACCAATACTGAGGACTGACAGTAAGACAAGGCTGAAAACATAACACGCATTCACCTACCTGATATGGCTGTTATGCGGCCCCAACACAAATGGTCCATAAACCTGTGAGCCAAATTAAGTTATTTAAAGGCTATACGGTCGCTGCCAAATGTCGTACGGAGCGACAAAGACACCGCAG
>NC_044063.1:9112056-9119138 GCF_902167405.1 Gadus morhua
ATTAAGTACTCTCACATCATCAAGCATCTTTCCACCATTTTAGAGTTAAATAATTTTTGAGCCAAATGTTGTTTAAGCACAAAACAGTGCTACGTTGAACAGGAGCTCTAAAGAGCTGCTTATTTGGTGACCAAAGAGCTTTTTTATTTATTTTTTTGGTAGGACACACTGTGTCTTCTCACCAGAGAAACGAACGCACAGCGAACCGACAGTCTGCTGTGTGTGGTTGGCTTCATAAATCATAGAGCATCGATCTGCCCTCTATGACCTTCTGCTTTTAGTCCCCTGTCTGTCTGTCTGTCCGTCTGTCTGCACATCTGTCCATTTAGGTCAAACTGCCTCATCATGTCTTACCTACTCCAACAGTATGGAGCTAAACGACACACAGCAGGTGTACAGGAACATTAACTTACACCTATCGCTCACATTATCTCCCTCTCTGTCTCCCTGTCTCTCTCTCTCTTACACATGTACAC
Organism: Gadus morhua; assembly: GCF_902167405.1. NCBI lineage: Eukaryota > Metazoa > Chordata > Actinopteri > Gadiformes > Gadidae > Gadus > Gadus morhua. The sequence continues at coordinate 9,112,533 of NC_044063.1, forward strand.
ACACACACACACACACACACACACACACACACACACACACACACACACACACACACACACACACACACACACACACACACACACACACACACACACACACACACACACAAACCTCCACGCCCCACACTGGCCTCCAGGATGCAGGGTAAGCCAGTTGTCTCTGCAGTTGCAGGATGTGGAGAAGGAAGTGGAAGGAGGCATTCTGGACAGCTGTATTTCCACACCCACGTGGATGAATGACTGATTTACCGGCTGTTTTTCACCAACAGCTGTTAGGCCCCTTACACCTGGATTGGTGACTTCGGTTTTGTCGTGAAAAACTGTGTTATTTTGTGACTGTGTTACAGGCTGTTCTACTTAATTGTTGGCCGAAGACTCTTATCTTTGATCTTTGCTAACTGTTTACCAAAACTGGGTGGAGTCAGGTGAGCATGCTGAAAGAGTGGGTTTGCTGACTGGCTTGCTGACTGGCTAACCGACTGAATAGCGGTCCAACTGGCTATATGTGAGACTAGGTGGCTGGCAAGTTGGCTGGTTTACTTGATGGCTCATTGACTTGACACCGAGCTGAGTGGGCTGCTTGCATGAACACACACACACACACACACACACGCGCGCACACACGCGCGCACACACGCGCGCACACACGCGCACACACACGCGCACACACACGCGCACACACACGCGCACACACACGCACACACACTTGCACACGGGCCTTACCTGGGCACGCCCAGGTATGAGTGCGTTCCAAACCCAATAAATGTTAGTGCTACCCTATCACTACAGCACCAGATGTTAAGTACTAGATCCCAGTATGTTCTAGAAACCGGTCCTCACCAAGGAAACTTAAAGTTCTTTACCAGGGAATCCTCAGAAATGTTTTCTCTTTTACCAACTCACAACGAACAAGTATTAAGTGCCATAAACACAGCCTTACCTTAATTTATAAATACAAGCTAACTTAGATAACGTAATTTATGTATTCAACAGTTGGACTTGAAATGTCCTTGTAGTCCTACACAATTAGACATGTGCCTCATTGAGCGATGTTATAGCATATACTCACCTGGAGAAATAACAGTCGCTGCTTCCTAGCATTAGCATTAGCGTTAGCGGTGCTGTAGTGATGTTGGTCACACCCAGGGCAGCGTACCATAACAACAACATTCCTCCCAGCTAAGGTTGCTTAACGTCTGGCTTTTATAGGCTTTTATGGACGTCTGTGTAGCTTGAATGCGGAATACAATCTATTCCCGACTAACATCCGTCACAATGCCGGGGAATATCGTTTCCCATAAAGATAAGAAGTCGCATTAAGGCCCCAACTGATCAAATGATAAACAATGACCAAAAGAAACTTTTGAATTGTTCTATCTTTTTTCTCTAATCGTTATTTTCTGTTTTTTAAATGAACAGTTCATTTGAACCTGAAGGGGAAGTGACTTTACATTTAGCGTAGCACTGTCTATATATATAAATAGAGTTCCTATGTTATAGCATGTCGCCCTGCCTGCCCAGGTCATTAGCAGCCAATCTGTAGCCTAGCCGGGCCTGGAGTCGCCGTGACTACGCCGTCTGAGTCAACCTCCTGATAAATGCATTGATTTGGACCTGAGAGCCAGGCCTCTCTCGTCCCTCGCTCGCCCACGTCTGTCCCAGTGGACTTTGTGACTCCGGGGAGAGGGTGAGGGGGGGGAGGGGGGGGGGGGGGGGGGTGGGTGGGGGGGAGGTGGGGGGTTGGGGGGGTTGGGCAACAATGGAGTGCTGGTGGAGGTGCAGTTGGGTGGAGGGGGCAGAGGGGGACAGAGAGAGAGAGAGAGAGAGAGAGAGAGAGAAAGAGAGAGAGAGAGAGAGAGAGAGAGAGAGAGAGAGAGAGAGAGAGAGAGAGGGACAGAGAGAGAGAGAGAGAGGGAGGCAGGGTGATTTTTCAAGGCAAGGGAACAAACTGTCCGGCCCCAGGTGAAGGCTGATAGATAATGGAGCAGGGGTCACTGAGCGTGGGGGGTTGGCTAGTTAGGCAAGAGAGGGGGGCCGTTACGCCCCCACTCAGGAAGCCCTCCTTTTGACCAATTTTGGACAATTGTTTAGGTCTATATATTGTGCTACACAACCGAGAATAACATGTGTGGTGAAAATGGATGCATGTGTCTGTCTCTATGTGTGTTTGCGTGTGTGTGTGTGTGTGTGTGTGTGTGTGTGTGTGTGTGTGTATGTGTGTCTGTGACTGTGTGTGTGTTTATGTGTGTGTGTGAGTGCGAGTGTGTGTCTGTATGTTTGTGACTGTTTGTGTGTTTATGTTTGTGTATGTGAGTGTGTGTTTGCGTGTGTGTGTGTGTGTGTGTGTGTGCGTGTGTGTGTGTGTGTGTGTGTGTGTCTATGTTCGGAACTGTTTGTGTGTGTATGTGTTTTTTTGTTTGTGTGCGTGTGTCCTTGTCTCTGTGTGTCTTTTTGTGTGCATGTGTTCTGTCTCTATGCGTGTTTGTGTCTGTATGTATGGAGTGTGGGTTTCTGTCGGTGTGTGTGTGCGTGCGCGTGTGTGTGCGGTTGTAGTAGTAGTCTAGGTTCAGATAGTGCAGGTAACTCATTAGCCAATCCTGTCAGATGAGGCCAGTTTGTGGAGGCAAGAAAAGGAGGAGAGGTAAAACAGATTAAAGAGGAGGTAGGGGGGGAAACAGAAAAGGGTGAGGAGGTAGGAGAGGAGACGAGAAGAGAAGGGGACAGGAGGGAAGAGGAGAGAAGAGTAGGAGTTGATTGAAGAAAGCAGGACAGGATAAAGAATACGTTCAGTAGATCAGAGCAGGGGTTGGAGTGGACGATCAGAAGAAGAGGATTAAACACCCTGGATGGAAACGATCCTGATTAGCCAAAGCTTAAAGCCCTCCAACCACCCCAGCCCTGCCCTAATGGACGCCAGGGATCTCCTGTGCTTTGTGGTGTTGTTAGTGAGCCCTTTGTCCCGTTAAGAGGACGGACAATCAACGCTCTTGATGCTCTACTCAAGGTTTAAGTCCTCTTACTTTGGCCACCATGTTGTTGTTGTTGGGCATACAACATTGCAAACCGTCGGGCACAAATACATTTTTGTTAAAGTCACGAAAGTATCGAAACCAAAACTTAGCAGACAACAGCAGTTCTTTCAGGCTTATATGGGTGCCTCTAGAATGAGGAAGTGGGGGCCAGAGTAGAGAGGTCAAAGGTGACTCTGGTTGTCATGGAAACCTCTTTTAAGCCCAGTATCAGGGACCTTATCAGCTCTGTCCCTCGAGCCCCCCCCCCCCCCCACGCGTTTCGGGGCCGGCTGGATCGATACCCTGAATGTGAAGGTGAATTCTTGTGAAGGCTGATTGAAAGCGCTGAAATTATTATTCATCAAGGGATATTTCAACTGTGATCAACCGATTATAGTCGGTTGAGTTGATGTGAAAAGTTCCCTGAAAAGGCTTTCACAAAACTGCTCAGTGTTTCATCAGGTAGGAAACTCTTCCAAACAATATTATGCTGCATCTGGTGTTGTTTACCATCTGAATGTCAGCCACTACCCATAGAGGCGATTTAACTGTATGGCTACATCTTTGGGCACAACGACTTTAGAATTAAACACCTTGCAACACACATAACCAAAAAAACAGAGCAAGCTCTCTCCCCCTGCCTTTCCCCTATCTCTCTCCCACTCTCTCTCTCTCTCTCTCTCTCTCTCTTCTCTCTCTCTCTCTCTCTCTCTATCTCCCCCCCCCCCTCTCTCTCTCTCTCCCTCTCTCTCCCCCTCTCCCCCCTTTTCTCCTCCTTTCTCCTCCTCTCCCTGCTCTCTCTCTCTCTCTCTCTCTCTCTCTCTCTCTCTCTCTGTCCTCCTCTCTCTCTCTCCCTCTCTCTCCCTCTCTCCTCCTCTCTCTCTCCCTCTCTCCCCCTCTCTCCTCCTCTCTCTCTCCTCTCTCTCTTTCTCTTATCAGTGTGTCCGTCCTCACCAACCCCTACCCGGCCCGCCTGCAGCGCCAGGCCACATCGCCGTGGTTACACATTAACCCGCACTTCCTTTTATCCCGCTCAGACAACCCCCAGGTCACTGGCCGACCCACAATGCACGGCTTCAGGGATGCGTGAGCTTTAATGCTGAGTGTAATACCCGGCCACACTCGGCACCTGTGTCTCTATGGAAACAGTAACACTGTTAATATGAATAACATGTGGTGGGTTGGTAGGCAGACAGATGTACAGGTAGTTGGGTAGATAGGGGGCTAGGTTAGGTAGGTAAGGAGCTAGATAGACAGATAGACAGATAGACGGACAGACGGATAGACGGATAGATGGATAGACAGATAGACAGATAGATAGATAGACAGATAGATAGATAGACGGATAGATAGACAGATAGATAGACAGATAGATAGATAGATTGATAGATAGATAGATAGACGGATAGATAGATAGACAGACAGATAGATGGATGGATGGATGGATGGATGGATGGATGGATGGATGGATGGATGGATGGATGGATGGATGGATGGATGGATGGATGGATGGATAGATAGATAGATAGATAGATAGATAGATAGATAGATAGATAGATAGATAGAGAGAGAGAGAGAGAGAGAGAGAGAGAGAGAGAGAGAGAGAGAGAGGAGAGAGAGAGAGAGAGAGAGAGAGAGAGAGAGAGAGAGAGAGCGATCGATCGATCGATCGATCGATCGATAGATAGATAGATAGATAGATAGATAGATAGATAGATAGATAGATAGATAGGCAGGTGGTACTTAGGCTCCTAGATCGCAATTCAGGTCAGCCGTGAGACAGGAAGGGAGACAGTCAGGCAGGTAGTCGGGGCAGGTAGATGAACAGACAGACAGACAGGGAGCACCGGCAGGCAGGTAAGTGTATGGAGATAAGAAGGCTGGTAAGAGGGCTGTAAAGGCAGGAGGTGATTGGTCTGGTATGTAGCCATTAGCTTGCTATGCTACCCATTTCGGACGGCAGGTTGTTCAGTGAGGTGCGGTGGTCTGTGATGCTGCACAACACCCCGCGGACAGATGACATCGCAGATAACACCCTCCTCATCCGCTGAGTGGAATCACCTGAACTTTGATGTTCACGGAGCCCCCCTCCAATGAAGGACCGATGACATCACCGCGTCTGACGGGGCGGGGCTTAACCCCCCCACCCATAGTGCGTAAAAATGGATAACTGCGTACATAAGGACATCCTTGCAATCAAACCCCTTGTAGGATTCATACACAGCCCTCCTTGATCCTGCTAACTGTCATTCCTTCCCGTCTTTACATCCTGCTTGGAAGTAACAGAACACCTTATGTATCCTGTAACGGGATTTTTAGGATTAACCATGTATTATTTCATTACTCAACGCGTACACTTCGTGTGTGTTGAATGACAGAGAAGAATATCCTTCTTTGGTTGGCGAGCACCAGTAGTTTACCGTTTTTTTGTGTTACAATCATTTATAACTAATACCGACAAACGAAAAGCGGGTGCTGTTCGGCCTGTTATCTCCAGCTCAGTACCCTGATAGTGTTCAACTAAAAAATAAAAGAATAACAAGCATTCCATCTATTTCCCATGCTTCCCTTTGACAAGGGATCTATGTCTCTGTTATCGTTGCCTGAGGTCTGACTCATAAAGAGTGTTAAAATAGAGAACTGAGGGCAGGGCCAGAAGGCAGGGTTGTCCAATCATTAACTTGTCCAGGTAAGCCAGGTAGGCCAGGTAGACTCCTTGTTATGCGTGCTATCAGTTGGCATGGCGCCCAGCGGCCTGGGCACGCCACACTACAACGCCATCCAACACAAACGCCTCTTATCGCTCCGGCTTTAGTCCTGGCCACAAACCCCCCGCCCCTCCATCCCCTCCCAGGCCCCGTGGAGGTCCAACAGCAGTTCATACCGCTGAGAAGTACCAGGTCCGTCTCGCTCGGCTGATTTAGCATATGAATGGTCGGCCAGTTAGCTGCTATCTCTGAAATGGAGAAGAGTGCAGGTGTTCGATATGAAAACAGACGTGTGTGTGGTTGTTGGCCCATGAGTCATGCTCTCCATGACATGTGATGCTGCACAATAGATGATGTACTTCCTGTTATTGAATGTGGCTCCTGGATTGTGTGCATTGAGGCCATAGTTTAACAAACAAAGTGATGGTATATGAACCACCGCCAGCCAGAGAGGTCTTGGAGACCGGTTTCTCTGGCGATATTTGAGCACCTCCACCTTTTTTTGAGCCAACGATTGCTAAGCCTTTCGACTTAATCCATTCGAAGCGCCCGTTATGAATCCCATAGAGTCGTTATAATTGTTAACAACATCAATTTTTTACACATAATAGCAAACTAATGCTACTAGTAGGCTATTATGATGTTTGGGTAAGCAAGTCATAATGAAATAAAATGAGGATTTCATCCTTAATTCATTAATTCCTGAATCCAGTCCTTCTCCGTATTCTCTCACACACACACACACACACGCACACACAAACATACCTACCCCTTCATACCTCTCACCCTAATGCCCTAACACCCCCCCCCCATCGACCAAACAAGGGTGGGGTTAGGGCAGGGGTCACCACGGGGCTTCCAACTGATCCCGTCAAAGCCATCACTAG
>NC_044063.1:9124238-9149238 GCF_902167405.1 Gadus morhua
GAACGCAAACGCACAGTTTTCTCCCCACATTTTTGCCTCTTTTAATAAGAAAAAAAAAGTGAAACACAAATCAATTCGATCACAACATTCACATCGACAACGAAACAACGAAACAAAACAATATATTATATAAACAAACTTTTCCAGAGCTCAAGAAGACACATAGCTTAAATAAAGCATCTCGGGGCGTTTAACCTCTTTTTCTTGGCTGTTTTTCCTTGTTTTCCTTTTTCTTCTGCTAAGACACACATCACAGAGGACAACACAAACCTTCTGCATCCCCTATGCTCTTCAGCTCTTCTCAATCCTTCAATAACACAACGGCCAAGTTGTGGACCTCTGCAACCACCGCTTTAAGAAACAGACAACTTTTAGTTTTGTTTTTTTACGTTCTGACAGGCTTTGGGTGACATGAGACCAGAAAGGTGACGCGGTCATCGTGACAACAGAGTATTGAGTGGACCCATTCACTGCGGAGAGAAGCTTGTTCTCCTAGCATTGTTTGTAACACACCCACTATCAGGGATCACCCTGGAGAGGGGGGGGGGGGGGTGCAAAGTACTGTATGTAAATCGTCCCACCGTGCACCTCAAACCCCTTACCCAAATGTCTTTAGTAACTGATAGTACTCCTAGCCACTCAATCACTCATGCACTCTCACATGCACGCACACACACTCACACATGCGCACACAAGTGGGTCTATGAAGTATTCTTTTTCAAAATGTGACAGTTGATGGGAAAATATGTATTTTGGATTCTGTAGACAACGACGCTCTCGTAGGTAACAATAGAAAAAGAGATGAAAAAATATAAAATAAATGAAACAAAAGCAAACACACCATTTACCACAGTTACTTTTTTTCTCTTTCCTTCAGTTTTTAGTTTGCTTCCCCTGGTGCAGGTCAGAAACGGTTCTCCGTACAAAACCAAATTAATTCAGCCTTTCCCCTGACACGGAAATCGCTGTTTGAGAGGACGGACGTGTGGTTTGAGAGATACGGTGACAGCATGTCCCCATAGTACAAAGAGTTAAAACAAGGGATGATGTAACACAAATATAAACTTCACTGTATTCTAATCCAGTAACACCTGCTCAAAGCAGTAACCTAAGACTCGCCATCCCCTCTGTCTGTCTCTAGCTCCTTCTATTTCTATGGCCTTAACTTCAAAAACCTCACATTTGGTTTGTCACTGCTCAGCACAGCACTATACACGATATATTAAAATTTATTCCCTTCATAAATAAATGCAAATATCCTTTTTTTTTACCCCCAAACATTACGTATATTTACAATTTACACAAGGATAAGAGACACTTCATGCTTAATGAGGATGGATTTGTTTTCAACGTAGAGCACAAGAATAAAAAAGTAGATCATTAAGGGCCAGGGGTGTGTGGATGGATGGGTTTGGACAGGAAGAATGTCATTGTCCCCAGGTGGACGGCTGGAAGGTTTCTAAAGACTTTCGCTCAAACTCTCAGTCCGTTTAGAGTTGTTCAAACAAAAAAAAACATTTGTTGGTCCTGAAACCTAGCGGCCATTTTAGGTCTGTGCCCCACCACTTCACATCCCTATCAGAGAGTGCTGGCTGCAGGCCAGAGTGAGAGAGAGGGAGAGAGAGGGAGAGAGAGAGAGAGGGAGAGAGAGAGAGAGAGAGAGAGAGGGAGAGAGAGAGAGAGAGAGAGAGAGAGAGGGAGAGAGAGAGAGAGAGAGAGAGAGAGAGAGAGAGAGAGAGGGAGTGGGAGAGAGAGAGAGAGAGAGAGAGAGAGAGGGAGAGAGAGAGAGAGAGAGAGACAGAGAGGGAGAGAGAGAGAGGGAGAGAGAGAGAGAGAGAGCGAGAGAGAAAGAAAGATAAAGAGAGAGACAGACAGACGGAGAGAGAGAGAGAGGAAGCGAATAATAAAAGAGATAGTGAAAGCGTATTTGTCCATTTTGTAGAAAAGAAAAGAGAGGGAGCAATCCTCCGAGCCAACACCACAACCACCACCACCACCGTCCTCCATCTTAGCTGGCTGCAGCCAAGAAGGAAGGAAGGAAGGACGTCCATATTAGGAGGCGTTGAGCACGGAGCGGCTGTACAGGGTCTGGTAGTAGGCCCCCGAGTCCATGGACACGGGCCCCGGGCTCTCGTAGATCTGCTTGGCGGCGATGGGGGAGCCGCCGGCGTAGCCGTTGTAGGCCATCACCTGGTCCTGGTAGGTCTTCAGGTCCATGCGCTGCTCGTTGGACATGAGGTTGGTGATGGAGAAGGGGTGGTTGAAGTTGTAGTGGGGGTCCATGGACTTGAGGGCCTCCGTCTGCATGTCCATGTTCTGCTGCATGGGGTTCGGCAGGAGGTGCGCCCCGCCGCCCAGGGCCTGCGGGTGGAGCAGCGCGTTGGAGGGGCAGGCGGAGGACAGGGAGAGCGGGGACGGGGCGATGAGGGAGGCGGAGGAGACGGGCGGCAGGGCGCCCGCCGGGCTGTGGGGGTGCGCGGAGGGGGGAGGCGGGGGAGCGCAGTCCATCAGGGGGCCCCGGCGGTGCTGCTGGTCGTCCGAGGAGGAGCCCGGGTGGGAGTGGTCCGAGTGGGTGGAGTCGGCGCCCTCCGAGCCCCCGGCGGGGCTGTGCACCTCGGACATGCTGTCCCCGCCGTGGGCCCCCTTCCCGCCGCCGCCGCCGCCGCCGCCGCCGCCCTCCTGGCTCTTGCCCGCCTTCTTGGCCGCCGCCTTCTCCTCGATCTTGAAGCGCTTCTGCCGCCGCAGGTAGCAGCCGTTCTCGAACATGTTGCCCGAGTTGGGGTGCAGCGCCCAGTAGGAGCCCTTGCCGGGCTTGTCGGGCGAGCGGGCCACCTTGACGAAGCAGTCGTTGAAGGAGAGCGAGTGGCGGATGGAGTTCTGCCAGCGCTGCTGGTTCTCGCGGTAGTAGGGGAACAGGTCCATGATCCACTGGTAGATCTCGTTGAGGGTGAGCATCTTGCTGCCGCTCTGCTGGATGGCCATGGTGATCAGGGAGATGTAGGAGTAGGGCGGCTTGGCGTGGGTGAGGGAGCGGCGGTACGGCTTGGGCACCTCCTTGGGGCCGGCCCGGCTGATGGAGCCGGGGGAGGGGTAGCCCAGCTGGCCCATGGGCTGGCCCATGTTCTGGTAGTGGGACAGCGAGCCCAGGGAGCCGGGGCCCGAGGAGCCCAGCTGGCCCAGGGCTCCCGGGTTGAGGGAGGAGGTGATGGGGGACAGGGACATGTGGGTGGGGCCGCCGCCCATGGAGGGCAGAGGGGAGCTGCTCAGGCTGGAGGAGGGGTAGGCCATGTTCATGCCCGAGGAGGGGGGCACGGCCGGGTTCAGGTTGATGTAGCTGTTGATGGGTCCCATGGAACCCATGGAGCCGAGGCCCGAGTTCATGGTGCTGGCGGAAGAGTACATCTGCGGACAGAGGGGAGGACAGGGCTCATTATGCTGTTAGGGAGGTTCAAAAACACTGTGGATAGTGGGCTTGTGATGAAGTGTGTTTTTAAATGGTTACAATTCATTCATGCAGTCACAATGTTTTTTTTGGGAAGGTTAAAGTGTCCAAAATAAAATTGCATTACACAAAACACTCAAAATAACGAAATACTCTGAAATGTGGAACCGTTTGGAAAATAAAAAGGAAACTCGGACGAAATAAGCTCTATCAATGCACAAAGCAGCTCTTAGTGTGGAGAGCCCATGGATTTCACACGGCAATGTTAACCTGAAATGCGTAAAATGCGCGTCATGGGTGCCGGACCTTTGAGACGAGTCTACTTCAAACTTCTTCATGAAGAAAACAAACGAATCTATAAATGCCCGCAAATAGGTTTAAATATAAAACCGAAATGGCCTTTTATAGATTCCCAAAGCGAAAAGATTATGAAACTCGCCCCAATGATTAAATGATTGAAAGTTTAAAAAAATGTTGTTCAAGTAAAAACAGTTTTACCATGAATACGACATCAAACCAAATGTATGTAACCAACAAACGAACTAAAATAACCACGAATGACGTATTGGCCTACGGGGAATAGCAGACGGTCGGTTAAATATTATCCAAAGATTTCTGTAAATGCAGGAGGGTCACAGCCGAGGTGAGAACCACGGTCTACATGTTGATATAATTAACACTAATCGAATTAGTGCGTAAAAACATTATTATAATGGTGAGGAAGCACATCTTAATGGTCCTAACACCTTGTGTGTGGAGCGGAGGGCAGGAGGCCTGGACTGATGTTTCCCTTTGGATCCGCCAGCCTCTGTTACTTTGATTCACACACTGGCGACTTTAACATTTCGTATGGTATCTAAAGAATATATTAGATATGAACTAAATCATGTAGCCTATTTTTTGTATAACTGTTAAAAATATTAAACAGACAAATTGGTGGTGGACCGCTTCTTCAACAGGTCGCCCGTGAATGTTATTTAAATTCGTTAATTTAATGCTTAAATAATATTTAAAAGACATTTGAGTTGGTGTATTGTGCAGGAATAGCACACATGGTTAGCGTTGTTCAGGAGGTCCGTTATCTTACCTCGCTTGCCTCGCTGTAGAAGGTATTCCACTCCGGGAGATCGTGGGATTCCATCTTCACAGAGCTCAACATCCCCGAGAAAACTCTTTGCAGGAAAAAAATATCTAACAAGTACTACGAGGGAGAATCAAAATCGAATCCTTTCCAAAGGTGTGAATGCCTACGGCAAAGAACTTCGCAAAATCCCCCCGAAAGGAAAAAAAGAATTCGCTTCTTTATCAGGAGAGTGACGCGAATAAGTGGATGTAATAAATGGAAATTAAAAAAATTCAATCTTCGGAAAGTGGTGCTCAGTCCTCGGAATTTCAATGTCAATATTTCTTATTTATCAACCATCCATTGTTTGATAAGCACCAAGCACACCTTGATCTGCGGGTAACAGATGTTATCCAGGCCTGCGGGGAGGGCTCTCTCTCGGCTGTGGTTCCGTCCCAGCCGGGCTGATATGCGGCCGTCGGCGAGCTAAAGAGGGCAAATATAACTCGGAAAACTTTGACGTGTGCGCTTATAAGTCGCAGGTAGGGACCCGCCCCCGTGTTCCGATTTGAATAAGTCGGCTTCAGGAAGGGCCAGCGAAAAGGCCTCTGTGGCCCCCTGGTGTGCTGTATATTGGCCCCGGGCCGCTGCAGACGAGTCCGCTGTCTGGACCCGTGCTCTTTTGTTAAACGCTGACACACACACACACACACACACACACACGCACGCACGCACGCACGCACGCACACGCACACGCACGCACACACACACACACACACACACACACACACACACACACACACACACACACACACCACGTACTACACAGCCCTGGGATGACTTGGGAATGATGTGCAGGTCCTGTCTCTGACTCTCTGCAGTGTTCCATTTCTATTGCATTACTGTAATCCGGTTTCATCCTGTGTCTGTTACTGTAGTATTTCTCTAAATGCTCATAGTCCTCTTTAGGATTATCGAAAATATAATACAACAGTGCAATACTGTTAAAAACAGACACGCAGACATATATTTAGGAGGACAGCTGATATACACTGAAATGTACATTAAGATATATTTATAGATACATACATACACAGGTAGAGAGACAGACAGACAGACAGACAGACAGACAGACAGACAGACAGACAGACAGACAGACAGACAGACAGACAGACAGACAGGCAGGCAGGCAGGCAGGCAGGCAGGCAAGCAGGCAGGCAGGCAGGCAGACAGACAGACAGACAGACAGACAGACAGACAGACAGACAGACAGACAGACAGACAGACAGACAGACAGACAGACAGATAGGCCGCCCTATATAGATAGATGAACAGACCGACAGACGGACCGATAGACAGATAGAGAGGAGTTAGAATCATCCGCCGGAGGGAGGGGCAGGGTGGGGGAGGGATTGATGTGAGCCCGAGAGTGAGAGAGTCGTTAATTCCACAGGCTATCACGTCTTTCAGCTCGGTCAAGTGTCGCAACAGGATCTCCATAAAACACTGCGCTGTGTTCAAATACCAAAAACTTACTTAAAATGTTACGTTACTGATTGCATGACCGGTCGCTACTTGCATTTGAAACATCGCATGAGCATAACTTTACATCACTTTTTTTTTTTTACCTCGCTTCCCACACTTTGTACCGTGCGCCAACCTCGCGTAAAGGTCCCGGTTTGGGGCTTCGTCAACCTCCAACAGTCAACCAAGGGATATCTGGAGGAGCCGCACAACAGAAGAAACCATAAATAATGTAATCCAATGTGTTGTGCGGGTCCGATCCTTCCTGCGGAATACACATCAGAGCAGGGGGGAGCGTGGGGGGCAGACAGAGGCGCGTGAATGTCAATGCCTCGGCCTAATGCCACTGAATGGCGATGTAATGGATGCGCAGAGGGGGGGTCCACGCGGGATTACTATGTGAGAAACGATCTCGAGGAAATAAACTCGCCCAGGAAGGGTCTGCATCCGTATCGGGCAAATAAGCCACACACATTTGCAAAAGTGTTTACTTTTTAGAGATGAATATGTTTACAATAGAGCGTCCACGTCGGGCGGTTTGATATGTGTGTCAGTCATGAGCAGTAGGTCTCTGGGTTTACATGTAATGCAGCATGATGTCTGAAGGTCAGTGGCCGAAAGAGGAGACCAAACTCTCCGGTCTGTCCTCACCTTTAAGCACCCGACGATTATCGTCTATTTGCAAAACGCTGTGGAGTCGATTAGCACTTTGAATGGACTAACACGTCAGTGATTGTAATGATGTAATTAAGCATGAAAGAAAATCATTGGACCACTGGATATACACAGAATAAACACCTAATCCAGATCATCGATTCAATACACAATTTTTTATTACCCGAAGATTAACCTAAAAGGGTATATTCCGTCATACATTGAGCAAAACGTGTTAAATTGTATAACAATAATATTCTTAAATATAACCCTATAGCGATAAAGGACAGATTGTGTGTCGTCGTCCGTCCCCCCTCCACACACACACACACACACCTTAATAAAATGACATTATGTAACAGCCGTCTTATATTTTCCGAGGTCTCCACGGCATATCCCGACGTCCGATGCTCTGAGCCTCCCCCTGACCCCCTAACACTCCGCAGCTCCCCCCAGCCTCCCCCTAACGCTCGGCAGGCCCTTCCTCAAGCCGCTCCACCGTCCATTGACACCTAATTGGTTGAACAATAGCCTTAATGAGCTGCACGTAATGGAGGAAACGACACATCTGCCCACCGTGGTTACCAGAGGAGAGGAATAATCATCATAATCCCTCCTGCGTTTTATAGGCCTACTTAAGAACTCCAATAAGCATACCCGGCCCGTGTATTAGTATTCTAGAAGGCCTGTTGGCCTAAAATCGTGCTTTATAGGCCGAAACAGGATTTACATATGTATTAAAAAAAGAGCTCGTAGCCTATTATTTCCCCAAATGATCAACGGTCAATGTTGCAAGCTGCCGAGAGCACTTACCGGACTGAGAGGTCAAGTACTGAAAGGGTATTCAACCCGCCAGTTTCTGAGCAACCCTTGGGGTTACTGGACTAAAAGCTCCATCTAGTGGCCATTGCGTAGCCTATACAGAAATGTTCACCAAATACAATATAATAGGCCTACGTCTTCTAATGCAATCTTTATTTCTTCCAAGTTATGACTAAATGTAGAGTGGAATGTGTATATATTATTGACAAGCAAAGGAACAGACTTTCTCCGAAATTAAATATAACATTCATTAGAAGGTTTTAATTGGTGTATACTCCCACGGAAATGAGAATCAATGTGGTTTTGTAACCTTAGAATGAGCCCTTTATCGGTAGGGAGCGACCCCTCTTCTAAAGAAATTGTACCGATTAAATAACTAAATCGAAAGTTAGATCAATCAAGGAACTTCATCACAATTACATCATTTTGGTAGGGCCTACTGGCAGCTTCCAGACCACCGTAGCTTCTCGTGTGTGGTTGGAGGAGACGGGGATTCAGTTGGTTGCCAACTACAATCCCACCACTAGATGCCACTAAACCCTCCCCACAGCACCTTTAATAGGATACTTGTTTAATGGAAAGGGACCGAAGAGTACAGTGAAAAGATGCACATTTCCTCAGTATGTAATGAAACACATGGAACACTTGATAGAGGGAGTACAATGTCACGCCTGAAATAACCAAGAGTATCACTCAATTATTTTTTAAACTCCATTTATTCCCATATTATTTTATGTATTTCGTACATAAAGCTGAAACAAATCTATAGAAAAAAAAACAGCCTAAACCCAACATGGGGATAGAAAAACAGAAAGCGTAAGGGGGGGAGGGGGGGGGGGGAATGTGCACAGCCTGATAAGCTTCACCCAAAGAAACAAAAACAAGCAAAAACGACAGGTCCCCTGCAGGGACACAAAGCACTAGGAGAC
Source organism: Gadus morhua (assembly GCF_902167405.1). NCBI lineage: Eukaryota > Metazoa > Chordata > Actinopteri > Gadiformes > Gadidae > Gadus > Gadus morhua. Next base: position 9,132,673 of record NC_044063.1, read on the forward strand.
CGAAGGAACCATTGCATGGAAGCTAAAAACACAAACTTTCACTTGTGACTCAATTTCAAAAAACACAAACCAATAGGAGAACATTGCAAGCCTGACAGACAAATGGACAGGCAGACTGACTAAAAGACAGACTTACTGACAGACTGTGGGCATCTTAGAAAGGCACTTACTGATGGCTGCTTAGAAGCGTATTCAACTTAAACGAAAACTCAAGGACAAGTCCTGCAGCGCAGACCTGATATGTGTGGCTGGGGCATATATATATATTTCTTTATATTATACATTTTCTCTACGTAAATTCCTGTTTATAAACGTTATGGCTAAATGGAGATATTGATTCAGAAGACCTGGTCATGATATTCAGTCTTTTTTAGAAAATACAAATTTACATCCAGAAATTCTCGCTGGGGTATAAATCAACCTTTGGTTCGTCTGTGCTTATATTTTAATATTTTATCAAAAGGGGAACCAAACCCAGAAACCCAACGGTTGAACCTTAATGTTGGAACTCCCCATCAAGGGGTCCCAACATGGCGAATTAAAGGCCACTTTTCCATGGTGTGATCGCACTGAGGCGTGCAGCGGGATGCGGGCTAATGTATACTCGTATACGATTGTACATTTTTGTTGTTGTTTCTTTTTCTTCTGTACGTGAATCGCTAAATATCGCTTTATATACTATACAGTATAGGCCAATCAAAAACTCTAATATAAAACAAGTCCTAGGAACTAGCAGAAGATACTCTCTCTTACATCCAGGGGTTACATGAAGGGGCGGCCAGACGGCGGCGGGCGGGGGGGCGGGGGTTCTGAGCGACGCAGCGGGGGGGAGGGGGGCCAGGCAGCAGGTCGATGCGGCGACATCATACATTAACTGGTTGTTGCAACACGGGCTAACCTTATCCTCTCTGCATGCAGGTCAGAGTCTGCGTTGCGTAAAAGAGCCGAAATCTATGAAACACAACAAAAAATGAACAATGCCGGGAAATGTCCTCAACTGTTGATATGTCATTCAGAGCCAAGGGGGCGGGGTCTGCTTCTTGATTGATTTATTTTTTCTTTGGCAGATTTTTTTATATTTTGTATATTTTCTAACTGGGGCAACAGCACACAGAGTCGTTTATCTACTACAAGCTACGGCTGTGGAGTTTACAGTTTAGAAAAAATAAGTAAAATATGTATTCCAAAATGTAAATACAGCGAGATGAAGACCGTTGAAATGTAGACGCGGACAGCCAGTGTGTCTTGCGTCGGGGGACTCCGATCTGTGGGTTCAACAGAGGCCAACCTGTGTCTGGTACTGTGTTCTGTGGAACACGGGTGAGCTGGGTCTGAGATTCCTCCCATCTGGGTTCTGTACAAAGTCACTGATCAGGTGTCAGAATGAACTCTGGAGAGAGAGACAGAGAAAGACAGACATTTTTAAAACATTGTTCTGCATTCATGAGGTGTAGGAGTTTCAGCTACGACAATGATCAATATCATCCTACATCATGCAACCATCCACGTCCCTCAGACACCAAAAAACATATTTTCTTTCGGGGAGGAACATTATTCAGCATCACACTTGAATTATGGAGACAGAAAAAAAGGAAGTGTGACCAAACCTGTTGTCGTCAAGGTGAAGTTTGCTCTACTACACACGCCATCATGTCTCCCTCTCCTTCTTCACCGTGATGTCGCCACCACCAGAACCAGCTCCAGCTCCAGACGCAGCCACCGCGGCCGGCCCTCCCGTGCCCAGGATGGTAGACACCTCTCCCTGCATGAAGGCCCAGGGGGGGCTGTTGGGAGAGCTGTCCAGGGGACAACGCTCTCCACTGGGGCAGTACACTTCCCCGTCGCCCCTCCGGTTTTGGATGTAACCCCTGGTGCACGGGAAGCAGAACCTGGAGGGAAGGAGATGCAACAGGTAGTACTAAATTAAAACTGTTTTAATTGAGGCTGGTGGTCGGACATAATCAGTATTGCATTGCACACTACAGATGATAAATGTCTAAAGTCTGATTTGAACAATTGAACATAATTCAGCGTTTTCTGTACAAAGAAATGCAGAACATTCAGACAAAAGCCAACAGGGATACCAACCGATGGCCTGGCACCGACGGACACTGGACAAAGTGTGTGTCCTCCAGGCGTTCGTGACAGAGGGTGCAGGACAGCGTGGCTCCGGTAGAGAGTGTGTTCCCGGCCGATGCGGACCCCAGCTCTGACGCCCCGGCATGGGGCAGCGCCGCTGCGGTAGTGGCCGCTTCGGAGCTTGTGCTGGACCCCAGGGCCTCTCCTCCGGACCGGGCTGCCAGGGGGCGGGGCTGCCTGGCCGGGGAGGATGCGGGTTTGGGGCTAGTCTGGCTCACGCCTCCCGCCATTGAAGAGGACGGCAGACCCGCGCTCTTGCCTCCACTGCTGCCGGCTACGGCAGAGTGCATCTGGTTCTGTTGCTTGGACGAGCTGAGCTCGCGCTCCAGCTCTGGTGTTATGAAGGGGGCTATCCCCATCCCGATGCCCAGCTGCCTCCGGCTCATCTCAGCGAGCACAGGTGCGGGGAAGATCAGGGGGCTGCTCATTGGGGCTGTTCTGGCCGTAAGGCCAGCTGGCATGCCAGCTAGCAACCCGTGGGGGATCCCGGCTATGCCCTGACTGACGAGACTTGGCGGGATTGCGGCCGCGAGCATCGGTCTCCGGTTGGCGCTGGGGCTTTGGCGGTGGACCTCTTGTGGCTGTTGCTGACCGTCGCGATGCATCCCGTTGGGGGGCACTCGGGCACTAGACGCGGCAATCTCTCCTCTTGTGGGTCGCTCAAAGCGTTCAGGATGCGACCTGCTACCATCCCCATCCCCCCTGCCCACCGTGCTGTGTTTATTGGATGGACCGGGGGACCGGACGGCACCGTCTTGTATCCCGTGAGTCCTTTTCAGCTGCCGGGCACTGGCAATGAGGAACTCTATCTGGTTGGCTCCCTCGTAGTTAACGCAGCCCCGGCACACTACCTCGCTGAAGTCCCACACCACCGTCCAGGGCATCTTGGGCAGGTCGCAGAGGTAGCACCACTGGCGCCTGGAGGAGGAGGATGACGACATGGCGAGCCAGCTAATGTGTTAGCTCACGTCAGCTAACGTTAACCTATTTAGATTGGACAGCCACAGGCAGTATATTCCAAGAAAAATTTGAGTCTTAAAATGTTTGAAACATTTTCAGGACAACGTAATGCATTCTAAATTTGGCGAAAACGCTCCAGGCGGTGCGTTGTAGTCGCTGTTGTTTGGGGAAGTTTTGTTTTGATTATCCACTCCGACTCTTTCTTCTGCTGTCAACTGCTTCCGAGATGGACTCTAGGACGTTACGCAACACGCGGTGAAGGGTTCTGGGAAGTGTTGTCTTCTGTGGACTGCGGGTAATGCTGAAGTATACGGGACAGTCATATCAGAACTACAACGTGTAGAGGACCGGAAGTGGAAGTTGCAGAGGTCAAAGTTAATTTTTTTGTCAACACATGTTCATTCTCCGCTGTAAGCGCCATGTGTTTTTAGATATACCGGGCGATCTGAACGTTTTGATCAAAATGCCAGCTGATATTTCAAACTCGTCGAGTGAAGATGAAGAAGATACCCAAACTACTGCGTCGACCGATTTGCCGAAGCGAATAGGTAAGTTGAACTTATTAAACGATGTGCGAACTTTCCTTCCTTTCGTGTTGAATTGGCTGAAGACCGTGAGACCTACGCTTGTGAGATTACGGGGATACGCCTGATTTATGTACCAAACATTTTGTTATCTGCTGTGTCAATAAATGTTCAGCAGATTGGGGATGTTGATCGTGCAAGTGGCTTGTTGATGATGACCAGAACTTGTGATTGTAGTAGTTGAGTTGTATCTGAATTAAAAAAGACTGAGGTTTGCATTATAACATATCACAAAGTGTACTGACTGAGTGATGTATACGTGTTAATATTGTAAACTGGTGTTTTACGAGGTATAAACTGTCATGTAGTCTGAGGTAGACTTAATGTTCTAATCTCTACCTCCGTTCTTATCCACAGTTACGAAGCCTAACGCATACAAGTGTCCAGAAGACTTTGTGTCCTTCACCCACAAGCCCTGTAGCGGCACTTTGAGCAATATTCTGAAAAATAAAAACACTGAATTATGGCTCATAAAAGCCCCTGCCAGCTTCAACCCAGAACGGTAGATGCACTCTCTTTCTCTCTGTCTTTTCACATTGTATATTACACATGATTTATTTAACCGTGTGACGTATTAAGTAGCGATTATATAGGGGTGTACTGAAATCAATGTTGCAGCATATTTTACATGACCCATGTTTTCTTAAGTTACCATATCACATGCATGATGTTGACTACTATACAACATTTTGGGCAAAACCAAATGATAAACACTGGTAAACAGTATGTTAATTCTAGAAAACTGTCTGCAGGCAGGGCAGCATATAGAGGTCAATCTAGCTTTACAGGGGCTTTAAAATATGGAATCTCTTGTGGTATCAACCAACCTGCTTTTGTCACTTTCTATCTTCCATATTGAATGGTGACCAATAGGGCCGGTTAGCACAATGGTTACGATATCTGACCCCAAGACTTTAGGGTCTGGGTTCCAACCTCATCACCTTCTAGGCATCCTGGAGCCAATCTTACCCTTTAACCGCTCATAATAACATGCATTTGTAAAAAGGCTTTCATAAAAGCGTCTACTCCATAGATGCTAACCATCGCCTCTGCTCGTCCATCCAGATTCAGCGGCGTGGCAGTGCCCCTCTCCGGCCTCCAGACCGTCCGCGTGCCGGCGGCGGAGCCCGGGGCAGAGGCAGCTAGCGGCGGAGGCCTCCGCCAGGGCCTGTACAGCGTGCTGGCCGCCAAACGCAGCCCCACGGACCTCCACCTGCTGACGGCCGCCGGCCCGGCCTCGGCCCGGGTGCTGTGCGGCCCCGCCTTCTCCGGCGTGCTCAACGTGTGCGAGATCTACGGCGACAGCGGCGACGCCCTCCTCCGGCCCCAGGCCATCCCGGCCGCCCCGGCGCCCGTCATCCCCCCGGGGCTGAAGCAGCGCTTCCTCCCCTTCGGCTCCAAGACGCCCACGCTGACCTGCGTGGCGGAGAGCGAGCTGGACGCCGGCGCCACAGGCCCGTCCTCGGCCACCCTGCTGCCCCGCGTGGTCAAACACTTCCCCACGGAGGAGGAGATGATGACGGCGGAGGAGAGGAGGAAGGAGAGGAAGAGGAGGAAGAGGGAGATGAGGATCAAGTTGGAGAGTGAGGACCCGGCTGAGGAGGGGGTGGAGGTGAAGCTGGAGGCGGAGGAGGAGGAGGAGCGGATGGAGAGCATCGAGGCGGGACTTCTCGAGGAGAGGAGGAGGAAGAAGAAGCGGAAGAAGGACAAGGAGAGGGCGAGGGAGCGGGGTGCGGCAGGGGCCTTGGAGGAGGCGCTGGGGGAGGTGGAGGCCGACTGCGAGGTGAAGTCGGAGGAGGAGGTGGTGGTGGTGAAATGTGAACCCATAGACTTCTCTTATGAAGATCACGAGGGCTCGGCCAAGAGGAAGAAAAAGAAAAGGAAAAGCCGAGCGGAGGAAGACTAGCCCTCATTCTGTCAGGGTTTGTTTTGGGGCGATAAGTTTGATGGTTTGGCTCAATTTAATTTGTGGTTTTGCTTCGACCGAATGAACCACGCCAACATGCCTAATTAACACCACATGCTAGTAAAGCTGGGAATCGGGTAATACGTCGGCTTCACCCCTCGCCCGGTCAGTCTTTTGGGTTGTGTTCCTCGGGCTCGGTTGCCATGTTTGTGTATATAGTTACACAACAGTGCGCTAGTGCCGTACGCTTTGTTAGTATTCGGTAAACAGAGTTGTCATGTTCGTGGTTGCCAAGTATGATTCATTCCAGTTGTTATAAAACACATTTGGTGTGTATTTTAGGGCTAGGATGTTCTGTGTCTCCGGTTTGCTGTAGAGATACATGTGGTTGGTAAATCTTTTGGGGTCTGAAAATAAAATCCCAGATAATCAAGCTGTTTCCTTTTCTCCATGATTTCATCCAGTCCGAATGAACTGATACAGCCAGGGAAGAATTATGCAACAAAGGTTTCTGTTAGGAGTTGGATTGGAAAGGCAGCTAAATTCGTTTTCATTTTAAATTTTCTACTGATGGGTGAATAAAGCAGTCTTTGTATAATCATGCTGTGCTGCACTTGGCACGCTATTTTTGGAATTCCCTACAGCACAGCCAAGATTTACGTTGGAGTCAGACTTGTAACCGTTTAATAAAGGCCATAAAACCAGCGAGTCTAGAGTCAGGTGACTACCCGGTAGATGGCGCTCTAACTCAAATGTTGGTTCTTGGCGGTCCAACCAGGCGAGTATAGCGCTTCTGACCAGGGGCCTCAACGACTGCATTCACCCCATTTACAGTTTTTTTTCAAGGATTATACATTTTTTATACACATTTACCCACACCGGAAAAATAGGCAGACTGGTTGCACTATTTCCCCCTCTTTTCATACCGTCGTGATAGATTCGTCTGGCAAGACACACAGGTGAAAAAATGCCATTCCAGTATTTCGTTGGCAGAACGTGTGCAGACTCTCTCCCTGCTCCCTCCGATCTCTCCTTTTAACACACTACATCACTAGCCCCCCCACCCGGGGTCCTTTCTCCCCGCGCTGCACCGAAGTATGGTCCTGCCTCCTAATGAGCACGCGCCTGGCGCCCATCTCTCCCCGTCTGTATCCGAGCCCTGGCCACGTGCTGCAGGGCTTCCTATTGATCAGCCTGCACCGGCCGTTTACCCCCTTAAATACCCCGCACCCCTCTTCCCCATCAGTCGTATGTGTTCACTGTGTACACAGTCTATAATTATATGTTCACGTTTTAATAGGATAGGGCTATGTTTGGCAACGGAAGGGTGCCGAGTGGGATGTTGTCTTTGTTGTTGTAGCGTTGGGTGAATGATGAAACCCTCGCCTCGGGGGCTGCTGGAGCAAAGTGAACCGCTGTGGATTTATGATGTCGGCGCAGACAGTACCCACATGTATCGGTGCTGCGGTTAATGGACTTGTCTCGGGCATGGTCGGTCACCTCTCCTCCCCCGTTCTACAATGACGGCGCATCATGTGTTGGGTTTATTTTCGACATCTTCTCTACATCCAGACAAAATCTTTCAGTATAGGCGTATCGATACTGTGTCTGTCGTGTACGTGGCACGGCAATGTGTGCAGGCTAGAATAGACAGCCCTGCGGAGGACGCGGGCTAGCCGGCTGACTCCACCCACCCAACCTGGTGGGTGAGTGGAATATATATATTATATATATAATTTTTTCCCAATTTGCATTTGTTTAGAGCAGCCATTTAATTTCCCGTCAGAGGTATTGCGTTTTTTTTGGGATTCATTGCACACCACATTCTTCATAGTCTATAAGGCCCATAATGGTAGAATGAAAAGTTTTGAAATACAGACAATGACCAATATAACAGTTTACACTTGACTTTTGCGATGTTAACATACTTTATATTTTGTTTATAGATGATACACAAACACAGAACACACATACATCAAATATAAACACGCGCACACTCACACACACACACACACACACACACACACACACACACACACACACACACACACACACACACACATACCATATACATCCTACACACACAAACACACACACACCATAGTGATCCTATACACACACAGCATAGAAATTCTATACACACGCACACACACACACACACACACACACACACACACACACACACACACACATACACACACACACACACAACACACACAAAGTCAACGCAAGACAACTGGCAGTGATTCAGGGAGGGTAGGATTCTACTACTGCGCTAAAAAGGCTGTCCAGCTGTATCTTAGCAACAGCGCTGTGTATGAGTCCCCCTGAACACACCGACAATAGAAACCCAGTGGGTCGCGAGGTCAAATCCCAGCCAATGGGCAATAAGAGTAATGGCTGCTTCTAAGCCTGCTGGATGCATGGGGAGCTCAAAAGACTATGTGCTGCTGTTTGGTAATGAGGGTGCAGATCATTCCCTGGTATAACAGATAAGACGTAGTTTAGTCATCCCAGGTTAGTCATCCTTGGGGAATTAGGGTGTCACCATCACAGCAGAAGTAAAGGGGGAGTAATCTCAATAAACAGATATAAATAAGATAAATATGTATATCTATGTAGAGGAGACTGCGTAGAAGGTTGGATGTTTCACATGATGTGGTGTAATTTGTGCTATCAGCCAAAGAGATCACTGGAATTTGATGAATTGACTGCGGTACAGGCTTCCAAGAGGTTTTATCTTAATCAAAATAGATACAGGGTTCATGACCAACACCTGGTTTACATACCCTGGTTAGACAACCTGGTTAGACAACGCTTCTTTTCCATCGTTTATTCTCAAGCAATGCAGGCTTCAAACCACATTGGGGACATTCAGACCACTAACAAAACATAATGGATGTATGGACATATGCTAAAGGCCAGCATCTCAAAATAGACACAGACGAAACTTCTCCGGGGCTTGGATCTGTCAGCGGCCACGCATCCATTACGGCTCCGTGTCGCCACGGGGAGCTGATTGGGTCGGATCCCCTGGTGAGGAGGAGGAGGGCGACGAAAGAGTGGAGAAAGAAGACGAAGGCAGGACCATGGCCACTAACACCTCCTGGCTGGGGGGCTGAAGCTCCCTGGCAGACAGCTAATCTCACACCTGTCAGGAGCCTGGAGCCGGCCCTGCGTCGCTGCACGGCATGTCTCCACTGTAATGCGCTCTGTCGCTCTGAGGAGGCAGCAGCGTGATGCATGGGGGCGACGCCGCATGCGACCGGGGCGTGTTAACGGCCTGAGGGCTCTCCCCGCATGCACCCCCCTCCCCGCCGTTGAAGGCATGTGTCGCATGCCCTCAACGCTTGGGAAGGTTTGTGTTGTCTTTGTCTAGGACGGTAAAAGTTGGTATGTGTGTGTTTTATTGTTTTTATGGATATAGAGCGTTGGTGTGCGTGTGTGGATGAGTATCTGTGTGCGTGTCTCTGTGGGGATGAGTGTGTGATTGTGTGTATGCTTGGATGTGTGCGTTTGATGAATAGTGTGTGTGTGTGGGTGCATGTGTGTGCACAAGTTTGTGTGTTTTTGTGTACGCGCGTGTGTGTTTGCGTGTTTGTGCATGTGTTTGTGTAGCAGCGTGCACATGTGTATTAGTGTGTATATACGTGTGTGTGTTTGCGCGTGTGTGCACGCGTGGGTGGATCAGAGTGCACCAGTGTGTTTGTGTTTGTGTGTGTGAGTAAGCCGGTATAAGCTGGGCTGGGGGGGGCTGTAGGGGGGGCTACAGCGCTGTCTAGCGAGCCGGAGGATGAATAATTGAATGCAGTCTGAAGTTTGGGTCCAACGTGTTCAGACTGCCGAGTGGAGCAGCAGCACCAGAGAGCTCTCTGCCCGGCTCCCTGCCCGGCCCGGCCCAGGCTAATGATCCCATGTAGGGGGAGACGGAGGCTGGGGGTAGGGGGGTGGGCGAGGAGGAACAGGAGGTGTTCGGATGTGCTGTGGAGGCAATGAATCTCAGAGCCAATTCTCACTCGCTACACCTCCCTCCTCCCCCCACCCCTCTTTTCCTTTCTTCTTCCACCCCACCACCGTTCTCATCATCCCCCTTTCTGCAGTGATCTCTCTCTCTGTCACTCTCTCTCTCTCTCTCTCTCTCTTTATCTCTCTCTCTCTTTCACTTTCTCCCTCCCTCCGTCTCTGTCTCTCTTTCTCTCTGTCTCTCTCTATATTTTTTTCTGCCTCTCTCTCTCTCTCTCTCTCTCTCTCTCTCTCTCTCACTCTCTCGCTTGCTTCTTTTTAAGCAGCGCGCTTCGCTGCAGCCAGCCTGCGGCAATGTGAGCATTGCCATGGCAACGCAGACCTGCCAAGGACCATGGCAATGAAGGGTGAGAGAGCTGGAGAGAGCGATAGGGAGAGAGAGAAAGAAAGCAAGAGGGGGAGGTAAAGCAAGCGAAGGGCGCAACTCATCAGTGTTTTAGTCCTGTGCCCCCCCTCCACCAACCCAATCCTCCCACACACACACCCACCTTTAAAACACAGACACATACACTAAACCCCGATCACACACACACACACACACACACACTCACACCCCCTCACACACAAATACACAACGACACACACACACCCCCACACACACTCACACCCCCACACACACAAATACACAACCACACACACACAGACACACACACACACACACACACACACACACACACACACACACACACACACACACACACACACACACACACACACATAGACACACCCACACCAACATTAAAACACACATGCAAAGAGAGAAACACACACACTGCAGGCATGTTCGGCGTATCACAGACGACCATCTTAATGGGCTGCGGAGAGAGACCATGCGGGGATGGAGAACGTACGGTCGGTTCCTTACCCGCATGCGTCTCGTACCGTTACCATGACTACGGAGTAAATAACAAGGCACTCTCGCCTCTCCCGCATTCATCCCGTTCATTGTTGTTCCGAAGGCCAGGTGAATCCATGTTTTTTTTTCTTTCTGATCACATCTTCACGTCACATATTCTTCTCAGGCACAAGACAAGAGAGGCCAAAGTGGACAGATTCCACGAGTCGTTTCATTTAGTCAGTAAGAGTTATGTGTTTGCTTCATTTGATATTGATCTCAAACAGAAACGCAACCAAATGCAATTATGAAGCCCTACAAAAAATAAGTGTTTTTTATTTGCACTTCATCACTTAGGATAAACATCATAACTATATTTTATACACAAGACAGACGCCATTTATTTATCAGAGACCTCACAGGCGCTCACTCCTTCTGCATTCTTATCTTTATTAATTTTTCCATCCTCCCTCTCATCGATCCATCCATTAATCCATCCATACCATATCCCCCACAATCCCCTCTGCCGCCTCATGTTCCAGTCACATGTCTCCCCTGGCGTCACAGTGAGTGACGGAGGCTACATGGATCCTGTAATGAAGCAGCGCTCATTTCATAATGACGGGCTCCAGTCCAACAAAAGTTTGACACAAAGCGACGAGGGAATAGACATGGCTCCGGTATTCACAAACTGGCACGGAAGACCCCTTTGTTTTGGAGTTTCTGGTGTTTGTTTATTTGTTTTTGCTGAAGTTGGTGCTTCAGACAATATAGAGAGTCAATCTGCTGGTGTGTATTTGTGTGTGTGTGTGTGTGTGTGTGTGTGTGTGTGTGTGTGTGTGTGTGTGTGTGTGTGTGTGTGTGTGTGTGTGTGTGTGTGCGTGTGCATTTGTTTTTGTGCTTGTGTGTTGCTGCGTACTATAGACAGACTGCGACACACGTCGACAGACACCATCACAAGCACCTTACTGCACCAGCATAGCGCATACGCTCTCACCACACATTCCACCTCTCCTCCTCCCTTTCCCATTATGCCTTTCTAGCTCTGTTGATCTCTCTCCTTACACCCTTTACCTTTGTTTGTTATTTGTTGAACACTTTCTTTCTTTCTTTCTTTCTTTCTTTCTTTCTTTCTTTCTTTCTTTCTTTCTTTCTTTCTTTCTTTCTTTCTTTCTTTCTTTCTTTCTTTCTTTCTTTCTTTCTTTCTTTCTTTCTTTCTTTCTTTCTTCCCCATTCTATCAATCTACCTCCCTCCCTGTCTCCTACTCTTCTTGCTCCCTCCCCTCCCCTCCCCCCTCCACTCCCCTCTCCTCTCCCTCCTCCCGCCCCTGACTCCCTCCCATCTTTCTGTCTCTCACTCCCCCCACGCCCACTCCTTCTCTCTCCATCTCCCCATCATAATCTGCCTTTACATGTCTCTCCCTCTCTCTTTCTGTAACTCCTTCCCCTCCTCCCCTCCCCCACCATCCTTGTCTCTTCCCCCCCCCCTTCCCTTGGTTTTTTTCTTTTGATCTGCTCAAATCGCTCTCCCCCTCTCTCTCTCTGTCCTTCACTCTCTCTCTCTCTCTCTCTCTCTCTCTCTCTCTCTCTCTCTCTCTCTCTCTCTCTCTCTAGCCTTCACTCTCTCTATCTCTGTCTCCATCTCTCGTTCCTTTTCTCTCTCTCATCAGCATCTCTCTCTCTCTCTCTCTCTCTCTCTCTCTCTCTCTCTCTCTCTCTCTCTCTCTCTCTCTCTCTCTCTCTCTCTCTCTCTCTCTTTCTCTCTCTCTCTTTCTCTCTCTCTGTCCTTCACTTGCTCTCTGTCTCTCTGTCTCTCTCTCTCTCTCTCTCTCTCTCTCTCTCTCTCTCTCTCTCTCTCTCTCTCTCTCTCTCTCTCTCTCTCTCTCTCTCTCTCTCTCTCTCTCTCTCTGCCCTTCACTCTCTCTCTCTTTCTCTGTCTCTCGTTCCTTTTCTCTCTCTCATCAGCATCTCTCTCTCTCTCTTCCTTCATCTCTCTCCCCGTCTCGCTCTCGCTCCTATTTCCGATGCCCTCACCCACTGTGTTCTCCATATTGTTGCGAAAATTGATGTTGCGAAGAAACATCTGTACACCGCCCCCCTCCACCGCCTACCCCAACCTTCACTATCACCACCACCACCCACCACCTCCATGACCCCCTCCTCCAACTCCATCACCAGCATCAACCCCATCATCACCAGCATCACCCCCACCTCCAGCTCCCTCCTCTCATCCATCAACACAGCCACCGGCTCCAACTCCATCCCCTCATCCACCACCACAACCAGCACCTCCATCACCTCACCCTCCAACACAACCACCACCTCCACCATCACCCCCCCCCCCCCCATCCCCCACCAGCAACAACACATGAAGCAACATCGTTGCCTCAAGCATTGTTTCCACTAATCAAGAGGCCAACTCGTTGCTAATATGCTCATAAGAGATAAGACTGCATTTCATGGATCCCCGCCCGCCTTGCCAGGCTCTACCGGGCTGAGACGGGGGCTCCTTTGTCCGTTAAACAGGCTGTTGAAAACTTTGACCTTGGCTTCCCTCCATTTCAGCTCAGCAGTTTGATTTATTTATGTTCCAGGAATTACAGAAAAACAGACTTGCGTTGAGGTAAAATTCTCTTGTTGAGACCTTTAGGAAAGCTGAAGTATAGACTGTGCTTTAACAGAATATTCAGTTGCGTGTTGAAGCAAGATGAAATGTTGACATTTCCACGAATATTTGTTTGTATCCCTGTGTTGCCTAAATGTGGAAATGCCTAGTGCAAATATTATAAGTACCGCTATAAGTATTAACTTTCTGTGGTTGGGAACAGTTTCTAAAGCAGCAAAAGGAAAACAATGTTAACCCCGATAGGGTCCTTGGTTTTCCTCCGGGACGTACTCCAAGAACTAGTTTTCTCTCTCATCCGGATTTCAAATGAATCTTTTCACCGTTTCGTGTTGCCGGTGCAGTGAAGCGATTGTCAGTCAAATAATGGAAATAAATGAGAGAAGTGAATGTGGTGTTCAGGAAGCACCGTGATAGGCTGAGGGGAGAATGTGTTGCTATGCTCATTGGCCGGCTCTGCGACGCTATCAGGCCAGTCAAGTCTGACATATGCTTTGAAGGCAGCCCTCTTAGCAGCTTGCCGCAGTTGCCATGGAAATCCAGCATTGTTGGACCGTTCGATATCCCAAAGGCTTCTCCTTCCTCCAAGCGAGCCATGGTTTATTAAAGCCTGGAAGATTTGCTAATGTGTGTTTTTTCTGCTGGAGGATTGGTGCCCAGTATGGGGTTTATGTTAAGTGTATGTGCGTGGGTGCGTATGCGTAGCAACACACGGATGCAAGGCTGGGAGCGCATCGGTTTGTCAGTATTTATTTGACAGTTTGAATCTCTGTGTATATACGTCTGTGTGTGTGTGTGTGTGTGTGTCTGTGTGGACTGAATGCACACACACACACACACACACTGCTGTACAAATACATATGTGAGTGCATTCCCAGCCTCCATTTCTTTCGGATGTTCAGAGGGAACGTATGTGTGTGTGTGTGTGTGTATGTTTGTGGATTTGATGTTGTGAGTGTGAACATTTGGCTGTATGTTTGTGTTTATTTTTGCGAATCCATTCAACATTGGAATATTTCTCACTCTCAATCCCTCTTCCCCTCTCTCATGCTCCATCTCTCTCTCCCGCTCTCTCAACTTATAGAAGGGCCAATGAAAAACGATATAAATACATGCAGAAATATTTTTTAAATATCATGCTACTTATCCCGCATTCACATATTTTTTATAAAAAGTGAGTCACCTCTCTCTCTCTCTCTCTCTCTCTCTCTCTCTCTCTCTCTCTCTCTCTCTCTCTCTCTCTCTCTCTCTCTCTCTCTCTCTCCCCCTCTCTCTCTCTCTCTCTCTCTCTCTCTCTCTCTCTCTCTCTCTCTCTCTCTCTCTCCCTCTCTCTCTCTCTGTCTCTCTCCCATCTCTCCCCCCCTCTCTCTCCTTCTCTTTGTCCCTTTCTGTGTATCTATGCATGCATGTTTGGAAGGCTGGCCAAACATGCGTGCACATGTGTACGTGAGAGCATGTGTGAGGGAACGTATGTGTGTGTGTGTGTGTGTCTGTGTAGTCCCAGGTGGGCGTACAGCGTGTGCAGACTGGGAGGTGAACAGACAGCCGACTCTGGAAGAGGGAGGGAAGATGTCCTTTATCTGACCTTCACAGTCCACACACTGGAGGTTAGACCTCTCCTCCTCCTCCTCCTCCTCCCCCCTCCTCCCCTCCACCACCTCCCCCTCCTCCTCCTCCCCACATGCCTCTTTCTCCTCCTCCCCTCCTCCCCCCTCCTCCCCTCTTGCCCCTCCTCCCCTCCTCCCGCCTCCCCCTCCTCCTCCCCTCCTCCCCTCCTCCCTCCTCCCCCCCCTCCTCCCCTCCTCCCCTCTTCCCCCTCCTCCCTCCTCCCCCTCCTCCTCCCCCTCCTCCCCTCCCCCTCCTCCTCCCCCTCCTCCCCTCCTCCCCCCCCTGCATCATGTTCTGGTCTTACAGAAAGACTTAAGTCTTAGGTTAGGGTTGCAATGTTCCTATTCCTACGGGATAGTAAACGTTATAAAACATATTTCCAAATAATATGTATTTGGTATATAACAAATGACAGTTAAAAACAACAAAAATTGTAATGCATGTTAAATCCTCTGTGATAGTTTGGGAATGCGTCTAGCAAAAATGAGAAGACCTCACACCCCCTTAGGACCCAGAGACCACCAGCCTATAGATATGGCCAAAAATCGGTGTTATATTTTCTTTACATACAGTGTCATTGTATGTTACGTGGTCTCCATGGAAACGTGCTGTACGGCCAGGGCTCTGCGTGTCACACTCAACCAGAAGATGGCTGCGTGGTGGTACACCGGGACTGACCGAGCGGTAGGTGATACCAGCCCAGCCCAGAACCTCACAGAGGAGGGTGGCCCCTACCACCGTTGCCATGACGATGATGAGGGCCGCTCGTAACTCATGCTGTCCCTCTCTCTCTTTCTCTCTCTCTCTCTCTCTCTCTCTCTCTCTCTCTCTCTCTCTCTCTCTCTCTCTCGCTCTCTCTCTCTTTCTCATTCTAGCTCTCTTTCTCCCTCTCTCTCTCCCTCTCTCTCTCTCCCTCCCTCCCTCTCTCTCTCTCCCTCCCTCCCTCTCTCTCTCTCTCTCTCTCTCTCTCTCTCTCTCTCTCTCTCTCTCTCTCTCTCTCTCTCCCTCCCTCTCTCTCTCTCTCTCTTTCTCTCTCTCTCTCTCTCTCTCTCTCTCTCTCTCTCTCTCTCTCTCTCTCTCTCTCTCTCTCTCTCTCTCTCTCTCTCTCTCTCCCTCCCCCTCTCTCTCTCTCTCTCTCTCTCTCTCTCTCTCTCTCTCTCTCTCTCTCTCTCTCTCTCTCTCTCTGTCTCTCTCTCTCTCTCTCTCTCTCTCTCTCTCTCTCGCTCTCTCTCTCTCTCTCTCTCTCTCTCTCTCTCTCTCTCTCTCTCTCTCTCTCTCTCTCTCTCTCTCTCTCTCTCTCTCTCTCTCTCATTAAACAAGGTCTCTCATTTAAATTCTCGGCTGATTGTATATTTTGGAGAATTAGCTAAATATTATGGAAAACCTGAAGATGACGAATAGGTATTGGTCGTTGGTGATAGTCATAGTTAGCTTTACTGTTTGAATATAATGTACTGGGCAGTATTGTATAATGTAGTATAATGCACTGAACAATATAATAGTGTCTTATTATTCACTGTACAATATAATATATTGTTATATATTTTGCTGTACCATATAATATGCTGTAACAAAAGTATAATATTTTCCATGGGCTACTTTAATAACATACTGTACAACTGTAACATAACGTAAATGTACTGTAAATAGAATTGAATACCATGATCTTTATGCAGTATAGTTTTGTACAGTGTACTACAGTGGTATGAACCGTGCTGAACAGTAAACATAATTGACTACCCTCTATCTATACACAGTATAGTGTACACTACTGTACAGTGAGATACAGTGTTATGTACCATGATGTATTGTTAATATAATTGACTACCCTCTATCTATACACAGTATAGTGTTCACTACTGTACAGTGAGACACAGTGTTATGAACC
>NC_044063.1:9156738-9174238 GCF_902167405.1 Gadus morhua
GATGGATGCGCTGTATTAGATGATGAAATAATATAAAATAAATTACTTTAATATTAAAATTGTTTTTATAATACAGATCTGATTGCCCATCTATCTAAGAAATGTTATCCTTTTGTTTGTTTTTGCCTTAACATTTAATTTAAATGTATTAGTACTTCCACTATTTTTTGTAATTTATGTGTCCTACATTAGCAAAGTTGTTTTTTACTTTGGTAATTTACTACATTCAGAAGTGTGGCCTAAATTGACCTAATTTTAAAAAAGAATCTTCCACTAACTACGAATTGTACGTTGTTTGCCAAAATAGATACATTTTAATTTAAAATGTTATTTATATCATTATTAAAAATTATATTTTGGGAAGTTTTAAATTAACCTGCCAATATCAAATCGATATCAAAATCTTAATTTTAGAATTTCATAGAAAATACATTACTATAAAAAAACTGCTTTGATGCAAGCAAAGGTTTGTATAAATATTAGCCTTTTGGTTTCAAATGCTAACAATTGTTAGGCAAATACAAGATTACCTCACATGTGTTTTGTTACGTGTGTTTTTTTGAGGCATGTAGATATAATTGCTTCAAATGTTAAGATATTAATGAATAGTTACAGCCCCAAATTCCATATTAGATGATCTTAGATAATATGTTTGATTCCCTATTAAAAATAAACGAATGGCCAACATCTCTCCATTTGGAATTGAAAATCCAATAATACTATTTGATTATAGTGTTTGAACTCTTACCTTGCTCTATATTATTACTGCTGTAGATTGCAGAAATTAAATTCAGGTCTACAATTCAGAAAAAAGTAATTTGCAGTACCTCAAAATTCTTTACATTTAAATGAACTAGATAACCTCAATCTGGCTGGTCTACTCATAAATTATGTATGAGTTCTTTAAGCTTTTCGATTACAAACAAACAATAACAAAACCACACTCTTTTGCATAATGAACTAACAAATTGCAGGAGCCTTTTTTTCCTTATCCTGAAACATAGCTATGTGGAATAACGAAATGATGAAGTGATCCTCCAATCAATTCTCTGAATTTAATTAGATGTTCTTTCAGATGGTTATTTGCCAAGGATTAAGTGCTTGTGTCTCTTTAGATTGAAAACATCTGGTGTTTATGCTCCCAAAAGAACAGATCTCCGTCGCTGCAACGCCAGGAAAGCTTTTACGTGAACAGAGGGAGATAGAAAATAGTTCTTGAGAGATAGGTGGCCGGAGAGCAAAGGTAGATATTTTGCAAGCCACCGATTATTTCTGTTAGTTTCACTTGCTCTCTGAATGTTTCTGGAGCTACAGCTCGACACATTTGCTAGATAAGCACTCCATTACACATAAAGTTCATAGCGTGTATCTGTTTTGTCCAACATCTGTTCGGAGAAAACAATTGAGGGAAGTAAACAAGCCGTTCTGTGTGTACTTTCTCCGAAAAAGCTTTCAAAATGACAAACATCGAGAGGTCTGGTACTGTTGGGTTTAGCAGACGCAGCAAACTATAAAAAAAATTCTTATTTGAAACCACATTTCAAGGGCTCCAGGCTTATTAAAGCCCTGCAGATGTACATATTTGTGTTCTGAAACAACAAAGGGTTCATTCATGCAGACACATGACTACATGACTACTGAAAGCCATGTCGTAACTATTATTACTATACTGTCATGAGCTTTGTAATCTGGCTTGTCGTGATTTAGAAAATTAACACATTCATTATTTAACATTTTAAGTCACAATTCGTGGGGAGCAAACAATTTGTGGGGTGCAAACAATATTACATGTATCTGTTTCTAAAAGTAAATTAGTAGTAAAAGATTTTGAAATACAAATATGAATTTAATCTCCCAGACAAATTACTAACTGCTCAATCAACCGATATTGATAGAAAATAGTACAATTATTCCCAGACTTCAAAGTTTCAATCAAATTTGACATTTCTCTATTGATCAGCCATCTTCTGTGCGCTCCGGAGACAGTATTGAGCAGAACAAATCAATAAGACATCTTTGATCAAGCCCTTTGGGTGCAGACAGACTAGGTCAAAGGTCAATGCTATGTGGCTCAAAAGCAACCAAAAGCGAGGATCTTTTTGCATTATCTGAAGTAATTTTGCATCAATTGAACTTTTTCAGGTTTAGGTGGAGTGTGATCAATAATTGGTAGGCAGAATTATTTTCCATTGGACAATTGATTTGATAAAAGCAGGTGTGCCAGCCGAAGCAGAGATGATGATGATTTCAGAGGGTAAAAGTCAGTTGATCGCCTCAACAGTACCAATTACTATGCAATGAGAATCATAGTTTACTCTTTTTCATGAACATGCCATTGTGGCCATTTACCTTTACACAACTACAACCAGGGCAGTAAAACAAAGCAATGGGAATTTGAAATTAGAAATAAAATACAGGTATCTTCCTTTTTTAATTAAGATTCAGGCACAAGGCTTGTGCAGGTTGATATATATTACATTTTTGGATTTTGTATAAACTTGCTCCCTTTGTTTGAAAGCCATACATATTTTCTGAGTCCTATTTAGAAAGGGCACATGAACACACCTGTTATCATTTCAGACAGGGCTGACCCAATTCTATTTATAGCCGGGTGGCACTCCGGAGCTGAGGTGGTACTATGCAAACAAGGTGGAAAACTTTGTTTGCTAGAATCGTTCCATCTTCACCTCCGCATCCCCATCTTCCCAAGAACGGCCTGGGAATACCAGAGGAAATCTCCTTTGGGAATCACTGAAAACTTTTTTCTTTATTTCAAAAGATATAAGGGTATTCTACACGTAAAAATAAACCGGAGTGAAAAGACGAAGGAGGAAAATCAATGAGCAGGTGTACTGTGAGCTAAACGCTGAGCAAGATAGATCAATAGTCCCCTGACAAACATAATTCCTAAAAGGACATTTAGGTAGTGGACACATCATTAATTTAACTGATTTAATTAATGACGGCACCAACAACTAACAACAACTAAGAGCAGCAGAACTTAGCCCAGCAGCGCATTAGCCTAGCGCCCTATTTTCCCCATAACGGTTGATCTATAAGGGGCGTGCGGCTCGGGGAAGCACAGGTCGTTTATCATCCTCGCTGTCGGCCATGTTTTGTCCCACTTCGTGTAACTGGAGCAAACAAGCATTCTCAGCAAAACACGCTGGATAGCCCATGTGGTTACCCTATGCTATGAGATTCGTGTTTAA
The DNA here is from genome assembly GCF_902167405.1 of Gadus morhua. Classification (NCBI taxonomy): domain Eukaryota; kingdom Metazoa; phylum Chordata; class Actinopteri; order Gadiformes; family Gadidae; genus Gadus; species Gadus morhua. The sequence goes on from NC_044063.1 coordinate 9,159,951, forward strand.
TTTATATTTGGGTTAGGTGCAGAACATAGCAGCGAATCAAGTTTTAAATTGAGCATTTTAAGCATTTCACAGGTTAGCCATCATCTGTTAGGTCGAGGTAAGGACTGCATCATATGGCAGTTTTGTATATCATGAGGAAAACATTTATCAATATTTATTGTCCATAAAAGTGGACCTAATCCAAGAGGACAGCTCAGCCGTTTGAATATATTACAGGCTTGACGTTAAACCAATTGTGAACAATTTTTGGAAGGACACACAGGGAAAAACGTTACACGCAGACGCCAGCATCCTCCTCAGTACGTTTCCCTGCCGATTCCTTCATTATTCCCAACCTCTATAGCCTAGCATTAGCGTTAGCAGCTGAGCCCAAACACAGCAGCTAATTCCACTCATTAAGCCATTAGCATTTAAAGTGCAGCTTTCTTGACGGATCGCGAAAACCGAACGACACTCGCCGTCCCGGCGCCATGGGAACCAGGGAGGTGACGTCGTTCAGAACAACTTACCTCCCCCTCCCGGATCCACGGAGGCCCCCCTTAGGTCCTCCAGGAACCTGTTCTCTCCCCCCCCCTCCCCCCTCCTTGTGGGAGATAACCAAAGGCACATTATATCTCTGTTTATCACTGCATTTGAAGTCATCTTTTGGCGTGAGAGCAAAAGGTGGTCACACTTTGTTGTTGGAAATTCTTTTTTACATTTTGGTCACGATAATTTATCATTTTTTTATTGTAACCCACAAACGTTTAGGCTATAGCTTATATTTTGGATAGTCAATGTCTTCAATGTGCTGCTCTATTCATGCCTTTGGCTGCATGGGAGATCTCATTGTTTCCTGGTTTACCCTAATGGTTTATTATTCTATCTGAGAATCACTATGTGGTCTTCAATAGCGTCGCGGTCGTCACCGTTATTCAGCCTGACGCTGTTGGAGGAACTTCTTTACCAGTGTACGAGGAGGGGTGTTTCGGGGGAGAAAAGAGAGTGAGGGAGGGGGTCAAAGTTGAAGGGGGGAGGGGGGGTTGGTGTTTTGGTGACGACCTGTGGGGCTTCCTACTCCATGGTGATGGTGAGTGACAGCTCTTCGTCTCCCAGCTGATGCATGGTAAGGGCTGGAGACGACTGAGGTCAGGGTCTGAGGTGTGCATGGATGCAGAGGTGTAGGTGTTTCTGTGGACAGGAATGATCGTGGTGTCATAGAGGTGGGGGTGGGGGGGGGAAGCGGGTGTGGGGGAGGTGTCGTGGCTTGATGGTTATGTCAGAGAGCTGGTCTCAACCCCCCAACACTAAACAGAATCTTTTTTTCTCTCTCTTCTCTCTTGAGTGTGATCCTGGATGCAATCATGGAGGACAGCAATGTGTGATTAACAAACCCAGAGCGAAATGTTGGACCAGACAAATTATTCACCTCCTACAAGCCAAGTCAAACCATTGCCTTGTAGGGAGCCAACATGTTGTTATCAAACTTACCTGTGTGTGTGCCTGCGCTCACACAGCACGAAACCGCTCAACAACACATGAATGATCAGGAGAAGATGGGAGGGCCTTCATCCTTTTACACTAAAGATGGACATTTGCTTGAGTGGTTTATTATTTTTTTTACCCATAACCATGTACAAACAAACAAAACCTTACAGCTTTGAATGAGCACACATTTAGCATTCATTGGTCCATAAGCGCTCCTCACATGAAAAAACACTGTTTTTTTTTTTGAAGACACTGACATTAAAATCCTCATAGCCTGGAAGTCTCCACGTTTCACCGACGTCACAGATGTACCATCCATTCGAACATTTTCATTGCAAATAAAAAATAGCCACATGCAATGACTGGAAACAAGTACATTATCTCATGTCACATTGAGAAAAAAGTAAGCGAAAAAAGTTTCATCATTTAGAAATAAGTACGCCTCCTCAGAGAGATTTGTCTTGTTGTTATTTTTTTTTCACTTTCTTTCTTTTTCATTTCTTTTTTTTTTGCCAAAGTCCTACACATTCTTTCAACAGCGTTGTTGGTCAAGTTTGGAGTTGTAAACAAAAAGGAAAAGCGCCCCCGGCCAGCATCGAGCTGGATGGCTGTGTGGCGCCCCTCTATCTCTCTCAGGAGATTTAATCAATCAATACTATCAATCGACTGATTTTTTCGAGAGAAATTGGTCAGTAGTCAATCGTACATTACACAGAATTTCTTTCTTTTTTTAATAATAATCACGGAAGGTCATTAATTGTCTTTGGGCTCGTTAAGGTGCAACAGGACACCATTCAGAGTCTGGGGGACAGACTAAAACAGTTACATCTGTTTAAGACACCCTGAGAATCACATCTATCTATCTCTATCTCTCTGCTCTCCTGTCCCTGCTCCTCTACCTCTCTCTCCTCCTACGGAACCTTCATAGTCAAGTGGGCGTGGCCTCTGCAGTCAAGGAAGATGGGTGGCTGGTAGGTTGGTTGGTTGTGTGGGAAGCAGGTTGCCATGCAACTAGCTCCTCGGTGGTTGGCATGGTGACAGGTTAATGTGGAGTTCGGACCTGCTAAGGTAGTATGTAGCACGCACAGTATAGTATGAACAGTAATGTAATAGGCAGACCTGGGGAAAATACATATTGGTTCAAAAGGGGGTTTGATTGTGTTATTATAACAAATACTTTAATCATGCCCTGTACAGCAGGTACAAATGGATAACTAAATAAATACAAAATCCAGTGTGGGAGAAGCTGAGGTTTCCCTTTCGGCCAACTCAACCAAATATTTTAATTTTTTTTTTGGAAAAACGGTCAGGCATATTCTGACGTTTTCTTTAAAAAGTGCAATCCTCCCCAGGTCTGAGCTCATGTACCAGTCGAGTGTGACGGTAGTATGTTATTGATGGAAAACATCACATGGGGCTGAGGTGGCGTGTAGCAAAAGGATGGCGCAAGGGCGGGAAAAGGGGGGGGGGGGGGGTGTTGTGGCAGGTGGTGGACAGTGATTGGTTGGTTTGGTTGGTCAGGTGACTGAAGGGGTTATGGACGGTTCGAGTTGGGTCAGATCACATGATGAGGGTTTACAGCTATACCGACAGGAAGTTCCATCATGGTATATGGAAGCCTGAGAAGGGTTAGCTTTTGGTAGACATTGGACACCCTCCCCAAGCTCTGCCCTCACACACACACAAAAACACACACACACACACACACATATACACACACACACACAATCAAACACACATACAGACACATACACAAAAATCCTACCACATGCACGCATACAAACACAAATCATACATACCTTGCACAAACATAAGCACACACGTACACACACAAACACACACACACACTCACACACACGTACACACACAAACACACACACTCACACAGACACACACACACACACACACACACACACACCCTTCCCCTCCATCCCCAGACTTTGCGATGTGTTACTGTGATGATGCAGAGTGTAGTGGAAGGTGGAGAATAAGACAACAGAAGACAGGTGATGCTAAAATGAACATTTATAATGACTGCTGTTGCTGTCGCAAAATAGGAATCCTTAAAAAAAGAACCTCATATTATAAGCACTAGATTGCCCACTTCACTGGTCATCCACATAAACACAACTCACTAGGTTTTTTTCTCTTTACAAACACAATGCTACAATTACATTAAATATTCAATACTCTTTAAGTCAGTTAATGAATGTTGTTAAAAGCAACCACTAAAATACTAAAAAAATGAACAAAAACAAAAAATAAAACAATAATATTATTAATTCACCTTTTTCCAGTCGTTCCCTTTAAACTCGTTGCCTTGTTATTTATTTAATGATATCATAGTCATATTTCTGAGAAATAAATAGCTAATGTTGTGGTTCGGGCATGGGGCAGGCAGCATAAACCATGAGTGGAGCTCAGAGCGAAGCGATGATGATGCGGGCGGCGTCTACTCTAGTCTAAACGCAGTCACTTTAATACTTTCAATCGTCTCGGTTAAAGATTTCAAAACAGATATGCAACTAGAACGATTCTCACCGGTTTTGAGCAGGCACCGGCAGGCCACCCGCGGCGGTTATCATTCCTAAGATATCGTAAGCTAACGTAAGCTAACGTGAGCTATCGTTCTACATTATGTAAACTAGGACTTTATTGCACGAGAGACAGCAGCTCAGGTTCTTCCGTCATTTCTTCCCCAGAAGCTTGGAGTTACTTTTTTTTGTTTTTCTGCTTTCTGGTCAGACGATAAGTTGAGTCTACCTGTTTTCCATGGTGATATGTCTCTACCACGACCAAGCGTTTCAAGAAAAATGGCTTGATGAACAAAATGTACTAGTGTCACTCGGACTCACTGGCAGGAGAACATTAACGAATGTACAAAGCAAGCCGATTTTTGAGAATGGCTCGAACTACGTCTTAAGGTTAGTAATAGTATTAGATCAGCACAGTCATCTAAAGATTTTGCTAGCTAACATGAAAGCTAAACAGCGAATACAGTAGGTAAATCAACACTAATAACAACAGCACAGGTTAACACAGTAGAACTAGCATAGCCGATTATACAGGCAGACCTAACTAGCCGATACAGGCAATGACAGTGTAATGATTCCCGCCTTTTTTCGTTACTCTTTATGCTGCCCGCCCCTTTCTGCTCAACAGACCTTTCTTTACAGCTCAGCAAATAAAATCGGACAAAATATTTACAATGTGAGAGAAAAAAAATAAAAATTGTGGAGAAACAATTATTTAGTGTTATTCTTTTTTTTGTTTGTCTGCATTTCTTTTTCAGATTTTTCTTTTTCTCTTTTATCTCAGAATTGTCCCCAATGATGAGCAAGGAACAAACAAACAAAAAAATCCAAATCGTATCAGCTAGCATTGCACAATCTCCGAGAGGTGGTTTTTTTTGTGGGGGAGGGATGGAATGGAGCGTTATCGTCCGAACAGTTGGATGAACACAGAAGGGAGGAGGAGGAGGAGGAGGAGGAAGAAGGTCAATTAAGTTCATGAAGGGGGGTGAAAGTTCAAAGTTCAAGAAGACAGAGGATGGCTGCGCAGCTGACGGTGGATGCACTCCTCCCGCGACGCGCAGGGATGGTGCGTGTGCCGGCGTGTGCGGTTTGAATGTTTTAAAACGGCGACAACAACAACGAAAACATAACAAAATAAAAAAATCATCATTAGGAAAAAAAAAATGGATTTGTTTTGAATCTTTCCCCAATCGAGAAAAATCAAATGGAGCGAGAGCGAGAGACTCTGGTGGGGGGGGGGGGGGGGGGGGGAGGGGGTGTGTGGGGAGGAGAGGAAGTGGGGGGTGGGGGGTGAGAAGAGTGAAAGGTGCCCCCTCGTAACGTTATGGCACACACTCGATGAGTCCCACAGGCTGAACGGATGACGGTTTGAAGTTGGAAAGTTGGAAAGCAGCTGGGATGAACGGTCAGGCTTTAAGAGAGGCGGGCTGGTAGAGAGGACAGGACGGCTGATAGGTTTATCCTTTCTCGGAGGGGGGCGGGGAATAGCTCTGAAAGAGGGCGGGGGGGGGGAAGAAGGAGGAAAGTGGTGGTTGGTTGGTTGAGTGTGGGTGGGGTGGGGTGGGGGGTAGGTGGGCAGTTTGGGGGTGGAGGGGGGGGTAGGCGGGGTAGTTTCTCAATCGCAGCGTCATGAGGGACATCATGTTATGAGGGCTGAGCATGCTGACTTCATGGGTGCCTCCTGGGATGGCTTTCTGAGCACACGGGGTCAGCTGAGAGGAACGCTCGGTATGGTCACGTCGTCGGCGTCGTCGTCGTCTTTTTTTTTTTTTCCCCTCATTTAATTTTTTTTTTTTTGAATAACGTTTGGAGTCGTCTTATTTGTTTTGCTTCTGTTCTATTTTGGCACTCTGGAGCGACGTGAGGTGGGAGGGCGGGTTGGAGCATGTGTGCGTCGGGGGTTATCGGAAAAGTTTTGAGAGGGATGGTGGTGGTTGCGGGGGGGGGGGGGGGGGGGGGGCAGTGAAAGTGCAAAAAAGGAGTGTAGAATACAGTAGGGCGGGAGGAGTAAACAGGCTACACACATAAATGGCATTTTGTTAAAAGTGATGTAGGTTAAAGACAGCATATAATGTAAATCAAATCCCCCCCCCCCCCCCCCCCCAGAACAATAAAAAGAGAGAGAGGAAAGGTGAGAGAGAGACAGTGCCATGACAAATGCAGTCTATATACTTGCTGGTGGTTTCGATGGTACAGAGGTTGAGTGGTAACCCATTTGTTTTTTCTGCAGTGGTGGGGAAGAGGGTGGGGTGCTTGAGGATGTGTTGGTGGGTGGGGGTTGGAAGGGGGGGGGGGGTCACTGGTAGGTGTGGGTGAGTGGGTGTAGGTGAGGCTGGGTGGGGTAGGAGTTGAGCTGTTGGTGTGCTGGAGAGGGGTGGAGGGGGGGTGCTCATGTTGAGAATCCTCTATGTGTCACACACAGGTAAAAACATGACTCGTCAGCTAAGCTGCATTCAACTGCACCACAACAATGGCCTGACATCTTCCACAACACAGAATGGGTTCAGAACGATTTGAAGACCCCCTGGATGATGTGTGGAAGCGCTGACAAGAAAGAGAAGGAAAGATAGACAGGGAGAGAGCGTTTGTAGAGAGAGAGAGAGAGAGCAAGCGAGAGAGAGTAAGCACCTCTGAATCACACTATGGTGAAAACACTTCCATGGTCGGCTTCGAATGGTATCACACACTAGGCTGTGCAGTTTTGGCGCAGGCTGGTCGAAGATACATCCGCCAACTGACAATGTTGAGCTGAAGATATGGATAAACAACCACCAACCACGCTTCTCACTTGGTCTTAAGGGTGTAGGATAGAACCAAAAGAGGGCAGTTACAAAGTGTACTTATCTCTTTCTCTCTCTCTCTCTCTCTCTCTCCTTCACCACTCACAAATGCTAAAGAATGTAGCCACACTGCATCGATAGCTCTCGTGCTGAAGATGGGGGTGGGGGGGTTTGCGTGGCAACCCGGAGGTCAATAATGATACACACCAACGAAAGGACAAGGCAAAGCTTAGAGGAAACAAAAGGACACATGCTAAAAACTGGAGGGGAAAATAGACTTTGAAACAGCTTGTTTTGTGTTAGTAGTACAAGTTACAGAATGTTAATGAAGCCTCCACTGCATGTAAATGGTGTGAGTGATATGCAAACATACGCTAAGGCGACTACATTCATGGATAATCTCAATCTTCCAGGAAAAAAACCTCATCTAGATTTCACAACTTAATCAGAAAGCATAGTAGACGCTTACTTTACCGATAACAAAATAGTCTTAATTTTGATCTAAGGAAATTGTTTGTATTACTCTGAGGATGATTAAATGCCTAGGCATCTTAAAGATAAAATAGCCATTGCGATGATATCAAAAATCAACATTTTGTTCAATGGCCAGTAAAGTTATCTTAGTTCCCACAATGAACAACAGACGTTTTAAAATATGTAAAAGAATATCAAAATGCTCTTTCCTTATCGGCATGCAAAGATTTGTCTCTGATAAAATGAACGATACACAATGCCTACATTTTTTTCTTCTTTTTTTGTCCACGCGTCACTTTGATATCATGCAATATAGACGTGCAAAAAAGATAACATCTAATCCACAAATTACATTTTCATCATAACTATAAAAGGCTGTATTTAAGAATGCCAGCTAGTCACATTTGTAGCATTGTAATGTTAACCTATCGCTATCTTCATCAGCCCCAGGGTCTTAGTGCTGTGGCTTTCTGGGAAAGGTAGTTTCCAGAGGACTTAAACGTTGCTAACACATGGTGGTTTTCTCTTCTCATGGCAGGTAACAAAGAGGGCTTTAACAAACAATCATACAGAGACGCTTTTTCCGCTGGGTTGCCTATTAGAAATCACCATGGAAACTATCCCCCTTCCTATGTAAATTATTTGTTTGGCACTTTTCACATTTTTATATAAAAGTATGTTTCCTCTTATCTAACATTTTTAAATCAACACATTTACAGTTTTACACCGTAACGATCTATTTTGGCACAGGTTGTAGTTGTTCAGGTAATAATTATGCTATCATTAATCTTATGATGATCAGGTTATAACAAAGCGTTAGTTACACAGCCTCTGCTAACTAACCTCTTTAAACATCGGCTCCGATATGTTTTAACCGTGTATGTTTAGTACATCACTTATTATTAAATAGCAGCATCTTTCCACAAAAAAAAGAGAGATAGTGTAAACCTATTTATACATCTACCAGAAAGTTCCCATGAGCTTCTACGGCTGATAGAGGCGGAGGAACAGGACAACACAACATGCCACTACGTGTATTGCTTCCAGTACTCATCACATTATGTTTTATTCAGTTGAAATAAAATGGCCTTGAAACCCCAGCATTCTTACTACATTTAAGTAATGAACGAACAAATAAAGCCATCCCTTATTCATGTACGTATTTGATCTACAACCGCTAGCTAACTAGTGCATCTCTTCCACTGAAACAAGCCATTCCATGCTGTATCTATACATTCAATTGGACGCATAAATGGTCTTTAAACCGTCTTTTTGCCACACAATAGATGTTAGGGGTTATGGTGCAAGATCGATACCAGAACGACGGGTTTTGGGGCCAATTGTGTACAAAAATAACCTGCCATATGTACGCTTAGACGGCTTGACCAAAACCAGGCTTTAACCAGCGGTCTGCTATTAAATAGCCAACTTTCAACTGAATATTCACTAGCACGTTCAAAGAATAACCATGTCTATCCCTACCGGTACAGATACAGCACAGAACTCTTTCGCAGTGGACCATCTGTTCAACAAACAGCCTGAGCAATATTATCTAATATAAATCCAGTCAAAATCCCTGTCAATGACAAAATCCAGCTGTGTGTTGTCTATTCTTTTATTCCTTCAATGTGCAACTTCTATGGTTGTGTGCGAACTGTATATCCAAAAAATCAACAACTTCTCCTCTGATCTTGGGCAAAGCCCCATTCCTGGACAGCCCCTGCCAGGCTAAACTGCCACCTTCCAGTCAGAGGCCGGACTGCTTCGATCACGGGAGCCATGAGACCCAACATCTGAGGTGGGTTTTCAAAGGTTTGGTTGCCATCTCAGTTTAGTGAGGTCAAGCAGCAGACATGCATTGATCATAACACCAGACATAGTCACCCATGGAGCGATGTGATTGGAGGAGAGTGGAGGGAGGGGGGGTCTGGGTGAGAGGATGGGGGGGTGTACTGGAGGAAGAGGAGGAGGTGCAGAGTGTGGAGGTGTGAATGGATGGAGTAAAGAAGGCTCCTTACCAAGCGTGGGAGATATGTTCCTCACTGGCACTCTGACAGAACCGTCACTACGGGTGCCGCGGCCGGGACGTTGGATCCGATTGGATTGAATTTTTGTTCGATTTTGACGTTGGCGTTGGATCGGATTGGTTACGTTTAAATGTTTTGATGTGTTTCTTTGGAGGGAAAGTTGCCCCCCTCCCAGACATACTTCATAGGGCCAATCAGACAGAACACGCATCCCCCTTGAAATTGGCTTGACATTCTGTCGCACTTCCACTCTGTTTGAAGAAGTGCGAATTGTTGTCGGGGGATTTTGCCCGTGGGATTCAAACGCTATCCTTTCTACCTGTCAGAAACAGGCAGAAAGGACAAGTTGGCGAGTAAACAAATCAGTTGTTATTGTTTTTATTGTTAGTGACACCCAACCCTCTCCTCATGCCCCAACCTTTCATTTGAAAAAAAAACGTCTCTCCATGACGCTATGCAAAATACAAATCCCTTTTTTCTCTTTAATCGACGCCGTTTGTCCACTGATTCTCCTCTCATTGACCGAGCCACTTGTTGTCCTCTGGATGTGCACTGCTTCCCTGCCCTTCACGTTGGTCAGACATATGTGTCCTGTGTATGTACGTGTACATGTGTGTGTGTGTGTGTGCTTGTGTGTGAGAGTGTGTGTGTGTTCCTGCCACATGGGAATCATCCCGGTGATGGCGATGTACTCGACGGCCCACAGCTCAGACTAAACTGGCCGAGAGGACCCAGTCCCTCCCTTCACAGTGCATTAAGATACAAATTCAGTGTACTCCGAGTATATAAAAAAAACACATCAAATAAATAAAAATACACCCTTCCCCCACCCCCAGAGCGAAAAACACAAACAACGCCAAAAGTCCCCAGAATCCTCAGCGGCCGCAGCGGGCAGAGAACGGCCAGCGATTATCACCCAACGGGAGACCTGTTCGGCCTGATGCTAAAAAAATGGAACTAAATCCAACCAAATAGCTCAAGGCTACCCTTTTCCTTCTCCGCTATAGGGCAGTTGTCGATAAGGGAAAGGATAAGCATGGCTATCCTGCCCTGATGCCAGAGTACACAGCGTCTCAGAATAGCAGGTCTACGGGTGTGACACAATGGGGCTAAATGTGGCTGACAATTTTAGCCCTCGATGGAAAACTTGGAACTGATTTAACTTCCATTTAAATGTAATCTTTAGTTTAGCCATGCGCTAGCCTAGACCAGTAACGGACTCTGATCTTTAGTCCAGACAAAACAACATGGGAGTGCAATAGGTGCAGAGTTAGAGTTTTTTAGTCGCTGGCTGATAGAAATGTTGGATTCCCTTTTCAAGCACCACGATGGCGTTATAGTGTTTCACTTCAGTGCACGTGCGTGTGTGTGTTTGTGTGTGTGTGTGTGTGTGTGTGTGTGTGTTCCCTGTACTATTCTTTGACTGGATATATTAGATTCTTCATTAATCTTTGTCTCTCGAGAGGCTTTTACACTGGACTTAAATAAGACATATATTACACTATGTGACATTACTGTTCACCTGCACTCAAACTTAAATAAAACAAAATCTCAAATCAAAAAAATATTCTCATTTACATTCATGTCAACCTGAATTCACAGATTTCAGGAAAAAAAAAAGTTGTTTTGTATGGGTGAACTTGTATTAATAAATAATGACAGTGGTGATGATGATTTCTATCATAGCATAACCATGACAAACAATTCTCATTATAGCAGACTGCCAAAAACGTGATCCTGCCGCCCGACAGAAACCCAAAACACCGCACAAAAGTTTCTGTGCAATCGGCCGCAGCTCGCACAGTATCGCTCTCGTCGTTCTAGAAACTTCCGACTACGTGAGGTCATCAACGTGCGCCTTCGGCACTGACCCAAAAAACACCAGGGGGCGGGCTGCCATGCCTCCAGCAGGAGGTGTTGCACGGACCGCAGGAGGTGTGAGAGTGAAGGAAAACCCCCCAGTGGACACTCGGCGCCCTCATTATCAACCCTTCCGCCGCTCCTCCTCCACCCTGCCAGTAGGAGGTGGAGATCGAGGCCTGGGAGTGGACCCAGACTGGAGGAAGAGGAGGGGTTGGATAAGGAGGGTTTATTGGTGCGTTGCGGGGGGGCGAACTTTCCTTCACTTTTACACGCAGCTGTTTATAAAGTCTTGTTCGTTATCCCCTCCCCCCCCTGTTAGGTGGGAGGGGCCAGCACTGAGGGGTTTCTGGGGGGTGGGGGGGGGGGGGGGGGGGGGGGAGGGGTTGGAGGGGCAGGGCCTAAGGGGTGAATCAACTCTAGAACATAAAAAAAAACCTTTTTTGGTGGGCGATAAACAAGTGTGTGTGTGTGTGTGTGTGTGTGTGTGTTTGGGGGGGAGGGAGGACCGTGATAGGGTTGTTTGGGTGGAGCGCTGGGCAGGGGTAGGGTAGGGGGGCGGCGGTACCCCTGAACCCCAGCCCTCACCCTCTCCCCCCTCCCCCAATCTCCCACAGCCCCCTGGGCGGCCCGCCGGTCTACATGGGCTTCATCTCTGTCCGCACAATACACAGACAGACAGACAGACGGACGGCTTCATTTACGAAAACGGAAAAACAAAACGATAAAAAAATCCCCATAGATCAAGACGGTAAGTAATAAAACCTTATTTACATTTTACACCTTTTTTTTTTCTTGGTTTTTCAGCGTGATACTCGCTCCTCTCCTTCCTCGTCTTCTCGCCATTTTTTTCCCCCTCCGGGTCAAAAACTTTTTTTTTATAGAGAATACTGAAAACACGCTGAAGAAAACGCGTAGATTCCTGCGACATTCGGACATTTTTTTCTCCCTTTCTCTCTCTCTCTCTCTCCTTCCTTATATTCCTCCCCCGAGCCCCCACTTTTTCCTCTTTTTCCTCCTTGTTCCTCATTGGATGTCAGGTTTAGCCCACCTTCTGTGGGTTGGTGGCGCGTACCCCCTGCTCGTAGGTGATTCGCTGGCTGATCAGGTACTGCGCTGCCTGGGTGGCGGCCTGGGAGCCCGTGATGGTCACCTTCCTGTTGCGCGTGCCGGGGATGAACTCGCCCTTCTTGGAGATCTGGATGCGGGCGCCGGTCAGCTCCTGGTACTCCACTAGCGTCTTCCCGCCCTTCCCCAGGATGGCTCCCACCAGGTTCTCCGGTACGGCGATCTCCACCACCTCCTTGGCGCCTTCCCCTAGCTTCTCCTGAGCCATGAGCGAGGACACCGTCAGCGGCGACGCCGCGCTCAGGTAGCCGTTGGTCGCGCCGGTGGCGGCGGCCAGGGACCCCAGGGAGAAGCCTCCGAGGGCCCCGGGATGGCCCCCACCGCCGGAGGCGTCGTTGGCGTAGGACGCTAACAAGTTAGCGGCGGCGGCGGCGGCTGGGTTAGCGTTGGCGGCCACGGCGGCGAGCACTCCGGTGGCGGCGGCGGGGTTGAGCCCCAGCCCCAGGGAGTTGGTGTTGTAGCCGTAGCTGGCCAGGGTGTTGAGGGCGGAGGTGATGGCCAGCAGGTCGTTGCCCGAGAAGCTGGACATGGCCGTGGGGAAGGTGCCCATTCCCGTCAGGCTGGCCTGGCCCAGCAGGGAGGAGGCGGTGGCGGCGGCGGCGGCGGCGGCGGAGGGCATGACCTCGGCCGAGTTGGCGTACGGGGAGCCGGTGGGGTTGGAGTTGGCCACGGGGCCGGAGATGTTGGAGTAGGAGATGTTGAGGCAGGACGAGCTCTGGGGGTCCTCCTGGATCTTCTGCACGATGATCTCCACCGCCTTGCGGTTCTGCTCGGGCTCGCCGCTGATGGTGACCACGCGCTCCTGCAGGTTGATGCCCTCGGGCTTCTGGGAGAGCTGCACCCACGCGCCCGACTGCTCCATCACCGCCTTCACCGTGGCCCCGCCCTTGCCGATGATCAGCCCCGCCGTGCTGTTGGGGACGATGAGCTTGGCCTGACGGAGACACACAGGAACCACAGGTCAATGGGTGGAGTGACTCTAGGGTTCATACTGACCGGGCGGAGGTCAGCCCTGAAGCCGCCCTCAGTATAGCCTCGGCCTTATACATTTTTACTTACCAAACATTTTAGGTAAGTCGACAGATAATAGGACTTCCTGAGACAATCCCCTGATCTATATCGGTCAAATCTATTTATATCTAACTATTATGTCCACTGGTTTTAAATAAACAGCTTTAGAGGAAATTATTATACTAGTATTTTATATTTGATTATATCAACATTTTACATGTTACTTCCATTAAGCAGCCTCAATCGATTATAACGGACATTTATAAAAAAAGGAATGACTAAAATAAATCTGAGTGATATAAGGAAGTGTGAACTTCTTTCAACTTTGAAGAGTTGTCAATGACAGAATAATTGATGTAGGTTGGGACACAGAAAGCAGAAGAGGAGTGGTTTGAATACGACCCTGAGAGTGTAGGAGGCGAAGAGCAGTAAAACAAAAGAACAAACTGAATCTCGACAGGTATACGGTTCTAAGAAAATGTGTGTGTTCTTGTGTGTGTGTGTGTGTGTGTGTGTGTGTGTGTGTGTGTGTGTGTGTGTGTGTGTGTGTGTGTGTGTGTGTGTGTGTGTGTGTGTGTCTGTGTGTGTGTGTGTCTATGTGCGTGTACACAACATTGTAGGTCTGCGTCTTTCATCAACATTATATATGTCGTTAGATGTTCATATTGTGCTAACCCTTGAGCTAGCCGTTGATGTACATTGGAATAGGCATTTTCCTGTTTATTTGCTCATTCATAGTGGCTTTATCCAAAGTGACAGTGAACTCAGTTACGTCCATGAGGACTAGGTAACGGGTAAACAACTTGCTCAAGGAGGACTTCTTAAAGATTAGGGCTGAGCTATCAGGGAGTGAACCAGCAACCCTCACCGCTACAGTATCCTGTCCCCACCTTCTTTCTGTCTTCCATTGGTTCTCAGTATGTTTTGAATGTCTCTCTACCCCCCCACTCCCACTCTCTCTCTCTCTCTCTCTCTCTCTCTCTCTCTCTCTCTCCTCTCCCTCTCCC
>NC_044063.1:9176738-9189173 GCF_902167405.1 Gadus morhua
ATTTCTATTGAGTGTGAAGGTTAGGGACGGGCGCGTCTGCAGGAACACAGGGGGACATTGCAGTGGCACACAGGTCCACGGACACTTAATTTAAGATTAAGTGTATATAACTCATGAAATATTAAATAAAGCTTTGAATCCCTCATTATGCAGAGTGCTGGTACAGACATCGTTAAGCAGGCTGGCAGAGGTTTTTGTGCGGGAAGAACACTGTGGACTAGTCGGCATTCAGGATCAAATTTCTCTCTCTCTCTCTCTCCTCCCTAAAGACAACACTATAACTCCTGACAGACAACACTACACACCGGATAGTCGACACACACTTTACCTCTGTCTTTCCTGAGGTGGGAGTATAATCTCACCCCTCAGATTCAAATCTCTCTCTCTCTCTCTCTCTCTCTCTCTCTGGACGAGCTGCTACAGTTTTCTCGGAGCAGGATCACCGGTTGAACTGCAGATCCTGGGTGCTATTGAAACCACAAATAGATCGCCCTTGGACAGGCAGTACGTGTGTACGTGCATGTTCCTGTGGACACCGACACACACGTGCATACATATATGTGTGTTGGAGGGGAAAAGTGAACCACCCCCCCCCCCACATATCTTCATCCCCCTCAAAACCACCATTAAATCTTCAACCTCCTTCCTTCCAATTCACCCTGCTATATCTCCACCCCTCTCTCTCGTATCTCTCTCTCCTCCTTCTCCCATCCTCTCTCCCTGACTCCCGACAACACAAGTTGATCAATATCGCAAGTTCCCATCTCCAGTGACACCCAATTCACAGCCTGTCTGGCGTTTGAAGCAAAGTAGAGCCGACTCCACCCCACTCCTCTCTGACCTTTACGGCCAGGAACTTCCTGTACCCAGAGAGACAATAACAGGAAGTAGGAAACAGGTGTGCTTGCACGAGGGCTAAGAGGTCAAAGGAAGCCGTCATACAGCGGGAAGTGGCTTCAGGGAGCGACAATGAAAACAATCATAGGGGGATTTTGTGTGTGTGTGTGTGTGTGTAAATGTGCGAGTGTGTGTTTGTGTGTATGTATAGGGTTGTGTGTATGTGTATTTACATGTGTTTGTCTTAATGCTATGTTTCGATGGCATTCACTATATCTCCAAACCACAGCTACAGTACAGTAAAATAGGCCGGACAAGGCCAAATATAGCCCAACAATAATACCTCACAATAGGCAACCAAAGCTGTTATACCACCGCCAAGAGCCAAGGAGATCTCTGTGTAGACAGAACGAAAGAATGCTAGACTTTCAGAGGATATGTATCTGATACGCCAGTTCAGTATCTAGGAATAGGTGCAAATGTGCAATTTTAATTAATCCATAAACTGCTTTGACTGGGTGATCACACGTTGGAGAGTAAAATAATTGAAGACGCAGCAGTAATAGTAATCATATATGATATCATCGTTTTGCCATAATGCCTAAATTTCCTTCCAAACATTGCCGTGTTATGTGTCCTTGTGAGATACGCTGATACTTGATTAATCCCAGATGTTGGAGTATTGCATAGTATGTATTAGTATGTTGTAGTATGTTGCATCGTGTGTGTCTGCACTAATCTCCAAGAAGCTAGCTAGAGATGGCGTCATTCTGCAGCTGTTAGCTAACTCGGGGACAGAAAACTCCTGCTTTACTTTCTCACCCACGCGCCTCTCTCTCCCTTCTTCTCTCTCTACCTCTCTCGATTGTCCTCTCAAAAAGTTCACATTTTTATACTTTTCTCTTACAGATATTTCTCCCACATTTCTCTCTCTCGCTTGTTCTCTCTGTCAACCCCCCCCCCCCCTCATAATCTCATCCATCAACGTTTCATATGATAATTCCTCATGACTCTCCATTGATCTCCATGGGCCTAGCTGCCTTGCTGTCCTGGTGAGAAGCTAAAGCCAGCGCCACATGCTACAACAGCCGCTGCTAACCACCACAGAAGAAGAAAGGAATCCACACGTGAAACATTACACGTCATTGGCTGCACTGCGATTGCAACCCAATTCATCATCTCCTTTGTGTGTCTGTGTGTGCTTGTTTTTGTGTGTCTGAGTGTGCATTGCAGATGTGTATATTTGTTTTGTGTGTGTGTGTATCAGTATGTGTGTGTGTGTGTGTGTGTGTGTGTGTGTGTGTGTGTGTGTGTGTGTGTGTGTGTGTGTGTGTGTGTAAGATTGAGTGAGGCATTGAGTGAACGAGTGCATTGCAGATGTGTGTACGTGTGTGTGTATTGTGTGTATGTGTGTGTGTGTGTGTGCTTGAAAATGAGTGAGAAAGTGAGTGATTGAGTGTGTGTCTGTGTGTGTGTGTGTGTTGTTCCTGTTATCTTCTGAAACCCTGCCAATCAAATCATTGCAAGGTTACAGTGTTTTTTTGTTAAAGAAGAGTTTCCACAACCACAACTATATCTTTGGCCTGTGTATGTGTGTGTGCACGTGTGTTTGTGCGTGCGTGCGTGCGTGCGTGCGTGCTTGCATACTCATACTTAAGGGCACCAGCTCTATTTTTGTGTGCTTATTTTGGAATGCGGCTAAAGCTAAAGCTCATTTAGCGGTGTCTCACTCGTTATTAATAGTATGAAGAGCAACAGGGGATGCTAGCTCCATTATCAGAGGCTAAATCACACCAGCGATTAGCGAGGAGATCCCCCCCTGTCACTCTAGCCCTCCCCAGAATACCCCCCCTCACATAGGGCACTTACAGATGGAAATAAATGTGCACTTTCTATTAAGGACAGGAATCAACAGGGACTTCCTTACACAACACTAAAAAGACGTTTGAGTCCCTGTCTGAACGGATGAGGGAATGTATTGTGATTCGGTAACTATTGTGCTGTGATATTACACTTTCTTTGTGCGGTCTTCTATTCTTTGTGGTTCAACATTTGGGTTTAACTCAGATGTTCGGCTTCTGCAGGATAAACTGATTATTGGCCAGTGGAAGAATGTTATCTTTGCTTCCACTTAAGATTACTTTTACGTTTCACACTTCATTTATTTTTGTCCTTAATTTATTTTTGTCCCCGATAGACACAGGATTGGATTTTTCTCAACCATCCCTAATTTTATGCATTACCTTGATGTTTGAGTTGGAATGTATATATTTGGGTCAGCCAAATTGACTACAAGCAAACGTGTGTGTGTGTGTGTGTGTGTGTGTGTGTGTGTGTGTGTGTGTGTGTGTGTGTGTGTGTGTGTGTGTGTGTGTGTGTGTGTGTGTGTGTGTGTGTGTGTGTGTGTGTGTGTGTGTGTGTGTGTGGGTATGACTGGTTGAATAAGCCCTCTGGCGATAGTCAATGCCAGGAGAACAAAACCAGTCCTGACTAATCAATAGAGAACAATCATGAAGAGAGCATGATCATAATGAGTTAAAGAGATTGGGATGGCGATCGATGGCCTGACTAATTACAGCTGGAGATGGCGCAGTGTAATGATCCCTAATGGAATGAGCAAACACTTCATAGGAACTCAGACAACAGCTTTATGGCCCCTTTGGGATGATCCTTCATATATTATGAACGATATAGTATGAATATATATATATATATATGTATGTGGGGTGAGTCTGTTCATATCACAGATTGGATACATCTCTTTTCACCTGTAATGTAGAGAGACAGACGTGCCCGCACGCATGCACACACACACACACACACACACACACACACACACACACACACACACACACACACACACACACACACACACACACACACACACACACACACACACACACACACACACACACACACAGATAGGCAGAGAGACAGACTTGGACAGACGGACTGACAGATGGAAAAACAGGCAAACAAGGTCAAACAAGGAGAGACAGACGGTCGAGCAGACGACAGACAGACAGACAGACAGACAGACAGTACACAGACAGACAGTCCGACAGTAAACAGACAGAGAGACAGATAGACAGTACGCAGAAAGACAGACAGACAGTACACAAGACAGACAGACAGACAGAAGGATGGCCGGGGTGCCAGGCGGACCCTCACCTGTTTGATGCGGTCGGGGTTGACGGTGGTCTGAGGCTGCAGGATGCTGACGGGCTCAGACTTCTGGCTGCTCTGTGGCATCTCGCGCACCTTCTCCGCGATGAAGTCATGGACCCCGTTCAGGGCCTCCACGGTGCCCTGGATCAGGCACACGCGCTCCGTCGTTCCTGCGCCAAACAAGCAGAGAAAAAGAGGTCAGAACGACAGATCCAGCCAACCGTGGATTTAGAACTGGGGTATAGCAGTATGTTTGGTGGATGTCCGTGCGAAAAGCAGTTTCAGTCATCGTTTTGAGCACATTTGTTTTCGTTTGAATTGAACTCTACATTCGGACCGCGGTCGCCGTGACGAATAGCAGACTGTGTGAACAGAGTGCTTGGATTGCATAACACCAAGATAACTGATCCTACAGTTTGCTCATCCGACACATGAAACACACGTCGGTCGTGTCGCGGCCCAGTGGACCAATTGATTCAGAGACGATTCCAAATCATTGTCTCTCCTAACAGGACAGAACCAGGTATGTTTGTGTCTCCTAACAGGACAGAACCAGGTACGCTTGTCTCTCCTAACAGGACAGAACCAGGTATGCTAGTCTCTCCTAACAGGACAGAACCAGGTACGCTTGTCTCTCCTAACAGGACAGAACCAGGTACGCTTGTCTCTCCAAACAGCCACGTCAGCTGAATGCAAACAACCACACAAAAAAAAGCTAACAGAAGCTAAAGTGAAACGACAGTTTGTGACAAACACACACGCGCACAAGCACACGCACGCCGTCCATAAAAAAAAAAACGCACAGCGCAGCAGCACATTTTTTTTAACGGCATCCTCAAATCCCCGAGATATAAAAAAGAACACGACGTAGCCTGTTTCCAGGACGCGATCCATGTAGGAAACTACCGTCCCCAGAGGCCGTAAATTGAACTCACGGCTGTCGTCGTCCCCCCTCCCCCCCTCCCCTTCCCCACCCTCCCACCTCGAAAACAACATGCGCCGTGTCGGATCAAACCCCCCCGTCGCCACGGAGACTAATGAGGAGAGGTGAGGAGGGGTCCGTGCACTCAGCCGCAGGGCTGGAGGAGACAGTGATGCGGGCTACAGAAAGGGTGTGTGACGTGTGTGGCGTGATGAAGAGACACCCCGAGAGAGGCTGGCGTCAGGGGGGCGACGTAAAGGTAGAGGGAAATGTGAGGCAACACCCCAACAACAGGGATAAAGCAGACGGTCTGCGGTCAGCTTATTGTACAGAGTGGTGCTTCACGGTCTGTTTGTGTGTGTGTAAATGTGTGTCATTGTGTGTCTGTGTTTGTGTGGTTGTTTTTCTATGTATGTGATGTGAGTGTGTGCGTATATTTCTATGTTTGTGTGTGAGTACATGTGTAAATCTGTTTCTCAATGTGTGTGCTAGTATCCACTATTTGCGTTAGTGTGTGTGTGTGTTTGTGTGTTTTCCTCCGTATATTTGTCAGCGTATGTATTGCTCTATGTATTCCGAAGTCTGTTCTACATCAGTGTGTGTATGTGTGTGTGTGTGTGTGCTTGTGCGTGCAGCCGTGTGCTTGAGCCCCCTGCTGATTGGATGACAGCTCAAGAGCTCCAATCAGAGCAGACACACCATGGCACACGGCGGGAACCCGGGAGTGTGTCCGCGTTGTGACCGTGTCTTCGGTGGCCGCGCCGCGGCCTAATGTACCCCTCCCTGTGTCAGACATACATCAGCACCTCTCCCTCCACGCATTGTGTCAGCGTGTTGACTGGACGGAAGTCTGACGTGCACGCACTCACACACGCACATGCACACACGCACACACGACACACGGCACACAAACAAAGAGACCGAGGCATGTGCAAGAATTCTTTCATGCTTACACACACACACACACACACACACACACACACACACACACACACCCACACACACACACACACACACACACACACACACAGACACACAGACAAACACACATACCCACACACACACAGACACACAGACAAACACACACACACAACAACACACACACACACACACACGCAGTCTTTAGATTGAGACTGACATCTAGACGGGCAGAGGGAACATGCAGACAGACTGGTAAACAGTCAAAAATCAGACAGGGAGAGGGAGGGAGAGAGATAGAGTATTGAGGTCAAGCCAAAGCCCCTTCGTGTCCCAGCCACATGCTCTCTCCTTATAAATCTGTCCCTGCTCGTCCCGCTCCCTCCATCTCCCTTCCCTCTCCCGTTTTCCTCACTGCGCTCTATCGTTCTGCATTCCTCCCTTTCATCAGGTCTCTCTATCCATCGTGCTGCTCTCTCTCTCGCTCTCCTCGCTCGCCGGCCCAGTGCTATTCATCGTCCTCTGCTTCTCCCTGGGCTCCCCCTGCCTCGCTCGTCTCCCCCTCCATCACCCTCTCTCTTTCACCCCCTGCGTTATCCCTCACCCCGGCTCCCCCCCCCCTCCTCCCCTCCCCTCCCTCTCTCTCTCTCGCTCTTCATCCCCCTAGGGACTGTAATCTCCCCACCTCCCTCCCCAGTGGTGGGGGAGTATGTCAGACCACATCTCCAGCCGTAGGGGCGCTCGCTGCCCTAACAGGTCAACACAGAGCTGCTAACTGATTGGTTGCTATCAACAACGGGGAGGGGGGGGGGGGGCAGGCAGCATTAAGTGCTGTCACTGCTAATCGCAAGTAATAGCCTTTCAATTGTACAGCAGATTGTTTTCATCCAAACAGATGCAGAAGATACTTGTTACTAAGGAGCCGGTTTAGAGGGGAGGCATCTGGCCCAGCTGGGCTCGGCCGTGGAGCAGAACTGTTCTAGAGCAGTGGAGCGGACCGGTAGAACAGACTGATGGAGCTGTTCTAGAGCTAGGGAACAGACTGATAGAACTGTTCTAGAGCTAGGGACCAGACTGATAGAACTGTTCTAGAGCTAGGGAACAGACTGATAGAACTTTTCTAGAGCTAAGGAACAGACTGATAGAACTGTTCTAGAGCTAGGGAACAGACTGATAGAACTGTTCTAGAGTTCGGGAACAGACTGATAGAACAGTTCTAGAGCTAGAGAACAGACTGATAGA
This sequence comes from Gadus morhua, assembly GCF_902167405.1. Lineage (NCBI taxonomy): Eukaryota > Metazoa > Chordata > Actinopteri > Gadiformes > Gadidae > Gadus > Gadus morhua. The sequence continues at coordinate 9,183,826 of NC_044063.1, forward strand.
GCTGTTCTAGAGCTAGGGAACAGACTGATAGAACTGTTCTGGAGCTAGGGACCAGACTGATAGAACTGTTCTAGAGCTAGGGAACAGACTGATAGAACTGTTCTAGAGCTAAGGAACAGACTGATAGAACTGTTCTAGAGCTAGGGAACAGACTGATAGAACTGTTCTAGAGTTCGGGAACAGACTGATAGAACTGTTCTAGAGCTAGGGACCAGACTGATAGAACTGTTCTAGAGCTAAGGAACAGACTGATAGAACTGTTCTAGAGCTAGGGAACAGACTGATAGAACTGTTCTAGAGCTAAGGAACAGACTGATAGAACTGTTCTAGAGCTAGGGAACAGACTGATAGCACTGTTCTAGAGTTCGGGAACAGACTGATAGAACTGTTCTAGAGCTAGGGAACAGACTGATAGAACTGTTCTAGAGCTAGGGAACAGACCGATAGAACTGTTCTAGAGCTAGGGAACAGACTGATAGAACTGTTCTAGAGTTCAGGAACAGACTGATAGGACTGGTCTAGAGCCTGGGACGTACCTGATAGAGCATAATCCCAGAACCCTTCTAGAGAAGCACAACAGAGGAGTAGGAACTGTTCCAGAATAGTTAGAAGAGGATGATAAAATGGTTTCTGGGACCGGAAACAGGCCGGTAGAAGTGTTTAGCCAGGGTAGTGATGCAGGGTCACAGAGCTGGTCCAGAGCAGAACAACAGACTGACACTAGGATCTCTTGGCCTCACTCACCCCCACTCTCTCCTTCCCTCCCCCTCCCAACCCCGACCCCCTCCCTCGCTGACAGCTGGTGCCCGCTGGGTAATCTATTCCCATCCAATCAGACTCAAGGATTACCAGGCCATTGTCTTGGCAAAAGGGTTTTTCAGGGGGGATAGTGTGTGTGCATCTGTCCATGTATGTTTATGCACACTCAGTGTGAGAGTGTTTTCAATCTGAACGCCATGTGTGCATGTATGTGCGTGAATCGATGTGAACGTGCACTTTGTGTGTGTACTCAGTGTGTGTGTGTACGTAAGTGTGTGTGTGTTAGTATGCTTGCGTGTGTGTGTGTGTGTGCAAGAGTGTATGTGTGTGTGTGCATGTTTGAGTGTGTGCATGTTTGAGTGTGTGAGTGTGTGTGTGTGTGTGTGTGTGTGTGTGTGTGTGTGTGTGTGTGTGTGTGTGTGTGTGTGTGTGTGTGTGTGTGTGTGTGTGTGCGTGTGGACTGGTGACAGGGGGAAAAGGGCATTCTGTCAGTGGAGATCAGAGGGCTGCCTGTGCCACTGTGCCAGGCTGTTGTTTTAACACGTTTAACACCCCAACCCTCAGCTACTTGTTCCCCCACATGATCCGCCCTAAAGCCCCCAACCCTCTCACCATATCATGGGACTTAGAAGATGCTTTTCAACAGTCAAATACAATCACAAGAACAACAGGGGAATTAGACTGACAGACCGTGACAAACCCCACTCCGAGTCCAGAGTCCATGTTAGGGTGTTGGACTTGCAAACCATTACAAACCAACGGTTGTGGGTTCGATCCCAGAACAACAGACCAGTGGTTGTGGGTTCGATCCCAGAACAACAGACCAGTGGTTGTGGGTTCGATCCCAGAACAACAGATCAGTGGTTGTGGGTTCGATCCCAGAACAACAGACCAGTGGTTGTGGGTTCGATCCCAGAACAACAGACCAGTGGTTGTGGGTTCGATCCGAGAACAACAGGAGAAGACACTGACAGACCCCTAGACCAGTCCAGAGTCCATGTTAGGGCGTTGGACTCGCAGACCAGTGGTCCTGGGTTCGATCCCAGATGTCCATAGTCTACCTGTAAGCATGGTCGAGCTAGAAGGCCTCCCCCCCCCCCCCCCCCCCCCTCTGCCTGTTCTCTCGTAGCATGTATCTGAAGTAGAAGCTACTGCCCTCTGGTTGTGAGTGAGTGCTGGCGTGGTCTAACAGGGAGCCACAGACCAGCCAGCTCTGCAGAGGGAGCCGTTCCGGGTCAGCCAATGGGACGCTGAGCTGAAGACCACCTGCCGAGATGCAGCGTCTCGTAGTGGAATGCTAAACATTGAACCTGGCGCCGCAGAATGTTGAGCATTCCATGGCGGGCGGGCGGGCGGGGGGGCGGGGCTGGGGGGGGGCAGCTGACGGCGGGAACGTGGGCGATGACATCACACGTGGCAGGTGACAATGTTGATTCAGTCTGCCGCCGTGTTCATGAAAAGAGGCGAGTGCCTGTGTGCATGTGTGCCTGTGTGTGCGTGTCCGGTGTCATGACGCGTGGGAGGGGGGTTTGTGTGTTTTTGAGAGTGTATGTTTGCTCATGTGTCATGATGCTTTGACTACAGAAAGGGTCAAACACACACACACACACACACACACACACACACACACACACACACACACACACACACACAGGCAATGATACCGGTGTGGTTGTGTTTGTGTGTGTGTGTCTCTGTGTGTGTGTGTGTGTGCATGCGTGCGTGCGTGCGTGCGTGCGTGTGTGTGTGTGTGTGTGTGTGTGTGTGTGTGTGTGTTGTGTGTGTGTGTGTGTGTGTGTGTTGATACTAGTGGTTATCCCCTGATTTATTTGTCCCCCTGTACGCTCCACCGTAGCCTGTGTGTGTGTGTGTGTGTGTGTGTGTGTGTGAGTGTGTGCACTTGTAATTTCACTCAAGTGCGTCTGGGTGGCTGTGTGTTTATGTGTACACATGCTAACACTTTGGCCCGCATTTCCACCCCCGTTAAAGAGGAGCAGGGCCCGTGACCGCCCAACACAAGACGGCTGCTGCCCGCTGTGATGCGGCCCAGCTGCGGCCTCCTAAAAGGCCCGCTGACGATGTGCTGACACCGCCCGGACTAACGTGGAGACTTCACGACGCAATAACGAGGTCCCGGCACCTCCACCGTGGCTGGGAGAGAAATACCTGGCAGGTTTGTCATTCAGGACGTACAGATGTACGCGGTCACATAATTAGAGATCCTTTTTTTGGGTCAGCGATTAAGGAAAGTGGCCGATTAAGTCCACGGATTTCACTGTTGACAGCAGTTAAACTGCGGATGGCTATTTGAAACACGCCATCCTTCGCAAAAGACCAACAATTCTAGATCAAAGATGAGCGCTCTCAAAGGTACAGATATACACAGAATGACCTTTCACCCTGACAACAAGGGGCGCAACAGAACTCAATCACCCCCCTCACCCCCTCCCCCTCCTCCTCCACCCCCTCTTCAACCTCCTCCTCCTCCTCCTCCTCCTCCTCCTCTTCGGAGAGCACGGGTCACAGCAGTGTTTTTTTTCCATCAAAGCCTAGCGAGTATGACTCAGTCCATCCCCTCATGGTCATAAAGGCTCGCAGGTGGAGGAGGAGGAGGAGGAGGAGGAGGAGGAGGAGGGAGGTGGGAGGAGGGAGGAGGAGGAGGTGGGAGGAGTAGGAGGAGGTTGGAGGCAGAGAGAGCGGCAGAGAGCGCAGTGCTCTGCTTCATTAGTCATGGATCCTTGTGAATGCCCTTCCGCCTCGCCTGCCTGCCTGCCAGCCCAGTGTGAGGATCCATGCAGCCGGTGGACGTCAGAGGCTGACGGGCGCTCCGGTCACAGGAGAAAGCCCGAGCGCCTGAAGGACCTCTGGGGCAGATGGAGAAGAAAGACCCCCCCCCCTACCCGGCAGGTGCTGGTGCCGGGAGCAGGCCCATCACAAGAGAGGAGGAACTCTTAAGGGCCATTCTATGACTGATAATATGAGGACTTTGACACGACTGACTTTGTTCCAGATAACACACACACACACACACACACACACACACACACACACACACACACACACACACACACACACACACACACACACACACACACACACGGTTTTGAAATACCATTGCAGTGACAGCCTTTTTGTAGAAGACAGCCAGGGCGGAGAGGATGCAGGGATGATGTAAAGTGAAGAGAAAGGCAGGAGAGGCTGACCGATGCAAAGATAAAAACACACGTGGACAGAAAGGAGAGAGAGACGGGGAGAGAGCACTGTCCACATTTTGAGCCACAGCAAAAAGGGGGACAGAGAAGAGAGATGAAACAAGCGAAGAAGGCCATCAAGTGACAGAACAGCACACAGATGTGGGGGCAGATGGAGAGATATAGACAAAAGACAAAGACACCGAAGAACATAGAGCGAGAGAGAGAGAGAGAGAGAGAGAGAGAGAGAGAGAGAGAGAGAGAGAGAGAGAGAGAGAGAGAGAGAGAGAGAGAGAGGGCGAGAGAGAGGGGGAGAGAGAGAGAGAGAGAGAGAGAGAGAGAGAGAGAGAGAGAGAGAGAGAGAGAGAGAGAGAGAGAGAGAGAGAGAGAGAGAGAGGGGAGAGAGAGAGAGAGAGAGAGAGAGAGAGAGAGAGAGAGAGAGAGAGAGAGAGAGAGAGAGAGAGCGAGAGAGAGGGGGAGAGAGAGAGAGAGAGAGAGAGAGAGAGAGAGAGAGAGAGAGAGAGAGAGAGAGAGAGGAGGAGAGCAAGAGAGAGAGAGAGAGAGAGAGAGAGAGAGAGAGAGAGAGAGAGAGAGAGAGAGAGAGAGAGAGAGAGAGAGCGAGAGGGAGAGAGAGAGAGAGCTAGAGAGAGCTAGAGAGATGCCGGTACACTGATAACATCTAATGAAAAGCCGCTCGACAGTGCGGTTACCTCCAGGGGTCCCAGTCAGCCCCAGTGTTAACCACAGGGAGAGATGGCGCGCTGGTTTTAACGCTGTAAGCTCATTAAACACGTCTACTCAGAGCGGGGATAAGCCTGGTGAGTTGACTGCACCTTTCAGATCAGAGGTGCTGGGATTAACTGGGCCATGATAGGTGAGGATACGCAAGCGGTGAGCTATGCCCCAGAACCAGGTCCCATCGGCTCTACACCAGTAGGGTCCTGTGTTAGTTATAGGGAATGGAGCCGGCACGGGGGTTTGAGATAGCGCTACGTGCGCTATCGCGATGCTATCATGTGTCGTGGCAGGACTGTGCGCTGCTGTAGCTGCCGCATGCCGTCGGTTTGGGATTGCTTTTGTGCTCTCCTTCAGATGCAGCGTGTCTCCATGCAAAGCCCCTGTTGCCAGGTCCTTTGACTAAGTGGCTATTTTTGTCATCCTGCAGACACGTTCATCCCAAGGGACCTTCTGTGATTCTCTTAAGATCCAAGTCGTGACTCATAATGTGTGCGTGGTCGCTGGTGAAGCAGCTGAAGCTGCAGACATTTTGGGGTTTTCGAACCCAGGACCTTTAAGCAGGGAGTGAAACAGCCTAGCCTCCCTCAGGCTATCCTGATAGCCTCGCTCCTTACTTTGAGCCGCCAGGTGGCCACGCGCTCCCTTTGTCTCTCTCTGTCT
>NC_044063.1:9189273-9229273 GCF_902167405.1 Gadus morhua
GCTCTGCATTAGCATGAGCGGCTATTTAAAAAAGCTAGCTTACTGAACCACAGACTGCCTGCTTTTTTACTATCAATAATGCGCATGCGCGACTCAATGTGTGGGTGCGTGGGTGAGTGGGTCCATTTGTCTGCCATGTGTGTTTGTATGTGAGTGTTTGTGTGGGTGTGCGTGTATATTGCTCTCTGTGTGTGTGTGTGTGTGTGTGTGTGTGTGTGTGTGTGGTGTGTGTGTGTGTGTGTGTGTTGTGTGTGGTGTGTGTGTGTGTGTGTGTTGTGTGTGGTGGGTGCATGTGCGTGTGTGTGTGTGTGTGTGTGTGTGGTGTGTGTGTGTGTGTGTGTGCGGTGCTGTGTGTGTGTGTGTGTGTGTGTGTGTGTGTGTGTGTGTGTGTGTGTGTGTGTGTGGTGTGTGTGTGTGTGTGTGTGTGTGTGTGTGTGTGTGTGTGTGTGTGTGTGTGTGTGTGTGTGTGTGTGTGCGGTGCTGTGTGTGTGTGTGTGTGGTGTGTTGTGGTGTGTGTGTGTGTGTGTGTGTGTGTGTGTGTGCATAGTGCTGTGTATTGTTCCTGGATCAGGGCTGTTGGGGAGGAAGAGGGGGGCCCAGCCTCCCTGCTGCATCGCTCCTTTCATCCCTCCCTCATCCATATTCCACTCCATCTCTCCCGCTCTCCCCACCAATCAGCAAACAGCTGGCCGCCACCGGCGTCTCGCGCCGCCAATCAAACGCCTCCCTTTGTGAGCGCAGTCCCCGCCCACAAGCGCCTTCACCCCACCCTGTACAATGGCGGCGCTTTTCCTCTCCGTGTGTGACGCAGTGGCTTAAAAACCCCACCGGAGGAGCCGAGGAAGACGAGCGAGCGCCAGACTGCCACCGACGACGAAGCACGCCGCGTTTAGAAAAAAACCCACCAAAGAAACACAAATACGTTTTCACTTTCGTATCGACGGTCGTCCACGGAGACGGTCCGGCCAAGCAGGAGTCATCGATGGCAGCCGGCGATTGATAGCGAGAGACGGGGGAGAGTGGGGGGAGGGGGGGAGGAGATGACAGGTGGGGGGAGAGGCGGGAGGGGGAGGGGGGGAGGTTTGATGCCAAGGTGACGGAGGAAACAGCCCGTGATGGTCTGAAGTAGAACATGATTAGTATGGATGAAAGAGCAGAGCGGAGGATGGGGGGGGGGGGGGGGGGAGACGGGCTGGGGGGAGGGAGAGTTAGGCGGCGGAGGGGGGGGGGGGGGGGGGGGGGGAGGGGGGGGGGGGGGCGAGGTAGGAGAGGGGTTCAGCCGGGCGATGGGGGAGTTGGGTGGGTGGCGGTTTGGGGGAGAGTTGGGGGAGACGAGGAGCAGCCTGGCTGGCGAATTGAAAAGAGTTCCCGTGCCGAGGAACACAGCGTTCTCCGGAAGGTTCCAGAGGCAGCGTTCTCCGGTGCTTCCACGCTTATATTCAGTTCCCTAGTTTCATATCTTCCAAACTGATGTATCAAGAAAATGCAAATCCTAACGTTTAAAATGATTGAACTGGAACAACATAAACGCTTGTAGTATGTACTGAATCAAAACCGCCCAAAGCCATAATCATCTTTTATCCCACTGTGAATGGTTCCTCGTAACAGTGGGGTCTCCACCACATAAGAGGAAGCTGTATGCAGCTCAGAACTCTGTGTAGTGCTGAATGGCTTTGTCGCTCTAGTTCGGCCAAAAGCAAAATCACAAGGCTTCCTTCCCTGTATCGCTAATGGCTCAATGAAGTGAATGTGTTCCTAAAAGATGCTCTGTTCTGCGCCGGTTGCAACAGAAAACACTAACCTTGGATCAATACCGTCAAAGACCTCATTCAGCAGGACTCAATGAGCAGTGTGCACGCAGTTTGCGGCGTGCGTGTGCCCGTTTTGTGTGTGCGTACACGCGTGTATCTGCATTATAATGATGGAATACATCAGTTAACTCACCCATTGCACAAAAACATACACACACACTCGTACAAAAACACACAGGGACACGCACAAAAACACGCACGCACACTCACACAATATAATCTAAAATTCTAAAAGTTGCTTGGCAAGGGCAACCCAAACCCCCCCATTGGCCTCTGCTCACCGAACAGCAGCCAGTTCTTCCATTTACTAAATGAACATATAAGTATCCCAAGTCTGCAGACAGCAGGATAGGAGAGCAGAGGAGAGGAGATCAAAGTATTGCATTTTTTACTAACCATCAAGGTAAAACAAGGCCTCTGAATTATTTTTGCCTACACGTGAATAATGCTTTTTTGGCCTCTGTGCTTAAACCCTTGCTATTTCCCTTGAAGCCAAGCCCTAAATTATAGCGAGGGATTTGCCAAGCGCTCTACCTAACTATAACAACTTAGGAGTGAGAGTAGATGGGCAAAACAATCTCTAAATCTCCCTTGCACACTCTTGCACTTTTTCCCTGGCACTGACGAAGGGATCCACATTCGGAGTCTCAGGGTCTCTCGACCAATCACACGTGAGCACAACTTGCTAAATAATACAATTTATAGTCTGATCCGTCTATCATTTCAGTTCCTTTTGCAGTGGTTCCTCGTTAGGCAAAGACTGCTCAATGCGTTCCTGCCTACATACCACCAGCCCAATGGTTGTAATAATAATAAAATGACTATTGGAAAATGTTAGAACTGCATAATATTTCAAACCGTAATAACTGCTATCCTAAAGAAGGGTTGGTGGGAGGGACTACGCTATGAAGTCGAACCACTGCTGAATCTGATGAATTATTACGACGAGAAGTCAGGATTTTATGAGACGGACGGTTTGATTTACAGCATGCACTGTCATGGCCGCCGTGCCATACCAACCATAGCTAGCCTCCTAGCTTCCTAGCCGTGGCAGCTCGGTCCGGGCTACTAGCATGATACACACGTCAGCAGTGCCAAGTGCACTTTTCTCTCCCTCTGTTTTTCCCTTCCCTCAGATAGATTCGGACTAGCTGGACACACACTAGTTAAGACCTCGACGAAAAGTTGAAGATCACTTATCGTTTTGAATTTATCTATATGCCTTTAAATAATGTTTCCACACTCGAGATTTCCACCATAGTTCACGATTTGCAGTCCTATTTCTTCGTTAGCTATTGGAACATTTTGTACGGCAACATTCAATTGATGACAGTATTTTGTGTGGTGCACCTGATTTCATAAGCCATGTTCAGGGTACTCACTGTTTTTTAAAAAATATAGTTCATCATTGGTTCGATTTCAGGACACATACAATTAATTCAACAAAACAACCTGGACATTTCAACAATATATCCATAAAACATCAGCAACATTTCAGTACCATGCCATTTCAGACTGCAAAACACGCTAATGCATACTGTTAGTCCACCATAGTCCATATCAATTTTGGACAACCCCACAATACATTCAAATACCTTGTATTAAATAGAGTTATACCCAATAGTTCTGATGATAAACAGTGTTTACCTGTGGGATAATGTTGAATAGCATGGATAAAAAATAAATTAGAATTGTATAAAAAAGCATGGGAATGGATTGTTATGGACTTGAATACATTTAATATAAACAACAGATACATGCATCAATCTGCACATGAAATATGAATTGAAAACGTTCAGTTGCGCTCCCTGTTTTATGTATCAGTGTTAGCTTAGGAGTTGAATAGCTCTGAGCTTTATGTGACAAACACAAAGAGCACATCACAAACTTCTCCCCCCACACTGTTAGATACTGCCAACAGTAAGTATTTCAGCAGAATGAAAAAATTAAAGTAAGTGGTTAAAAAAGATCAAAATGGAAGGATCCGTCTTACCATGAGTTTCAGTTTCTTGGTGAGGGAATACAATGGCTTCAGTTTCAAAAAGGGGCTGCAGGTAGGCCACTACAGAGAGAGGAAGCAGAGGGGGGTGCGTGGCGTGAACTAGCATTCAGAGACACAACCAGTTATTTTTTAACATTCTTCCGTTAACCTGAGCAGCACTTCTGAGAAGACTTTTGTAAACGGGGTATTTTCTAATTAATTCGCTGAAAGCATACGTTATGACTGAGCCTCCAAGGTGCGATAATTCAAAGCAGGTTGGTTATGCCGGCTTCATGGTAGGCCAGCATTTTATGGTTACATTCTGCACTTTTAAGTCGCGTTGACTTATAAATTGTGGTGTCTTTTAATTGAAAGCCAATCAATGTTTGACCACTGGAGCATCATCATTCAGAAGGAACTAGCTTCCTCTTGGTTGAAAATCAACACCCCTCTTCATCATAAAAATCTTGTGCTTTTAATGTGGAAATATCTTGTCGGTTGGGGAAGGAGAATCATGCATAAGTTATAGGCCTAAAGCAAGTCCCATCCATGGGTCGCAGCTCTTCCTTATAATTTACACACGCACATGTGATTAAAACATCCTAAATTAAATGTATTTTCAATAGAAAAATACAACGATGGCTGTTTATTTCTTGGGGATGGGGAGGTCGGAGGTCATAGCCTCCTAATTTTGTATCAAATATTGTGGGCACTGGTGCCGCTTGTGAGACGAGATCGCTGGGACCGTTGACCTTTTGACCCCCGGGGACGGCTCTGCAGCGGGGCGCTCCGTCCGACTAAAAGCCTGTAATAGCCGCTGTGCTCATGGCCCTCGGTTCACCCTTTTCACTTGGCGGCCGAGCTGTGGTGCCGCTGTGCGTCTCTGGAGGGCGTCCGGGGACGCCACGCACAGGGTGGTCCTCCGTAAGTGCTCAAAACACCGCCTCATCAATCCACTTTTTAAACAAACGCCGGTTTGAAACCCAGCCGGGACCCTCAGAGCAGGGCGGTACTGGTCCCTGGGATGGCAGTTGGGTTGGGTTTGGTTTGGCATTCAAAAGGAAAATAAGTGTTCTTCCTAAGCCTGGGCCAGATTGAAATCAACTGATGCATTAAGGTATTTCTTCTTATTTAAATAGAATCGATACAGTCACTTATGTATTTGGAGATCATTGTATTGTTTTCACTCCTGAGGTCGCAGGTAATGCTGAAAATACCTGAGTCTAGACTCTATCATTTGTAACGATGTTCTCTGTGACTTTTGGCTGGGCTTTGGTTAGGACAGCCAAAAGGGGGACACCTGCAATACGGGGCCTGCAATCTATAACCTCCACCGTTATACGGAAAAAACACATTTTCTGAAACAGTTTCCTTGTTTCACTTCGATGTCACGTGTTCTCTCGTCTAAATCATACGTCTAGATGTGCGCTGTGTGTCTACATGTGCGGGATGGGGGGTGCATGGTCGGAATATGGCTTGTTGTAATGCCGGATGACGTGAATGCTTGGCGCATGACAGCATGTAAACAAAAAATAAAGATGGTGATTATCATGATAACAAATAATCATAGCTCATTAAACCAGGTCATTGCGCACAAATACGTTCAGAGCATTTTTTTTTAACAATTCGGACGTCCTTAGCATGTCCCAGAAACTCCAGTCCTCATCGTCTAAGAATAGAACAATGCCGAGGTGGCGGAGGAGCAACGTGCAGCAGCAATAACAGTTTTTCGTGCGAGCTGCCCTAGATGCTCACCGCGTGTGTTATATGGACGTGCGTGTTTATCCGCTTGTATAATGTAACCCACATAATAAAGGGACGCAGGCGGCAGCGGATGATGGGAGAGATTAACTACACAAGGTCATCCGTGGAAGCCAGGGATGAGAGCGTAGAATCATGCTCCCTGCCTCTCGCCTCCGGTTCGCCTGTTTACATCTCGGCTGCTGCCTGCGGTCGCTGTTATTGTGGTCTAGTATGGCCGCCATTCTATTTATGTAAAAGTAAAATAAACAATGCGCTGCCCGATTAATCGGAACGCGCATAATAGCGAGGAGAAAGTGACGGATTCCCTCCAAATCCGCGAGGCGCTCTCCCTTTCATTGTTTCCAACGACTATCCACACAAAAGCGTCCCCTTGTTATGCACTCCAAGCCTCTAGAAGATGGCTTCGGCTGGCCCGAAGCGAGAGGGTTTATGCGCTATCTGCATCTGCATCTAACATCATTAGGGCGCCAAATCAAATCGATATCAGATTAAAGCGTGCCGATACGTCAGGAATCGAATCAACCTGCTCTCCCCTCTCCCTTTCCCCCGTTGCTACAGCGGCCGAGGACCGTCTCTCTGCAGCCCACCGGAGGTCCACACGTCCCGTCGGTCCTCTTACCTCCTGTGTTGGTGCGCTTAGTGCTGCTCGCCTCCGTGGGGGTCTCGAGCGGTCTCTTACGGGAATCCGGAGGGTCGGACTCCATGTGCGGTTGTTGATTGTGGTGGTGAGGATTTGAGAAAATCCCGTTTTGTTGTACTGCTCCGCCGGCCATCATTTTGTAAGCTTGGTTTTAAGGATGCGACTGTTGCGTTTAAATCCCCCCTAGTAACGCAACGCGACGTAGCCTTCCGCACGGGGAGTCTTCCTCAGAGGACGAAAAGGCGATTTAGGGAATTCAAAAAAGAAACGCGACCGTGGTCGGTGTCGCGGTGCGTTGCTGTGTCGCCGACGCGAGGAGATGCTAGGCAGTATGCAGGACGCGTGTGTTTAGCCCGTGAGGCGATGCAGGAGCGGGCGGATGTTTGCTCCAAAAAAAAACAGATCCTCGAAGCCTTTTTTTTTTTCTTTCGCCTCTCCGTAAATAAGTCTAAACTCTACTTGACGTACAAATGCTGCGTCAGTCGGCCATCAACCCCGTGATACGTGGTGTAGGATATGTCATTCCGCGGCAACATAAAAGCGCGTACACATGTCAGGCAGTGTGTGCGGGATGATGGCGCTCCTCCGTGGTCCTCGGTGCAGCGACGGGCGCGGGGAATTAAGCGATAAATAAAACACACGCACAACCGGGACAACAAAAAAAGGAGGCAGGAATCAATTCGGGTGTAAAAGGAAGAAAAAAGGACGGCAGAATAAAAAACTGCTTTTTTGTCGTTCTTTTGATCCTTATGGGCTCAACGCGGTCATGTAAACACCCGAAGGTGCGCGGTGGTGGTGAGGGGGGTCGGGTTGTCGGTGGTAAGGGTCCGGAGGGGAGAAGCTGTGGACGGAAACAAAGCTGCTGGAGAAGAAGAAGAAGAAGAAGAAGAGAGATGCGATTTTTTTTTGTCCTCTCTCGGTGGAGATGCTGCAGTCTTTCCTCAGAGCATCCCTAACGCTGACTGGCTGGCAGTTCCGAGTGCAGAGGAGTCGGTGACGTCAGAAGGCAGCACAGCACATCCCATACCCCCTTTCTCCTCAGTCGATTGTTTGCGCGAGGGCGTGTGAGAGTGAGCGAGAGAGAGAGAGAGAGAGAGAGAGAGAGAGAGAGAGAGAGAGAGAGAGAGAGAGAGAGAGAGAGAGAGAGAGAGAGAGAGAGAGAGAGAGAGAGAGAGAGAGAGAGAGAGAGAGAGAGAGAGAGAGAGAGAGAGAGAGAGAGAGAGAGAGAGAGAGAGAGAGAGAGAGAGAGAGAGAGAGAGAGAGAGAGAGAGAGAGAGAGAGAGAGCGCGAGAGAGACGCCCCCTGCGACTGCGATTGGTCGAGATTTCTCCGGCAAAACTAAAAGGACAGATCGTATGGAGCGAGAGCAGCACGTGACCACGGGATGGAGGGATGCAACGGGAGGACAGAGAGCGGCTCCGGGACACGGACACGGTAACGGCCATGGGGAACGGGATGAGGGGCTCTTTGGTGGACACCGAGTCTGTAAAATGAAGCTACCTGTGGCGGACATTCAGCCATTGATAGAGGAGACTCACAAAAGACAGATAGGCAAACTTTGCCCCCCCCCCCCCCCCCTCCAGCCCCGGCGTATTAATCCATGTGCGCATCCGGTAGCCTACTTGATGACAAGCGAACCGTGGGATATAGCGCGTTCCTACCTCGACCTGTGCGATAAACACATCACCTATAGCAAACGCCCCGCCAAAACCCGCGCTTGGTTCTCCGTCCCTCCTCTTCTCGAGCCGCAACATGACATTATCACACAGTTCGAGGGGAAACACAAAACCGAAAGGACGGCATGACCGTGTCAGAGCCTACCTGTGTTACCATAGTCGCGTGACCCACCTGTGCGTAGTAGTGCTCCCGCCATTTCTGCACGCGCGCCGTCTCTGCGTCGTAGATACGGAGGTAGTAAGGCAGGCTCCGGTGCCGCGAGCGGTCTGACAGAGCAAAGCGGGCTTTTTACTGCTTCAATCTTTACACACATTCACACGCACACACTTGGCACAGGCTCCCCTCGCGCTCGCTCTCTCCCTCGCGCACGCACGCGCACGCACACTCACACACATCCACAGAGACGCAAATACTCGGCGAGTGACTGTCCAAATGTGTCTCCACCCGTCTGTCCGTCTGTCTGTGTCTTTTCTTTTCCTGTCTGTCTGTCTTCAACTCTATCTATCTATATCTCCATCTATCTCAGTCTCTATCTCTTGCCCTAATTGCACAGGAGGCTATCGGCTCCTGTAGATTCAAGTCAAGGTGACATTGTTCTGCCGGTACACAAGCACACGCAAATGCAAAGGCGCACACACACTCTCTCGCAGGACGCAGAGTCGCACTGTTGACCAGCTCTGTCGCTACCGTACCATTTCGCATCGCCATGAGACACACACACACACTATAAACCCACCACAGTCTCCCCCCAGGAAAGTAATGGCCGGCATACGTGGCAAATCTGAGGCAGATGTATCGAGCTGGAGCACTGCACTGCCATGTGTATCTAAGAAATGAACTCGTCCAGCAGACCTCGCGGTCGTTAATTAGGCCTATTGGCCCTAATGAATGGGCCTAATTAACTGAAGCAGATTATTGCATCACTGACCCTGCCTCGGCCACGTGTGTCAAAAACTCCCCACATTTAAGAATGGCCTACAATCTGTCAATCCGATCAAAAATATAGGTATATCGCTACCTCACATGACAATATGAATCTGACTTCCATGCTGTATATAAGAACTTGAAAAGAACCGCAAAATGTGGTTGTTGTACAGTGTTGTACACAGTAAACATTTACAGTTTTTATTAGAATTCTAGTTTTACCCATAGCCTATTTACCTGCTTACAAAATGTTTGAGCAAGAGTTGACCAAGTCTTAAACTCGAGGTAGGCCTATATCTGTCACATGTTCTCGAGCGGTCTGTTTTTCCTCCGCCTCTGCATCCCAGATGTGACCTGGTCTACTCTCTTGCCTGCGGTTCACAGACTGCAGCAGGACCGTAGCCGATGAGGTCCAGCTACATGGTGCTGAATATCTGGATTTTTTACTCTAGCGCTCTGATGAAAACGGACCTACATTGTGATCTTCTTGCGCCACCTGTTGTATAAACTTAAACATTACGCCTGTGGGTTCGCCGTTATTCGATACCACCCCTCTAAATGTTTGAGATGTTCATCACCGTGTTATGGTCATTATCCTAAGTCCTACAGATATGTTAAGTGTACCTTAATGTGTGTGAAATATTTGTTCTGTTAAATATGCCTATGCCAAGTCATTATCGCCATTGTTATTCATTTATAGGATTGAAACCATAAAACCACCTAGTAAATTGTTCTATTTAATAGGAATTTGTGAGTGTATAGTCCTCATTCATGCCAACACAATTGGCTCTTCAAGAAATTTTGCATAAACACGTGTGTGTTTGTGTGTGTGTGTGTGTGTGTGTGTGTGTGTGTGTGTGTGTGTGTGTGTGTGTGTGTGTGTGTGTGTGTGTGTGTGTGTGTGTGTGTGTGTGTGTGTGTGTGCTTGCTTAACAAGTTGGATCGGATCGGGTGAAAATGAAGGCAAGGAGGGAAAGAGGCAACCAGATTGAGGACTGGATATTGAATTGGACATTGGACAATTGGAAATTTAGCCGTTGACCTTTTGACCAGATAAGCGTCACTCAGAGCCACGATCCCTGCTCCAATAAAGCATTATAAAAAGTTTAAACTTAACATTAATGAACACAGAAACTTGCTTAATGTCAATACAAACCACTCTGGGACATCAAAGAATGCCTCCTCGTGTGAACTATTCAGAAAACCCACTACTGGAATTCTGTTTCCCACTACTGGAATTTTACCAGTAGTTGATAAAAATGAACGAGTCTGAAAGACTGAGAAATGGTTGGTCAATCTATGCGAGTGCATTACCCACCCATTAATGCTTGACAAACTTTGACTTCCAGATCTGTGTGCAATGAGTGAGTAGCAGAAATGAGCAAGCTTCCCAATGTTCAGTGGCCAGATAATCAGTAATCATCAGCCTGTAATAAGGCAGTACAATCATTTCATCCAGTATTAAATGAGTCGATGGCCCTTCTGTCTACCTACCGGGCTACCAACGGGCACTCTGCCCATTCATTCATTGTGCATGACCGGAGTCTTCCACAAGACAGACCTATTGATAAAGCTAAACATCATGTGACACAATTCAAAAAGGATAAAAATAGTGATTTTTAATTTGCCGCTGTCTACCTGTTACAATGTCCATTCTACAACTAGTTGACTTTCACCGACCATTCTGTGTCCAGACAGGGACACAGAAGGGTGAGGTTCCGAAGGTTTGTGTGTGGCGATGGTTGGTCTAGTGTGTGTGGCGATGGTTGGTCTAACCTGTGCACATTAATTCCTCAATGTACAACAAGGGCGCAGCCTCACCCAGCCCCAGGGTCCAATCAGTCTGACTCGAGCCAGGTGAGGGTGCTTAGACCAGACATCACCCACACACTCAACGTTACCATAAATACATTTTCCGATATAAAGGTCCCATGGGGGATAGCTAATGGAGAGGGCCTTTTAGGCTCTCCATGAAACCTCTCAAATGAGGAGCCTGTCCAGCTATTTCAGTTAGTTTGTTGATGTAGCAATAAAAATACACATATATCATATAAGCTATGCATAGATGAGATGACATGGCATGAGTGTATACCACGTATCAGCAGCCTGTATCAATAGAAGGCCTACTGCTCTTTTCTGAATTAAGCTAATACTCATACTGAACGATCAAAGTTGAGGTTGCTGTGGATGTGGCGTCTACTGCAACACACATGCGTGCCAAGGAGAGGACTGCCATGTGTTTAGGAAACGCTAGATGGTGGTGTTGCAAAAAGTGGCTATGCTTTGTAACCAATTCCTATCGTTTGTAGAACCACTTTGAAATAAAGCGTTTATTCACGTGCATCTAGAACATAAATGACTTCACAATGTAAGGATAACGTTTACTAAACATTAGAAATGTCATCTTACTTCATCTCGATTCTCAACTAGTGACCCTTTTTGCCTGGTATATGGTTTATTTTTATTTATTACAATGTGATTATAATTTTCTGGTTATATATTTAAGTTGACCCTGAATACGGTCTAGGCAGGGAGTCCGCCATTTTATAGCGGCTCTAAACAAATCACGTGGAATACGTTATTTTACGGGCAACTGTTTGTTTGTTTGTGCACAGCTGGTCCATGACAACCTTAGAACATTTATTCCATGCATTGAAGACCAAGATGAAGCAAATCACACTCTTTGGGACGGCCCCTAACACCAGGAGTGACCCTCTGTTTGACTGGAGGGTTAAAATCAATAAACTCAGGTGCAAATAATGATAACTTAGAATAAAGTAGGCTGTTCACTCATGATAGCTCAATGTTCAAAATGTGTGTCAATCAAGGTAAGTAAATGGGGAATCGTTGCTTGCTGATATCTATTGCCCAACTCTTTAATCCTCCTGCAAGCAGTCCAAAGTTCAATCCCCAGTCAAATCGCGCAGTACTTCCCACAAGCCTCTCTCTCCATGTCTCTTCTCTCCCTATGGTTCTCCCTGTGATTGGTTGATTGATGAACGCTACTTGAGGCCTCCACCTGCAGCCATTCAACCTTCTGAGACCACGCCCAGTCTGACGCCACAGTCAGCAAAATAAACCGCTGCACACCATGTAATAAACCCAATTCTATAATCTAATTTTAATTTTATATAACTGTTTTATATGTTTGTTAATTAATACAGTTTATACATTTATTAATATCCATTTACATTTTGCATTCACAGTAAAAGTTGCATGTATACATTAATAACACATAATTGTGAGTTCAAAATCTAACACAATGTATCACTGGTGATGGCAATAGGCCTATGAAAATGCCCAAAAATAGCTTTTCTCTCCAAAGATATTTCATAAAAATAATATTATAAGAAGATTTTGCGACTGTATTTATGTCGCCTGTCTAAAATAAGCTGGTTTATTAGTTTGGTGATGAGAGGATAAATAAGAGCGCAGATACATCGCTAACAGCCCAGAATAGGAGTGCAGGGAACATGGTGTTTGTAAACAATGAGGGAGACAGGATCTCTGACTGGCTAGCTGGCTTACCCTGGCTTACCCTCCGCAGACCTGTGTGTATATCGTATGAGCTGTTTGTTTTCCAGGGCTCAAATGAGTTTACGTCCAACATTCTTCATCACCCTGAGTTGGAGTGTCTGACTGTGTGAATTCTCAGCACAAGCTTTGCAACCACGGAGACTGTAAGTGGTCTTGTGGTGCCTGTAAACTCGATGATGTGTCTGAAGATGTGTTCAAAGTGCACACTCAGAAAATGTGACAGTCGCTCAACAGAACAGACTTAGAGGCTTAGATGCTCACAGACTAGACTAGAGGCTGAGAGGCGTGCAGCTAGAGCCCTGAGCGAAGGAATTCTTCAAAATAATTGACGTCAATGGCTTTGATAACGGCCCAATTTCAGAACATACGTTCACCGCAAGGGGGAATGAGTTGAACGCCCCATTTTGATAGTTTCACAAATTAGGTATTAGGTGCCCTCAAAGAACATTGTGCGTAGAGCCCCCAAAAAGCTAGTCACGGCCCTGGATACCCAAATCGTTTATCTATTTTCGTCCTCAACCCCCTTCTCATGATCTTAGTCTTGCCTCAAGCACTGGTTCTAACAGAACAGCACAACTGTAATTGTTTGCAAGAATAAAATGAATACCATGTGATATCACTTAATGTGAATAATTGTAATGAAAATAAAAACACACATTGCAGTTTGACCATAGATGGTGCTGTTGCAGCTGTTTGTGTCTAGTGTTTCTAGGTATTCTTTAACCTTTTCACCCCCCTACCTTTCTGTCCTCAACAGTGACCTTCTACCCTCCCCCTTCCGGCTTTTGTCGTGGTTAACCCCCCCTTTGTTTACTATGTAACAAGGCTGTGCTATGGCACAGCCATACCCATCACCATGGTTGTGGAACACAAGCCGTAAGTTTTAACCCACAACCCATGTTGTGTGTTCAAGTTGGAGTTATTATCAGGCCTGTTAGCCAAGTCATCCCTCGGACACATCGAAGAGGTGCTTGTAACCTTTCATGTTGCTATAATCTTAATACCCAAAACATTATTTGTGCTCTATAGCTGGGGAGTGTATCCCTCTCTCCCTAAGAGATCTGTATCTGGAGAGTCTATTCCTCTCTCTCTTAGTGCTCTATAGCTGGAGAGTCTATTCCTCTCTCTCTTAGGGCTCTATAGCTTGGGAGTGTATCCCTCTCTCCCTTAGAGCTCTGTATCTGGAGAGTCTATTCCTCTCTCTCTTAGTGCTCTATAGCTGGATAGTCTATTCCTCTCTCTCTTAGTGCTCTATAGCTGGGGAGTGTATCCCTCTCTTCCTTAGAGCTCTGTATCTGGAGAGTCTATTCCTCTCTCTCTTTGAGCTCTGTATCTGGAGAGTCTATTCCTCTCTCTCTTAGAGCTCTGTATCTGGAGAGTCTATTCCTCTCTCTCTTAGTGCTCTATAGCTGGAGAGTCTATTCCTCTCTCTCATAGAGCTCTGTAGCTCGGGAGTCTATTCTTGTTTGTTTTAAATTTTTGCAACAATTTACTTATAATCTGAACTAATAAACTCTTACTTTCACTCTTAGTTATCCGGGTTTAGCATGAGGTCCCATGACACAGATACAGTATGTGCAAAACACACATCATCATCTTCATCCTGTACACCCCGCCTCCTGTCCAAACACGCTCACAGCTGGTCTCCCATGTAGTAACCACGGTGACCCTCAGCGGAGAAGACGTACCATTTGACAGGAAGTGGGCGGCACTTCCTGGTTTCGTCTGGGAGCCAACCAATAAGAGTTAGATTGATGGACAGGGAGCGGACCACCAACTAAGTGGATTGTTGGGAAGCCTCAGCTGTGGGGGTTAGAGGATGTGTTGGGAGACATTTTAAACTCTAAGAACTCTGGGATGTGCGTGTTTCACGAGGGAGATGGACTACCCGTGGCTCTACATGATGGTGGGAAGACATCAGAAGCACAAAAAAACTGTTTGAACTGCGTGTTTTTTTCGGGGTGATATCTTGTATGTTGTTTTCCGATTTGTATTGATTTGCGATGAGTGTGATGTATATGTACTCGCGTAAATTACTTTTTAATAAATGTAGATCCTGAAGTTACATGCGAAAGTTCCTCACAGACGTATTGTGGGTCTTGTGTATACGAGTTGTAACCCATGGTTATCAAAGCCAGAATCATGGCTTTTTTATGCTTTTTTATTTCCAGATGAGGACATTCCCTGCTTATATATAAGATATATCCGGGCACATCTGGAAAGCTCTAGTGTCTGTCGTCCGTCCAGATACATTTCCAAAGCATGGACCCAGTTTATGACTGGAAACAGCAGACCTCCTGCTGATATTATCTTTTAAGGTTGCACTAAGGAGCTCTAACATCTATTTTGAACCGTGGTTTATATGGCTGTGCGGCAGTATTTTACCACACAACTGCGGAGACCAGAGATTAGGAGATTACGCCATTATTAAGAAGTAGGCCTACTTCAAACAGAGATCAAACATTCTGTGAGTAATATTGAAATGTGGACAAGAAAGCAGCCAAAAGCCGCCCATATATATGCACACACTCACACTCATATGCAAGGGAGCAGCTTTGTATACAACTATCATACAATATGTGCACTAACTGAAATTTAGTATGTGACAAAAACAATCCTTCCACATCCATTTTGTGGTCGCGTGTTTTGGCCTTAGTCGTTTGACTCGTTGCTCACGTTAGAGCACATTTAGTCTGTGTTACGAAACATGCCATATTTTCAGCGGGGGGAAGTGTCAAGGAAAAGCAACGGGGTTTAGAACTTGGGAGAGATCCACGATGTGATGAGAAACCACGTGACCTCTGTGAGCCACAGCACCCTGTGGCGTGCTGGTGATCTGTGAAAGAGACACACTGCTGGAGTCGCAGGCAAGGGAGATGCATTCGCACGTGGAGAGGCACACATGATTTGACATACACACAGGTGCAAACAAGCGCACACACGCACACACACACACAAACATACACACACACACACACACACACACACACACACACACACACACACACACACACACACACACACACATATACATGCACAGCGACATAAAAACAACGCACACATGACCACACCCAAACACACACACACACACACATAAATGGACGCGCAAAACAAGCGCACACATCAATCGTCTTCACTTCTGTTCATTTCCATCAAGGATTTTGAACAAATCATGAAACGCAATTCATTATTTTAAATTCAAAACTCTAAGATTCCTTCAAGGTTAATCCCCATCTTCTCTCACAATCCATGGCTTTACATTTTTGAGTTGATTTATGAATGTATTAAATGACAGCAAAGGAGTTTCCCTTCAATTAAACACGCAAACAAACACACACCCTCACATACGCAGACACAGTTGTCGCAAAAACAGCAATAAATGAAAATATGTGTCCCTTGGTGAAGGCTTTGGTCTGATGCATCTCACAACACTGAGTAAGCAAAAGGAGTATCCCTTCAATTACACACACAAACACAGACACACACACACACACACACACACACACACACACATACACACACAGACACACACACACACACAGGCACACACACACACACACACATACACACACACACACACATGCACACACATGAACACACACACACACACAGTCGTAGCAAAAAATAGCAATAAATGACAATATATGTCCCTTGGTGGACACTTTGGTCCGATGCGTCTCACAACACTGCGTGCATGCATCCATCTCACCAAGGGTGGCCCTGATGGAAACAAACCCCTCGCCCTGGCGATGTTAATGCCATGCTCTATCAGTGGAGCTACGCAGGGAATCACACCCCTCACCCCGGCAGTGTCAATGCCATGTTGTACCAGTCGAGCGAGACTGGAACTAATAGGATGTATGCCTGGTCCTGGAGCCCTGTAGATCACTGGGCCAATGCAACCTCCACACGGACAGGGCTGCTTTATTGCGCTCCAGAACAGCACTGCATCGTATGACTGCAGCCAGCTGACGCTCTGCCTCTGCTGGGGACATGGGAGCACCAGGCAGACTCCCACTGTGATACACTGTGTGCTGCGTAGCTGTGTTTATTCCCCCAGGCTTATTATAGACTATACATATCACATCTATTTATTTGAAGTTGATAATTCTTGCCACACTTAGCGGAGAAGAGAGAAGAGGAAAGGGGTGAGGAGGAGAGAGGCAGAACTGGGGAGAGTGAGGAGAGGAAAGGGGTTGGAGGGGGGGAGAGAGGACAGAAGCAGAGGAAAGGGGTGAGGAGGGCAGAGGGACAGGGGGATTACGGGGGGAGAGATGAGGGGAAAACTGAGGGTTGGAAGGAGGGGGGAGAGAGAAAGTGAGATCGGCGAGAGGAACACGATGAATAGAGAGGAAAGAGTGGAGAGGAGGGAAGGAGGCGGAGAGAGGAAAAGGGAGGAGGAGGACTATATTCAAACCAAGTGGGTTCATACAATCCATGGTGAGCGCATCCACTGCTGAGCTGCTCGGATACTGGCGAGGGTGATGCCGATCCAGGTGCTGGAGCTTGTAGGGCACGATGTTGCATTCTGGGTAGCAGAGGGACTTGAGCAACTGGACTTGAGCAACTGGAATGCAAATAGTACCACGGGAGCTGTGTTAGCCAGAAGGTTTTCCTTGTTCACGCAATGTGCTGACCTTCCAGCCCCCCCCCCCCCCCCCCCCCCCGTCGCTGAACGCATGAATTATTGAGTTCTCTGTACCCTCGACAGACACTTGAACTCTTTCAGTGAAACGCCGTTTCAATACCCATACATTTAAATCCCCATGTCAGCTCTGCCATGTTTCAAGACGAGAGCCGTGAGTCTTGTGGTTTATTTAAATGGATGTGATGGAGTATTTTTCCAAGGACTGTTTGACGTCTTCATCTAAATGTATTCATGATTGAGTCCGTCGTTGGGTTAAAAAACCCTTGACCACAGCCAATACTGAAAGCGTTGATCGTAACCGATCTGAACAAGTCAAGTTCAAGTTCAATATCTATGAAAGTTTCTGTCAATGAAAAAAGAAAATGGAATTTCATTCTGGGCCTTCTGCAGGCATTCCGCTTACATCAACGTTTAGGGTTACTTATAGATTCCAGTGTATGTCATATATGTACATCAGCATCAAAGTTTAATTTGTTTTGTTTAATTTAATTGTTTAATGTATGTCAGCATTTAATTCTAAATGTTCCGTGGTCACCACCATTGTTTATAGTGACGTGGTGACAGTTCCTTCTCATGTCTCATGTTTACACGCAAAGCTTTCTTTGGGAAGACTATGTAACGGATGAATGTATTTCAATGAAAGCTAAATAAATGTTCACATCTTAAATGGTGGGGGTAGGCTTTGATCATCCTTGGATAGTTGGACGATAAAATGAAAAACCGGAGTAAAATAATCCAAAGAGATGTAACATCTTAACCACAGATACAGGGTTCCACACTATGTCCAGCCAGTGTGAGGCAGAGGCCTGTTTTGAAGGGTCTCTGTTTTAATAGAGTAACACACAGTTATTCAACTGTATTTTTTATTGTAACAGGGCAAAAACAACTAGGTTTATAGCACAAAGTCACTTTTTGAAAAGAACCAATTTTAGAAATACAGGCTTTGATTGTTCTCCGCCTCACTTTTGATAAAATATCTGCCAAATGTTAAATTAATGTCCATAACAATGGTAATAACAATGGGGTGGCAGCGATTGCGTGTGTGGTCTGGTCAGTGACCTTCATCATGGCGTCGTTCACACCTCACTGAGCAACTGGGAGGAGAGGGGAGGGGAGGGTGGGAGGGGAGGGGGGGAGAGGAGGGGGGAGAGGAGGGGGGAGAGGAGGGAAGAGGAGAGAGGAGGGGAGGGAGGAGGGAAGAGGAGAGCGGAGGGGGGGAAGGAGAGCAGAGGGGAGGAACGAGGGGAGGAGGAGAGATTGTTGGATAGAGGAGAGGGGAGAGATGAGGGAAGGGAGGGGAGAGGGGCGATGAGGGGAGATAGAGACAGAGAGCGAGGAGGGGGTGGGAGAGGGAGAAGATAAATGGGGAAAAGAGGGGAAGGAATGAGAGAGCAAGAGAATAAAGAGTAAGAGAAGGGAGAGACTTGGAGAGGATTGGATAGAGGATTGTAGGGGAGTGGAGAGGGGAGGAAGATCGGATAGAGGAGGAGAAAGAGGAGAGAAAGGGGAATTGTTCTATTCATCCCAGTTTGTGTTGATTCAAATGTGGTTAGATTAAACAACCACCACTTTCTTGTGTTTATGTTTTCTGGGAGCGTCTGCTTGCGTTGCTGATATTTTGTTTCAAATATGACAGCTAAATTATGAAATGATGAGGTGATGGCAAATAAATTAAGTTTGGCTGGGCCATCATTTTATATGATTGATTATAGCGTTAAGTGGTATTGTATCGATTCGTATGACATGAAGAGATCATTTTATTGTCAACCAGCTCTGTGGCCAAAGTAAATTATAATGAGAATGTAATCAAGACTTTTGTTGATATCATACATAGTCATTGATGCAATGATCCTGTCTTGGTTCGATTTTGTGGATTGGCATTTATTCATAAACATATAATATATATCTTGCCAATGTTCATTTTTAAACGTGGGGGCAATCCCCTTTTGAAACGACGAGAGACAGGTTCCTTTATGTCCCTCAGGTGTTTCCTTAGGATAACCTGGTAATGAATGAGTTTATTAGCGCACTCACTGCCATGATGTCACCATCTGGTGGGCTTTCTATATATAGAGCGACAGTAAAGGTGACCACTGATGCAGAGTGGGCGAGAGACAATTAATGTTCCCTTGGCTCCCCCCCCCCCCCCCCCCCCCCCCCCCCCCCCACTCTCTTTCTCGCTGCTCTAAGACACGGGAGCGATCAAGAGCAACCCATGCACGCAATGCACCAAATGCCCACGCACACACGGTAATACATGCACGCATGTTGGCACAGCACCAAACATTATACGTGCACGCAAGCACACATAAAATAACTGAAAGTCAGAGAGCCGCTTCTTCGCTGACATTGATGACGGACACTTGAGGGTTAGCGTTTCAGCATATTTAGGGCTTATTTCAAAATCACATTTACGGAGTGGAGGAAAATGTCTTTCTTTTCTCGCCCACTCTCTTTTTCTCTCTCTCTCTCGCTCTCTCTCTCGCTCTCTCTCCACCCTTCACACATACACACATATACGTCCTATATAGGGGAACCCATTCAGTCAGGTCATAAATACAAGGTCTGATGCGGAAGCTAATAATATGGATGGGAGTGAGAGTGTGTGTGTGTGTGTGTGTGTGTGTGTGTGTGTGTGTGTGTGTGTGTGTGTGTGTGTGTGTGTGTGTGTGTGTGTGTGTGCGTGCGTGCGTGCGTGCGTGCGTGCGTGCGTGCGTGCGTGCGTGCGTGCGTGCGTGTGTGCACTTCAGACCACACATTAATTCCTTTTCCCTTTCAGGACCTTTTCTAGCCAAATACATAACATAAACCCCAGTCAGACACACATGTTAATGCACATATTTTATTATTTTCACCGTTGTCTGTTCTAACTAAGAAACATTGTCTTTTAATCCCTCAGGTTCCGCCAACTACAAGGATGAGCAGAACCACAACAACCAGACTACCTGCCCCCAGTGGCCATTCTTGAGAACATGAGATAGAGATTTAGAAGAAAAGGTTTTTTTGAAGAGCAATCTTACCCCAAAAAAAAAAATCGAAATTTGGCAACAGCGCCATCTGTTGGTGTCAGTTGTTTGTGAAATCGTATATTGGGACAGTGTTTTGGGTATGGTTTTGGATTACAATGTTCCCTGGTGTCCAACTGGATATATTTGATGAATGAAGTCGCCATGACCTGGCCAATAGTGTGTCCAAATTCAGGGGAGTCTGTTCTGTTTACCATTGTGAGGTCGAGTGTGCTGCTTCCGTGTTTACACACACACACATACAAACACATTTCAGCTTGGGCGACAATGTGTAAACAATGAGGCCTCTTCTGTTTCCTTGTTGGCGATAGACAGAGCAAACAGAGTCTGATACATAATTAGGGAGTAAATTAACACCTATTATTAAATGGAATAGTAATTGGTCGTAACAAGGCCACAATGGTGCTGCAACCTACTGTTGCCAAAACGTGTAAGTGCACAGGAAACACTGTATTAGTCTCTCTTAATCCTTTTATTCAAAGTCAGATGATTCCTTGTATTGTTTGTTGGCCCAGGTCAGATGAATGGCAAAACGTTGGCTTGTGCAGTTTGTGTTTTATGCTATGGGACAAATCTTTATGATAATAGAAAGTGTCTGTGTACTAAGGAAAAGTGGCATACTAGCCCGAGTCATTGACATTTCTTCTCCCTCTCAAATACCGTCAGTTATTTACAGGCTTAAACTGGTAATTACACCCTTCTATTTATTGAAAAGTTTTCTTGTCACCAAAGTTCATTACCAAATGTTTTTTAAAATATCATTGCCTAGCAACAAACATACAGGGAAGAGGTTCTTTCCAGTAATAAATTAACTGATCTGCCAAACACATTCACAGCATTAAACTGAGGGGACACAGCCATCCTGGCCATAGCTGTTTACACTTGGCCAGAGAGGCACATCCCAGATGAGAAGTCATCAATTTGGACTTTATAACACAGGATTATTTCTGTGCTTCACACAGATCTTGCACGAGATACTTCATCCATGGCAGTTTTTTAAAGTGTTTAGACTTTTACAATGAACCCTAAAGTAGAAACATCATGTCCTGGTTGCGTGTCCTCTACGCCCCCTCCCCCCCCCCCCCCCCCCCCAAACACACATGTCTGACTCAGCCCTGACCTTTGACCTTTGGGTTGTTGTTGTTGTTGTTCTGCTGTGGTAGCAATGAGGGTCTGTGACTCACAAAAATAACATAAATACATGTTATATCAGCTGAGGTACTTCCGAAGGACTTTTGGCTTCCTGACAAACTGTTGAAATGGAAACAGTTGAGACATTTTAAATTAGCATTGTGAATGATTTGGGACCATACTTCCTGTACAGCGACCAATACAGTGTTCCTTTAGCTAAGAGTCACTTCCTCTTCTCCGTGAATGGACGGTACACCTCCCAGTCCCCTCACTCTTACCGTGCCCGGGCGAGGTTTCTTTAAAGTTCTATCATTTCCTATTCCTTCATACACGGTGAGCAACGCTCACAATGTCTTCAAATGGCGGCGCGCTGTCGCACGTCATCAACAGTTCTTGACAATTCAATCGTCATGGCACCGACGGGTTTCGCAAAAAAAGGTTCCAACTGTTTGCCATTGCGCAAATTGTGGCACAAACAGTTCCTCGTTCGACTCCCTTTGCCTCATGGGCGGGGCGGCACCACGGAAGGAAGGGGGACTCGTGTTCTCGGCTCGCGGTCGCCGCCCCCGCAGACTGACGAATCCTATCAGCCCTGTAACCACCGCCACCGCCACCACCGCCACCGCCACCACCACCACCACCACCTCTGGGCTGTTGCGTCGCAGCAGTCCCCCTCCCCCACCCCCAAGTTTGTTTTTAGTGTGTGGTCAAAGGGCCTCATTCACCTAGCGGCCATCTTGGTGATAATCGCTAGCAGGGCAAGCTAGCTTTCAGCTAGCATGCCCAGCTAGCGTTTATCAACAAGATGGCGGTCAGCTGAACAAGGCCCACAGCGGTTACTTCCTCCCGCTGAGGATGGTCATCTGCAGACACTCCTCCTTCAGCGCCACCAGCTCCGTCTTGTAGCCGCCGGCCTTGGTGCCGTCGGCGTACACGCACGGCTGCTTCTTGGCCGACAGCGGCGTCTCCACCGAGACGGAGTTGGCCGCGTTGAGGAAGTCGGCGTCGGCGTCGGCGTGCGACGGCGAGCCGGAGCCCTTGCGGCGGCCGCGGCGGCGGTTGCACACGGCGTCCACCAGCGAGGTCAGCGCCCGGCCCACGTCGTGCCGCGCCCCCTCGTTGACGAAGCAGTACAGGATGGGGTCGGCCACGCAGTTGAGGCTGGTAAGCGCCAGCGACACGTGGTAGGCGGCGAACATGCTCTCCTCGTTGCCGCAGTCGCACGGCTTGTTGAGGAAGAGCACGCTGCGCCACAGCAGCAGCACGTGGTACGGCCCGAAGCAGAAGAGCACGATGAGGATGAGGCTGAGCGCCAGCCGCTGGATCTTGGCCTTCTCCTCGCGCTCGGTGGACACGTTGCAGCGCACCGCCACCAGGATGCCCCGGTACGCCACCAGCATGGCCGTCCAGGGCGCCAGGAAGCCCAGGAAGGTGCGGTAGAGGTTCATGCCCGCCACCCACTCCTGCATGGGGTACTTCTCGAAGCAGAAGGTGTGGTTGAAGCGGTCCTGGAACAGCTCGTTGTGGAAGAGCGGCGCCGAGTTGGCCACGATCTCGCAGATCCAGACCAGCGCGCTCACCAAGATGGCTGAATAGTGGGGGGGGGGGAGGGAGTGGCAGGGGGGAGAGGTGGAGGAGGAGGAGAGGGAGAGAGGAGAGGGAGGGAGGAGATGAGAGGAAAGTTAAGGGGTGGAGGAGCAGAAAAATGATATACTGAACTACAAAAATACTGAACTATGAAAATACTATGTTACTAAAAGGCTGATCTACTAAATACTCCGAAAATACTTGACGTTTATAACTAATATGTACCACATACAGTACATTTACAACAAGGTTTATCATACACACATACAACATACATCAATATGGAAAATGTACACCTCTGGAAAGGAGAGTGGCACCTTTTGATTTATCATCAGAAAATCCAAATGAGACGTCCGACTCAAAGCCTCGCTCTCTGAGGTTCTCTGGACCTGGCGAACCCCACCCAAACCTCCTCCGGCGTACCTGTTTTGATCCGGCGGACCTTGGCGAAGCGCATGGGGTAGGCCACGGCCAGGTAGCGGTCCAGCGAGATGCAGCACAGGAAGGCGATGCTGACGTAGATGTTGGTGTAGAAGATGAAGCCGAACAGCTTGCAGCTCTCCTCGCCGTGGATCCAGTGGTCGTGCTGCAGGAAGTAGTCGATCCACAGCGGCAGCGTGGCGATGTACAGCAGGTCGGCCACCGACAGGTTGATCAGGTAGATGCCCAGCTCGTTGCGCTGCCGCACCTGAGGACGGGGGGGGGGGGGGCTAGGGTCAGGTGGCGGCCGGATTGGGTCGTGTTCAAGGAGTTATCATTGGATTAGGATTCAATTAGGTATTTGATCGAATTGGAAGAGGTTTGAAAGGACAGATTCAATGAGATGAATTGAAATTATTAGGATTAGATAAATGTAGACTGATTCAAATCGGATCTGCTCGATCGGTTGATTCCTTAAGCAAAAGGTTGAGCAACGAAATACTCACGCACATGGCTTTGTTAATTTGTTAAACACAGTGCTGTAGAATACAAAACACATAGTAGTTCTAGTAAATGGACGGCATTTATAACGCTCTTTTCTAACCATTGGCCACCCAAAGCGCCTTACAATATTGCCTCACATTCACCATTCACACATTCACGGCGGAGTCAACCATGCAAGACCAGCTCGTCGGGAGCAGTTAGGGTTAGGTGCCATGCTCAAGCACACCTCAACACTCAACTAGGAGGAGCCGGGGATTGAACCGGCAACCTGAAGGTTGCCAGCCAACCCGCTCTACCTCCTGAGCTAGTGCCGCCCCAGTAGGTCTCTACAAAAAGAGACAAGAGCCAAAGGGAAACCGGGTAGTAACAAGGATATGTGTGCGTGTGCGTGTGAGTGTGAGTGGTTCTTGCGTGAGTGAGGGAGTGTGCCAGTGCGTGTGTGCGCCCTTGCGTGCGAGTGTGTGTGTGTGTGCGTTGATGTGCTCGAGGGTCTCACCTGCATGTACGCGGCCCACAGGGCCATACAGTTGGTGGGGAGGCCCAGGACGATGACGATGATGTAGAGGGTGGGCTGGAAGTACTGGTCCACCTTGCTGTCCACTTCACAGAACGAGATGTTGCACATTGTCCTTGCTGTGCGTCGGATCGATGCATACAAAGTGTGTGTGTAGGGCGTGTTTGTTTGCGTGCGACCGTTTTCTTTCTTTCCGGGGTTTAATTTAGGTTGCCAGGTTACTCTCAGCCCTGCGCATTCCTGGCAGGTTTCGGTTGGTTCGTGGTCCGGTGGTCACCTGGACCGCCTGCCGGTCGTCGTTCTAAGGCGGGCGTCGTAGGGAGACGGCGGATCAAAGCGGCAGCGTTGTCGTGTCCGGGGCTGAGGTTAGGCAGAGGACCATTCATGGTTGTGTTAAAAAAAAACTCACACTGTCTGTCTGCCCCGTCCGTCAGCCTGACGCTCTCCCTCCGTCTCTCCGTCTGTCTGTCTCTGTTTGTTTGTCTCTCTGTCCGTCTCTGTACCTCCTCCTGTCGCTCTCTCTGTCTGGCTGTCTCTCTACATCGCTCGCTCTGTCCGTCTGCCTTACCGCCTGTGTCCGTCCGACACTCGGCCTGCCTGTCTCTCTCTCTCTCTTTGTCAGTCTGCGGGCTCCTGATCCCCCCCCCCCGTGTGTGTGTCTCTGTGAGGGGGCGTAAGGGAGGACAGAGCCTCTCTCCCTCCTGCTAAGGAGGAGATTTAAACAGCTGGGGGAAGGACAGCGGCGTTATCGACACGCCAGCAGCCCTGCTCTCGCTCTGAGCGCCGGCTCCTCAATCTCTCTCACAGCGGGCCGCGGGCCGGGGCGGCGGCGCACACGCACGCGCCTCCATGGGGTGGAACGGGATCTGATCCGGTACGTGTGGACAGGGGGGCTCAGGGTTTGAGCGGCGCCGTGTTGGGGGGATTGTGGTAGAGAGACGAGGAGATTCACCGATTGTGTGTGTTCACCTGTTTGGTAGGCTGCGTGTGTGTGTGTGTGTGTGTGTGTGTGTGTGTGTGTGTGTGTGTGTGTGTGTGTGTGTGTGTGTGTGTGTGTGTGTGTGTGTGTGTGTGTGTGTGTGTGTGTGTGTGTGTGTGTGTGTGTGTGTGTGTGTGGAGGGTTATCTGTTGCTCCTTTACAGTTTGTGGAGCGGTCTCAGTGCCGGTGCAGCCCTGACCGGGACCTGATGGACGACCGCAAGGTTTCCGGCAGCCTTGAGGCCACGCCCTTTAACCAGGAGCATGCTCATCTGGAGAGAGAGAGAGAGAGAGAGAGAGAGAGAGAGAGAGAGAGAGAGAGAGAGAGAGAGAGAGAGAGAGAGAGAGAGAGAGAGAGGGGTTAGAGAGCAAAGACAAAATATGGAGTTAGATTCCTGGTTCGACAGTAGGGGAGAGAGTACCTAAGAGAGGGAAAGTCTAAACAAGACTGAGAGTGAGCAAAAGATGTGTTCAATCGGGAAAAAGTGAGAGCGGAGGGCGAGAGAGGCCGAACAGTGACGGACGAGGTATAACACAAGGGAGACCGAGGCCTGGGATCAGTGAGCGAGTGAAGGATCAGCACAGGACACACAGTTATAGAGAGAGAGAGAGAGAGAGAGAGAGAGAGAGAGAGAGAGAGAGAGAGAGAGAGCGAGAGCGGGAGAGAAAGGGCGTGACAGAAAGCACTTAAAACATTTGATTTAATAAGTGCAAGGACTGGAATTTGTCTCGGAGACTTACTTATTGTCAAATCACAAAGACTCTCATGTGCAGAACATGCCCTGTGCACTTGGCAGCGGTACCAGAACCACAACGTGCACGGTTCTCTACTCACACAACGTATCTCTGGATGACTATAATAGTCACAGAAAGTATCCATCAAGAAGTACAGTACATAGCGTAATCTTTATTCAGCCAAATTTGCAAAGCTGCTGACTGTTATGACATATACCCTGATATATGTCATAACATAAATATAATTTGATATACGATATATATAGGACCTACGATAGAAATGCCGTTTTCGGCTCAAGCCAGGTATTTGGACCAGTGATTGTGAGCAGAAGCGACAGAGCACGGTAGTGAAGGGATGAAGTGAGTACCAACCCCCGGCGGGAAGGAACCCGTTGGATACCCAGTGGCTGCCAGCCTACCTACAGGCATCCTAGAACAACACGCCTCACCAACACCTGTTCATTCATGTATGGGTAAGGTAAGGTTAGGCTATCTTCTATTGTCCACTTTAGGAAAAATTCTTCCTCTGCTTTTGACCCATCCGGGAGGCGGTGAATACACACTTGCACACACTCACACAGACAGACAGACAGACAGACACAGGTCACACCGGCACACCCGGAGCAGTGGGCAGCGCAGCGCCCGGGGAGATGAGTCAGTTCAGCTAATGACCCGGGGAATGTATCAATCAACTCCTTCCCTGGAAGTCCTTTTTGAATAAAAAATTAGAACATTTACAGTAACGCACGGTT
The DNA here is from genome assembly GCF_902167405.1 of Gadus morhua. Lineage (NCBI taxonomy): Eukaryota > Metazoa > Chordata > Actinopteri > Gadiformes > Gadidae > Gadus > Gadus morhua. The sequence goes on from NC_044063.1 coordinate 9,215,903, forward strand.
GACCGATATTCAGTCTTCAGTCTCTCGTCCCTCCACATCTGTTTGCAAGTAGAAGCAACTTGTACAATACGCACACACACAAGGAGTTCATAAGAAGGGGAAACTCTGATGTTGGTATGTGGCTTCATAACTGGTATATCTGCCTGTCATTTCGTCTTTTTCTCTCCACGGTCACTGGTCCTGTTTGCACAACAACATCAACAACACACACTATCTTATCCGCACACTCCGTAGCCTACCATTGTTCACCGTAGAATGGCTGCTTCACCGGGAACGGACACGGCAGCAGCAGGAATTCAAAGTATCTGCCGGCCATATGGCAGCAGAAACTGGAGGAATTGTGGGAGGGGGGAGGTGTAATGAATTAATGGGTATGACTTGTAGCCATTGTTCACTGACATTTTGTGTCTGCGCCTCTTAATCACACTGCACACATTTAATGCCTGCAATGTAGGCAATGCAACACAGACCGCATTTCAGAGCAGAACTAGGCCTGGAACAGGTTCATTGAGATGATGTTATTAATCCAAGGAAAGAATTATTAATGATAAATGTTGTCACAACTGCTATACTGTACTAGCCTATATGATACTCTAATATGTAGGCTACCAAAAACTTTAGAAATATATGTTAGATATGCTTAAATAACAATATCAGCTCCTTAATGCTAAAAAGAGAGCAAGACAAGATATTTATATCTCCAAGGTTCAATCTGCAAACCGCGGTATGAATAATTCACTGACACATCTCCAGAAAGCTTCCTGTTAACAGAGTACCCACGCCATCCCCCCCCCCCCCACCTCCCCCAACCCACTACAAACACAACACAAGCCCAGAGATCCGTATCGGATGCGACCGAGCGAGAGTAAAGTGGTTCTGCCGTCCCATTGGGTGGCGTGTTACATGACACCCCAGATGGCTATCGCTGAGTCTTTATCACGTCTGGCTTGCTGCCGAGGGCCGGCTGAGCGTGCTGAGCGGCTGGAGCGCGTGCTGAGGGGTTAGTGAGCGTGAGCGTTTGGTGAGCGATCTCCACCCCACGTTGGAGATCCAGGTCCTTAAGGAGCGGGAAGGGAGGAGGGGAAGGAGGCCTTCAAGAATCCGGGGAACATTTGGGAAGTCACTAGCCACTAGCTGGAAGTCACTAGCCACTAGTTGGAAGTCACTAGGCACTAGTTGGAAGTCACTAGCCATTAGTTGGAAGTCACTAGGCACTATTTGGAAGTCACTACCCATTAGTTGGAACTCACTAGCCACTAGCTGAAAGTCACTAGCCACAAGTTGGAAGTCACAAGTAACTAGCTGGAACTCACTTACCACTAGCTGGAAGTCACTAGCTACTAGCTTAAAGTCACTAGCCACTAGCTGGAACTCACTAGCCACTAGCTGGAAGTCACAAGCCACTAGCTGGAAGTCACAAGTCACTAGCTGGAAGTCGCTAATCACTAGCTGGAAGTCACTAGCTGGAAGTCGCTAGTCCATCCATCCATCTAGGGGGTCTTTGGTCGTAATCAGTCACAAGTCCATCCATGACCAATCAGCATTCATTAGCAGAATGCTAGCGTGTATGGCCATCAACGGCCCGACGGTTCCGCATGTTCAATATATATTGAACTTGCGGTATCTACAATAAAATCTGCGATATTTCAATGACAAGCAGGTGAAAGAGATACATTTAGCCGTCTAGCCACATAGACCCCCATTCAATCTGCACTCATGCAATCACCCCCAGTGGAATTCTAATGGAACTGCAACCAAGTTGGATACAATGGGGCTCAACAGAGAGTGCGAACGCTTCCGTAGACGGGCTCTGCTGGAAGTCACTAACCATAAGCTGGAAGTCGCTAGCCACGGTAGACCGACCCCCCCCCCCCCCACACACACACACACACACTTCTTCTGCTAAGAAGTATCGCCTTTTAGAATTTGTATTCAGCGATGTGGAAAACCAAAAGACAAACATAACATAAAAAACAACATAAACAAAGTCTTGGATGGTTGGATTCCGCAAACCAAAGCCAATCACAGGTTTGGTTTGGGAGTCCGTATTTGGTATTCATTTGGGGCTGTTGTATTTTACCTCCCTCTTAAACAGTGTTTAGCAAGGTTGAGGTAGCAGAAGAGAAGAAACAGGCCGGCGTGTGTAAAGCCTTCCCTGTATGCAAATCTGAGCCCTGCAGCACAACACGTGTGCTTTACATAAAAAATATGAAAAGCACTTGGAAAAGAAGAAAGAATGACCTCATCTCATAGACCAAGCAAATGAACAGGAGGCTAAATTAGGCATTTGTATGTTGGTCCTTTTCATTTAGGATTTTTGGCAACAACAATAACAGGAAACACAACACAAAGACAAAGACCTTTTAGGACTTCTAAGACTGCTATCTCTAAATGTTTGGATTCCTACAAAGGTAATCAACATCCTCTCCCCCAATCCATGAGTTTACATCTATAATGAGATGTTGATTTATGGTTGTAGCAAGTTTACAAAATATGAGTATCCCATCAATGACAAACACACACAAACACACACACACACACACACAGACACACACACACAAGCACACACACACACACACACAGCCTCCCTCCTCTCGTCCATCAAACCTGACAGCTCCAGTACTGAGAAGTATACATCCGCATGCACTCCGCATTACATTCACACTCAGTCATTAAAGGGGTCAAGCTGTTGCCCTAAAACAGTGTTTCTCATATTGGGTAAACCAAGGGTGCTTTGAAGGATTTCAGGGGGTACTTGGGAAAATATGTAGGAAAATAAAGTCTTATTTTGTTGTTTTAATATTGGCTACAAAAAGAGTAAAAAATAATCCACCTCAATACAATCAATAAAAAGTTATGGTGTTTTTCACTCAACTGTTAATATTTGAACCACCCATTTATTTTCATGTCGACAACAAATAACATGCATGCACGTCATTTATATTAATTTAAATCGTTTCACTTTTGTGCTTGTGAAAGGTAAAAAATAGGGGTTTAGATTAGTAAAATCTTTTTTACCAGAATACCAAGAAGGATTAGCCTCAAAAGCTAACAGCTTCTAGTGAAACAACATCTTTATATAAATGAAAATATCCAAAATATAACTGAAGCGCATTGGACACCCGTGGGAATGGCAACCATTTCCCAGTCCTGGTATCGCAGAGCACGTTTCTATCATAATGTAGCACACATCTGTTGACTCAGCTTCACTTTGTTTGTGTATGGAATTCAAAGGGTGTCCAGATGTCTGGTTTTGGTAAAGTAAAAACATATGGAATACACACACAGACACAGACTCATACAGACACACAAAAGGCCAATGGACTATGGCTGATGGGCAGAAGATAAGGAGTTTTGTGAAGATGTGAACTTTTAAAGCATCAAGTCTGTTCCGAGTGTCAGGGGCAGACTGAACTAAGCCCTTCATGTCCGCTTTCTCACTTTGCCAAAAGTCTCCCCGTAAGGCCCCAAATGAGGCATCAAATGCAACATGTTGCACAATGTACAAAGAGCAGACATCGTTGAAACACCTTAACATTAACATGTCAATCCCAAACTATTTAGGGTTTTTGAACCCTAAATAGCTGGTCTCCAACATTTGGAGACCAGCGTAGTCATTGGCTGCTGGTTTGAATCGAGTCTGGCCTCCTCTCTCAGCAGAAACTCTGGTACTTGTCACACCCCGGCTCAAGGGAAGGACAAAGGAGGAGACCACGCAAGACCGGTAGTTTTACCAAATTATGATCTATTTAAACCAATTCAAGATTAACCTAATAAATGATGCGTGAATGTCAGTAGTCAGTAACGGGTGCAGTGTCTGTGTGAGTGGATGAGTGTATGGTGTGTGTAAAGCAGCAATAACTCAACCTAACTAACCCAAACCAATACCAAAACCAAAACAAACCATTCGTCAAGAGAGAGAGAGACCCAAGTGGCTGACTCCTGCAGCTTTTATAGCTGCAGGAGGGCAGCCAGCATGGGTGTCGACGATCAGCAATCAGCTCCTGGCAGCCTGCCAATCAGGAGGTGCCAGGAGCTGTCACACCCCCCTCCATAAAAACGACCTAGGAACCTACGGACTACGAACTAAGAACCAACGGACTACGGGCCACTGAATTTAGCCTGAAAGGGACTACTCAAAACCGGCAACAAAGCTACCACCTTATCCCCTTTACAAACAACCACCTCTTTACCATACCAACCACCTCTTTACCATACCAACCACCTCTTTACCATACCAACCAACTCATCTCCATACCAACCAACTCATCTCCATACCAACCAACTCATCTCCATACCAACCAACTCATCTCCATACCAACCAACTCTTACCATACCAACCAACTCTTACCATACCAACCAACTCATCACCATACCAACCAACTCATCTCCATACCAACCAACTCTTACTGCTGTTTTAACTGCAACTGCAGCAACTCCTTCTGTTGTTCAAAGGTGAGACTCCCCCCTGGTTTAACCATCGTACTTGGTAAACCCTTACCTTCATCAGAAGCACTAGAATAAGAACTTCCCCCCTAACTGCCTATCCAACCCTGAATAATCTTGACCCTAATGTTCATGCAGCTTGTGGTGGGTATTTACGCACTGTAAACCAGCCGGTTTGAAAGGCGACCTGCAAGCAGGCAACCCCCAATATCCTTCGGATGTGCCCCCGAGACAATTGACATTGAACAATTGACACTAACCACGCCCCACAGCACTACAAAAAGGGAAAAACAACCAAAGAAAAAAAATTCACGTAACCCAAAGGGGAAACGCAACTAAAGCCTACCAGGGAAAGTTCAAACTCAGACATGAGCTCACCAGACAAATCAAATCTGTTAGCCTAGCATGAGCCGCATTACCCACTATGAACCTGCTCCCAAACCAACTACTACCCTGTCCTATATGACATTCCTCCAACCTGTTCAACTACTCAATGCAACAACTTATTGACGAGCCCCCATGTCACACCCCGGCTCAAGGGAAGGACAAAGGAGGAGACCACGCAAGACCGGTAGTTTTACCAAATTATGATCTATTTAAACCAATTCAAGATTAACCTAATAAATGATGCGTGAATGTCAGTAGTCAGTAACGGGTGCAGTGTCTGTGTGAGTGGATGAGTGTATGGTGTGTGTAAAGCAGCAATAACTCAACCTAACTAACCCAAACCAATACCAAAACCAAAACAAACCATTCGTCAAGAGAGAGAGAGACCCAAGTGGCTGACTCCTGCAGCTTTTATAGCTGCAGGAGGGCAGCCAGCATGGGTGTCGACGATCAGCAATCAGCTCCTGGCAGCCTGCCAATCAGGAGGTGCCAGGAGCTGTCACATACTGGTTGATTCAGCTGAGTTCTCCCTACGGTGTTATTTCATTGGTTGTAAATATATCTTGACAGCCTACTTGGTAATTTTCTACATTAATGCATTTTTCCACATAATTATGTGACCTTCCAAACAGATGCCAATACCAAAAATGGAAATACATTGACTTTTAAGGGCATATTTTGGCTTCCTCAGAGCCCACCAAATAACACATGAGATATTTGCTGGCATATTTTCTTTTGTTGAGTCTGTTTTTGGCAGTAACAGACACTATAAGGACCTAAACATATCACTATCCTACTTCACAGCTAAACTTCAATCAAATCACCGATGTGATGAATGTTGTTGTGAAATGTATCTTATAAATGTTCTGACCACATGAAAACTAGCTCCTGTCGGGATGCCTGTAGATTAATCTATTTTAAAAGATGTCAAAAATGATCTCAAATTCTATTTCTAATGCAACATGGTCAGCACAGTAAATGCCTTTTAATTAATGTTTAACTTTTCACTGTTTCGACGCCATTGTGTCTAAGTGTTGAATCAGTTAGTTGTTTGTAGCGTTGCCTGATAAGCAGTTTACATGACGTACATGGACCGCAAGGATCACTGAGGGGCCTGTGTTACCTTGAGACGCATGCAAGGAAAACCATGTGTCAGACCATCAGGGGATCAGCAATCTAATCACCTTTGCATCCATCTGCCTGTTAATGTCATCCGTCCGTCCATTCATCCATCCCTGTTATTCCATCCATCTTTCATCCATCAATCAATAAAGGTATTTTCCTGGTTGATAATATCTGGTGAGTGTCTGTCGGTATCTGGTCAGTATAGCTGGTGGTGAGTCACATGTATTATGTATTATGACTTTAGCAGAGTTAATTGTAGGGTCATGAAAGCGAAAGTCTGTTAAATACAGCAGGACACAGCTGTGGAACCCTTCAGGAAGTGTGTGTGTGTGTGTGTGTGTGCGTGTGTGTGTGTGTGTGTGTGTGTGTGTGTGTGTGCGTATGTGTGTGTGTGTGTGTGTGTGTGTGTGTGTGTGTGTGTGTGTGTGTGTGTGTGTGTGTGTGTGTGTGTGTGTGTGTGTGTGTGTGTGCGCACTGTCTGGCTTCCTTGACCTTTTAATAACCTGGCGATACATCAGACGCTGGTCGGGTACACCGGACGGAAAGAACAGGTTGATTTAGGCCCCTATTGTAGACGTGTGCACATACACTCTTACATATTCACATACATGCACGCACACACACAAACAGGTCCAGAAGTAGACTGTTTTGACTGCGCCTTAAAATACCCACTTTTACAGATCTCTCTCTCTCTCTCTCTCTCTCTCTCTCTCTCTCTCTCTCTCCCTCCCTCTCTCTCTCTCTCTCCCTCCCTCTCTCTCTCTCTCTCCCTCCCTCCCTCTATCTCTCTCCCTCCCTCTCTCTCTCTCTCCCTCTCTCTCTCTCCCTCCCTCTCTCTCTCTCTCTCCCTCTCTATCTCTCTCTCTCTCTCTCCCATCATCGGACACCAGGTCTCGTAATGCGCTCATAACACCGAACACCTGATGAGCTTGGACGGCGGGCTGGCCTGTGCTCAACGTGTGGGTGTGGAACGGGAGAGCACGCACGGATCTGGCAGGTGTGAGGGCTTGCATGCCAAGCGGTTGTTGTGATGGGACATGAAGATACAGGGCTTTCCTCCCTGGGAAATTAGAACCGCATGCGTAACCCTAAAACGCAGACAAAGCAGGGACAGATTGACAAATATAATGCAAAAGCAAGGAATTGGCAACGTTTAACAGGATACATTAATCAAGCAGCCTGCTCAATTTGAAATGGATGGATAACAAATCCTACTTTTATGATATTTATATGTGTAATTCGTTTATATGCCTTTAATATTTTGTATAGTTTTTCTATATATGTCTGTCCATAAAAAACATATGAACTGTATGTGTGTATAGTTTGTGTACAGTGTGTGGTGGTGTGTTTGTGTGTGTGTATGTGTGTACACTGTATGTGTGTGTGTGTGTGTGTGTGTGTGTGTGTGTGTGTGTGTGTGTGTGTGTGTGTGTGTGTGTGTGTGTGTGTGTGTGTGTGAGTGTGTGTAGTACTGCATGGGGGGGCCTGCGGTCCCTGGGTTCGTCCCGGAGCAGGGCCCCCCTGTCGGCATCCCAGTAGGTGAAGGGGCCGGCTGATTAGTGTATGCTGGGGAACGAATAAATAAGCAGACTTGGCGTTTCCTTGGTAGCCATTGTAATCAGCGGCCAGCTGTGTGCTTTGGGGAGACGGCCCGGTGCGGTCACTGCGAGCACATCCACGGGCTGAGAACTTCCTGTGTGATGTCAGAGCCTGCAGTGAACTGGGTCGCACTGGTCATACTGGTCCTGATAACTGGCTCTTCTTGAACCAGTCTGAACGTCTGGAGCCATCAGCTTATCGCCTCAGAAATGCGAATCTTAGTTTTTTTCTTGGCTGTTTCCCCGACCACAAACGCTAATTCCGGACCTTGGGTGTGATGTGAATTTGCCGTTGTTAAAGACCATGCTTATTGGATTTCTTTATAGCATAATCAATAACTAAATACCTTATGAGGATATGACTTTAACCCAACCCCCTCTTTAAAGAGTAGAAAATAGGACAAAAGAGGGTTGCAGGCTAGAGAGAAAGAGAGAAAGAGCGAGAGACAGAGTGAGAGAGAAGGGAGAGAGAATGAGAGACAGAGAGGGCTGCATTATTCAATAAAGGAATTATATAAATAATCATAGCTAGATACAATCCTCATTAAATCAATACAAATAGGAACTCATCTGCAGAAATCATTACTGCAACCCCTGGCCCGTGGTGTTTGTGTACTTTGGAGCCGCAGTAAACATCCATCATGTCATGATGTCTGGTCGCGTCCCAGGAGAGGGCCCCTTGGTTGAAGAGCCCTCGCCACAGAGCAACAGGAGTCTCCAGAGATCTGCTAACTTCAGTGTGGACGGGACGTCCGGGGACACATCGGAACAACAGCTAAGCTAACATCTCCCATTAATCACTCTTTAAACATGCTAGCATGGGAACCACCACCGCCAACTTAGTCTTGACGATTTTCAGATGACAGGTTAATAAGATGAGATAAAAGAATGGAAATGATTTGCTGATTCATGGTTCATTCACAGAAAATTGTACAATATATTATAATTATATCGATCAAAATACATTTTCCCAACGAATCGTTTGAGCATTCTGATAAGATCTGCTTTCCAAATATTTGGTTGCCTTATTTGTTTCCTCGATGATTGAATGAAGTAGGCCTACTTTATAGTTTCCCTTGTACTGCTCATGAGAAAAAGTCAGCAGATGTAGAACTTAAACTGGTCGCTAGAACTTAACTTACTGCTGCTTTGGCCCACTTCACGTTCAGTGTGACCCACATTATTTGTCCCCAATGCCTTGCCATACTTTGCTAACGTGTCAGCGGTAGCATAAACGCTGGCTATTGATGGAGGACTCCTGCAGGCAGCTGTTCGCGTCTTGGTCAGCTTCACATCCTAACGCCCATCCCAAATATCTGCTCAAGTAAATCGGTATCGGCGTGTTTCAAGAATGTTTCAACATGACTTCATGTGCTTGACTTATCAAGGATATCTTGGTTTACCGATCCATTTAATACGTCTTGCATTACAAGCTGTAGTCGTTTTGAGTCAACAGAGGGTTTTGATAACACAAAGTTCAAGCTCCACAAGTTCCTGTGCAAAGATAGGCAACTCTCTGAGCTATAACCGCCAGGAAATGAATGTGTGATAAATATTATGCTGAATATAGAGCGTAAAGAGATTCATCTAAACATACAAGCTTCGTGTGCGCAATTCGATATCCTGCTTATCTACTGGTGGGTCCATGTATCTGCACATGTCACACTTAATCAGCACATGTAAACTCACACACACACACACACACACACAAACACACACAGACACACACACAACGGAGGTGAAGTGCCCTCTTAATAGACCTGACGTTGCACCATAAGAACCCTCTTAATGTAAGTAATCTTTTTCTCAGGGCCTTTAGCTGGACAGATATGCTGAAAACACAACCCCAAAGGCTGCAGCTGCACTCCACTTGTGAAGAGCCCAGGGCCGTTGGGTCTATCCAGAAGACGATCTCAAGGACCGGATCAGGGTGCATTATGGCCGCTTAGCTTGGCCACCAAGTGGGAAGATAAAAAAAGACAGATCGGCTGATAAAATGTATCCCAAGAAGCGTAGAAATTCAAACACAAGCATAAACCGAGAACATACTCTCTCGCACACGTGCAAGCAGGCGCACGTACACACGCACACGCACGCACGCACACACACACGCAAACACAAACAAGCACACACTCACACACACAAAGACCTATTGTACAGTATTGCTTTCTAGGTAATAGTTGCATTCTGGGTAAATCTCAGCTCAAGCCACTCAGCTAGAGTCACCTAGCTAACAAGAAGAGAGTGCTGGTGATAGTTAACACCGAGTGGAGAGTTACCGACCGCCATTAACTGCTCCCAACTGCCACCGTGGTGACGGAAGGCCTCCATCCTGTCTCTGTCCTGTGTGCGCGTGTGCGCGCGTGTGTGCGTGTGCGTGTGTGCGTGTGTGTGTGCGTGTGAGCGTGTGTGTATGTGTGTGTGTGTGTGTGTGTGTGTGTGTGTGTGTGTGTGTGTGTGTGTGTGTGGGTGTGGGTGACAGGAATCCCAGAGGACAGGGGGTGAGTTGGTGTTTAAATTAGAGTTGTAAACAGGGGAGGAAGCTCTGCTGGGTGAGTCCCCCCCCCCCCCCATCCCCCCCATCCCCCCCATCCCCCCCCCCCCAAATCTGGTGGGAAAAGAGGTTAGGAGAGAGGGAGCAAGACAGAGAGGGAGTGTGCGAAGAGCGAGCGAAAGAGAGATAACAGGGAGAGAGAGAGAGAGAGAGAGAGCGAGAGAAAGAGTTTGTAGAAAGAGGGCAGACGTGATGTGTGGATCGATTTATAGAGAAAGAATAGAGAAAACAGCAGTGACGTATGAGAGGAGGAGGGGGAGGAGTGGAGAGGAGCGATAAATAGGAGGAGGGGAGGAAGGGAGGACATGGGAGGAGTAGAGGTGGTCGTAGGGAGAGATTAAGGCCCCGTCCACACGAAGCCGAAACGAGCAAAACCGTTCCGGTTTCGATCTATCCGGTTTCGGAGTATCTCCGTAAAGACGGAGTCAAGGGAAACCGGGTAGATCTGTAGAAATGCTGTAGTACACATGCCAGGCCCATAAGGGGCGCTGCTTCTGCTACAGAAATCCAGATTAAATAATAAGAAGAGGCGAGCATGCGCATAAAGGCTGCCCCCCAAACCACTAACAACACAAACAAACGGTCAGTCAACAGTCTCAATAAATAATGGCTTAGCAACCCAACAAGGGACATGGTCTACTACAGAACGATTACAAGCCTGTAGTCCGCCATCATCTTTTTCATTGTGAGTTCTGAGACTCCGCGGGCTTAACAGTCATTGGCTAGAGGGTCGAGGGCCGGGGCGATGACGTGGTTTACGGTTTCAGTCGGTTTCAGGCGTCCACACGAATCCAAAACGAAACCGGGTAGATTTGAAACCACCTCCGAGGGTGGTTTCAGAAGTTTACGGTTTCGGTCAGCGGATTCACCTTGTGGACGGCTTCTTGTGGACGGCTTCTTGTGGACGGAAGGCCGAACCGTACAAGACCTTTGCGGTTTCGCCATGAAACCGGCTTCGTGTGGACGGGGCCTAAGAGAAGATAGGGACTGAAATCGGAAAACCGAAGGAAAAGAGTAGAGAAGGAGTAAAATATGGTGAAGGAGCTAGGAGGAGAGGTAGCTGGTAGGATCGACGGTACTAATACTTTACATGCAGTTACAGGAAATAATCAAACAGATACAACACACACAAATAGACACTAACATGACTCAAAACGAAACAACTCACAGATCAACACATGCACACTCACTCACAGATGATAACTTCCTCATATCTAAGGTTCAGGCACCACCAGTGACACAGATCACTCTGCCGGAGGTCAGGGCAAACACATCACTCTGCTCTGGAGAGCCTCCATTGTTGAACCGAGAGCAGAGAGCCACTTTGTCCATCGGTAGAACAATGTGTTTACGGTTGGCTGCACATCATCACATTTAACTATACTTAACTAGCTACAGATTTGAGTGGGGACAATGTCATGGCTCTTGGAATGCTTAGCCACACACACGCACAATCCTAGTAAGGACGGATGCAATGGTACACGTCATGACTTTTATTAACACATGTACTGTTCTTAGCACAAACACATTACTTTATCAACATTTACGTTTTATATTTTAGGGCATTTAGCATACGCTTTTATCCAAAGTTACTTACAATGATGCATACTACAGACATTCACACATCGACGACCATCAACCAGAGTGGACCATACAAGGCGACAGCCAGTGCGTTTGGAGCCGTTAGGGTGAGGTGCCTTGCTCAGGAGCACCTCGACACTCACGGTCACATAGACTCAGGGTTCCTCAGAACCTCTACCTGCTACACATACCAAGGGCTAAGGCCTGGTACAGCGACCACTGCCCAAACAGACAGGCAGTATTTGTGGAAAACGCCCACTAACAGCCCCTTTAACAGCCATTGGACGAGTCAGATAGCGTACGCTCACAACAGCCAATCAGGAGAAGCTTCCCATTAAGGCGGAGCTTTGACAGAATAAAACTCAATATTCTCAGTTCAGTGTTCCTTTTGGAGACTGACGTTAGTTACACTTCTCTTACTGTTACGGCGTGGTGTTACCAGAGTAAGCTCAGTTTCCTCCGTGTTGTCTCTAACCATCAAACCTCAGGGGAAAGAATCACACCCCCGCCCTGCCCTGCCGCTACTCTTCCTGTCCTGGTTTTTTCTAAGAGCAGTGTTACTGCAGCCTAGTTTGAAACCCACCCCTGAACCGTGTCACGGCATATTTCAAATGCTTCCTGCTCCTCCACTGCACAAGGTGTGCACTGTGCAGACAGACAGGACCACCACACACACACACACACACACACACACACACACACACACACACACACACACACACACACACACACACACACACACACACACACACACACACACACACACACACACACACACACACACAACTCTAAGGAGCTCATGTGACATAATGTAATTAACTTTCTGTACGCACAAACAAAAATGTATGCCAACAAACTCAAACACGCACACAAACAGACACACACACACACACACACACACACACACACACACACACACACACACACACACACACACACACACACACACACACTTACACTGTTCAGGTGAATGAAGAATGAAACGGGCCAGGCATTGGAAAAATATGGGTACACTAGTGTTTGGCCAAGCGTGAACCCAAATGAGCAGAGAGGAAGAACTGGTTTACAAGTGGTTGTTTCTCAGCAAAAACAGAGAACCTGCTGCGTGTTGAACAGGATCTGAAGGAATCAGAAACCAAAATGTGCCAGTATAGCTGCTAATATAACACGCGGAAACAGTGTGTATTCCTACACACAGACACATTGTGTTCCACACATCAAAGGCTATCATGCCATTTGCCTCGACTCTGATCCGCAGATAAACTAACCGCAGCTCCCATTTCGAGCGCATTAGTGCCCGCCAACACCGGGCAAACGAAAGCCATCAACATAACAGCATCAAAAACTCATATGACGCAAAGCCATTCGTCAGCAGCCCGCCTATCGAGCGTGCGATTGGACGGCAGGCAGAGTTAGGAGTGTTCTATTAATACCTGTCCGTCTGCCCCGCTCCAAACTACCTTCCTATGTAATCTGATCACCAGGGCCCTGGGTAGGGACTCTCCTGTAAACAGGTTAGGGCCTGGATGGATGGACACCAACTCCTGTGGGGTACACGTGGGTGTATGTGTGTGTGTGTGTGTGTGTGTGTGTGTGTGTGTGTATGTGTGTGTGTGTGTGTGTGTGCGTGCATGCGTGCGTGTGTGTGTGTGTGTGTGCGCATGCGTGCATGCGTGCGTG
>NC_044063.1:9231773-9236773 GCF_902167405.1 Gadus morhua
AAAGTGATTCATCCATATATTTTTTAAGATAGTGTCAATGGATGTGTGACTGTTACAGAACATTCGATACATGTTATGATATGTTTGATACTATTGATGTCTCCTACAAATCATTCTCTTGAAGAAATGCAAGAGAAGGAGAAATTACAACCCTGTCTCCTGGGTTGTAATGAGATCTGAACCCATGAAATGACTACGTGACAACCAGGCGCACACCAGAGCAGGTACCGAACACCACCAAGGGTATCAAGTGTGATCCCCATCACTCCTGGACTGACTGTATAGTGTATACATCAATTCTAGTTCATTTGAAAATAACATAAGCATAACCAGACTTCTCTGCCTCAAAAGAGTGTCCAAGTTCGATAAAGTACAACGCAGAAGGAGGCGGCTAACACTCGTTCGCACTGAGACACGTCCACCGATGTCGTCCCGTCAACGGCGTTTCTCTGAGACATTCCCGCTACTTCAACAATTTTTTTGGTTTGAAGTGTTGTGAAGATATGACTTAGTTTGTGCGTTGCGTTTTGCACGTGCTGGTGTTGTGCAGGGAAATGCCATTTCGCCGGAATACGCATGCCTTTGGAATGGAGCAAGTCAATATTTCCTTTCTGGAAACCCATCAGAATGTGCTTGTATATATTAAAAGGTTTGACAGGAAAAATGTGTTGTTTACTGAATGGTGTAAACTTCAGTTATAAGCGGTCATATGAAGCCACATACGAACAGAAAGCCAACGACATTCAGTACTATTGATCTTTTAGCCTTAAAAATAATAATAATTTCAAGGCCAGCAATAAACACATTTTAAAGAAATTGTATTAGGAATTTTTCGGACTGTAATGCCAAACAACCAGTAGCCTTCTGTCAACTGTGGATCGTGGCTCCCTTCGTGGGACAGGGAGGCTGTTGAAGGCCGGCGTTGAGGGTTATCGGGACAGGCTTCCAAATCCTTGTTGGATTGTAACATTGCTGAGTTGGATCGGGAGTAGAGAGTTAGCACTGCAGCATTAAATATCTCTCTTCCGAACCCTTGAGAATGGGAGAACTGCCGACTGGCAGAATTGCTGCCCGGCTGAACGGCTGCCCTGCTTTGATTTAGCGATCACATTTGAGCTACAATGCTGTTGTTGCCGATGCAAAGCCTTTCCATGGCGGGTCTGCGGTCTGTTCTAAGCATCTGCTCACTAGTGATATATGTGCTCTCTGATACCAGCGTGTGCTTGTGACTGTAATGGTCAATGCTGAAGGGATCAATACACAATACCCATTCCCTCCTCTGTTCAGCCCAACCCTGGTATTGTGTTTCACTTGATCCATTGAGCCAGACGTATTTGGACAGATATAAGAGAAGGGTCTGAGTTCAGCTGAGCTCCTTGACTGAACATCTTGGTGCATTGAGGTTCCAGCCTCTAGGAGTCCTTGTTTGATAGATCTCTTCAGAACGTAGCTGTATCACATCTTGGGTATGAGGGTTAAGAGAAAACATGATGAAGAAGAGGAGGGTGTGAAACGTTTGTCAGTTTAGGTTTGACCATTGTAACCATGTTTCGGCATGTCAGTATCCAACCGTGTGTCCGTGTTCTCATCAAAAATACTTTACAATCTTAAATGTGTCCAGGCAGTAAAAGGATATCATATTAAGGAAAGCCAGGCGCATTCAATCTAATGGAGACAGATCAATGATTTACCCCAACACACATGGCTTCTCCCCTGCAGCAGATCAACACATCTTTTACTCCAATCCAACACACCCGTAACCGAAAATCGATCAGCTCAGCTCAGCTCGAACCAGTCCTCCTAATACTGTAAAAAAGATATGTTTGTGGGAGGGGGGGGGGGTTGCACAGAAAGGGTTTCCAGAAGAAAACTGCAAATCCCAGCCCTCACCTTCCAGTGTAATCAGTGCTGACGGAGCAGAAGAGAACCAACCACAAGCTGAGCTGAGCAAAGAAACACTGGCAGCATGTAATTCACAGAGCAGGTACTCAATCCTGCTCACTGTTCATTTCATGCCTGGGCGGGCGTGGAAACCTCTATCTGTTTCAAACGCCCCAAGGTCCGGGGCCGGGGTCCTACAGGGAGAATTAATGACTACAATAAAGGGGCCACATTCTGCTGGCGGGTTCCCCTCCACCAGTTTTATTGGCCCAAGTTAAATTCATCTCTGATTAGATCAGGACGGATCGCTACGTCAAAAAAAGATGAAAGACGAATATGGAGAACGAGAGAGAGAAACCGAGAGAGAGAGAGAGGAAGCCAGAGAGAGAGAGAAGGTGAGAGATAGAGAGGAAGCCACAGAGAGAGAGAGAGAGAGAAGGTGCGAGAGAAAGCGAGAGAGAGAAACCGCAAGAGATTGAAACCAAGAGCGAGGGAAGTATTAGTTAGTTAGCATTAGTAAAGTAAGAAATAATAGTGGTCTCATCGTAGTGCCAGTAGTGTCTTAGTGGTAGCTGACTGCTGCTAAATGTATCTGATACTGAGCTCCTTTGGAAAAAACGACCTTTAATTATAGTGGCAGTATCGCAGTAGTAATAGTAGTTTTCTTAGTATTAGTAGTCTTCGAAATAGTAGTTACGTACTATTAGTTCAACTGCTTCATGTACACACAATAATAAAAATCCCTTCCATTATAATTTCTTAACGCAATAATTGTATAATTTCTAAGAATATTGAGACGCAGCGTGTAAGCGTGTCTATGTTCTCTGTGGCTGCATGTGTCGTTGCACATATGAGGCTCTATATCCGTGTGTCTATCCGTGATGACGGTGTGTATCTTTTTCTACACAGACACACACAAATGTATTTCGGTGCATTCGTGTGTGCCTGCATGTTGTACCAACACGTGGGATTGAACCAACACGTTGGTTTGATGCCAGGGAGTGGCCGGCAGCCATTTCCTCCGCTACTTCCGCTCCTGTCATCATCCGTTGGATTTTGTGAAGTCTATTCTGAGTCGTGTGATTGGTAGATTCTATAGTATGCTGAGAGACATGTCACAGCCTAAGGCACCAGCTCCACTGCTGAACTGTTTGACCCTTTCATCTTTTATCAAGAGAGGTGCTTAAAGACGATTTAACAAAGATGTTTTCAAAAAAACGCACCGTTTGTCACAGATGATCCTGAATATGATTATATTTCTAGAGGCTGATAGACCCACAGGGCCATGATATGTGGGGAAACAAACCTACATGTTGACCCAGGGTTGATGCTCCGCCCACACGTCTCCACCAGTGTAGTCTGGCCCCTCCCACTCTATATTGGATCTGGTGGCTGGGGAGAGTCCCATGTTAGGGGTGTGCGTCTGTGGGACGGGTCTAACCTGAAGTGAGGGGAGCCGATGGCGGCAGATTTGATGTAATGGTACGATGGTAGAGCTAGGGCAGAGATCCCCCCTCTATGAGTATTAGGTATGGGGAACATAACATTGATTACAATTATATGATCATGGACATTCAAAATCAAATCAAAATCAGAAAGAGTCAAACTCATGCCTTGAGTATAAGCTGATATATCTGATGACCTCTTGATCAGTAAAGACATGATAAAGTTCAAGTCTGCTCAATCTCCTCTGTAACTTCCTGCCCTCACTGCGGACTCCCGCAGACAGACTTCACAAGGCCAGAAAGGAGAAGCTGGACACAGAAAGGAGAAGGAGAGACGAGAGGGAAATGAAAGAGAGACACCAGAAAACAAGAAGTGGTCTTAAAATAAACAAAGAAGAAAGAAATGAAAAAAAAGAAAGTACATGAAAGAAAGTGTGGAGCGGACCGGTGGAGAAAACAGCAAAGGAGACGAGAGGAGAGAAGACTGGAGGAGAGGAGACTAGAGGAGAGGAGAGGAGGCTAGACCAGGAGGAGAATAGAGGAAAGGAGAGGAGACTAGACCAGGAGGAACTAGAGGAGAGGAGAGGAGACGAGAGGAGACTAGAGGAGAGGAGAGGAGACTAGACCAGGAGGAGAAGAGATTAAACCAGAAGGAGACTAGAAGAGAGGAGAGGAGATTACACCAGGAGCAGACTAACAGACTAACAGTCCAAAAAAAGTCGGAAAGCCTGCAGAAACTAAAGTAGTTTGCTGCCCCACCTGCCTATATGGACGGCACACGCCTGGGATAGGGCACTCGAGGAGGGGAGGAGTCAAGGGGAGCGGACGGGAGTAGATAGGAGATTAGGAGGAGACTAGAGGAGAGGATAGGGGACTAGAGGAGAGGAGAGGAGACAAGGAGGAATCAAGAGGAGAGGAGTGGAGCGGAGAGGGGATTAGAAGGAGAGGCGGGGAGAGGACACTATATAGGAAATTATCGAAAAGACAAGAGTGGAGGAGCAAGATGAGTAACTTACCAAGAGCAAGAGAGAGAGAAGGAGGGAGGAGGAGAGACTAAGTAAAGGAGGGATGTGAGAGTGCTATCGACCATATGATCCTGCTCTAATGCTGGCCACAGGTGCCAGGGCTGCACACACACACTTAATGAGAGAGAGAGAGAGAGTGTGTGTGTGTGTGTGTGTGTGTGTGTGTGTGTGTGTGTGTGTGTGTGTGTGTGTGTGTGTGTGTGTGTGTGTGTGTGTGTGAGTGTGTGTCTGTGTGTGTGAAAGCAATGACCTCATCACACTCTCGATATATTTACAAGGGATCAAATTGCCAGTACTCCTAAACACACACACACACACACACACGCACAAACAAATAATGAGCAAATAAAACAAACTCTGAGTAGAATGGACCATTGACTATAAACATAAAAATAGACGCAAAATAAACCTTAAACAAATAATTGTTCACGTTCCTTCTCCTTTTCCCACATCTCTCTCCCTTGCCCTCATAAGAGTATGGGAATAAATATGTTCTTAGTTGATAATGTAAGAAGTACATCTATATACAGATTGATAACATTTGAGAGATAGACTTTTGTACAATACAAAGAAACACTATTGATTATAGATGCGACAATATGACACTTTCACTCCCTCTTTTTCATTAGGAAACATTTCTTTCTCTGTG
>NC_044063.1:9241773-9349273 GCF_902167405.1 Gadus morhua
GCTGGAAGGGGAAGGGGGGGTCGGGGGGATGTTGATTGTGAAGATTGTTATGCAATGATGAAGAATGTGTGTGTGTCACACACACACGGATACACAAGCGGCAGATTTAATGTGATGCACTATGGCAGAGCTAATTATCTCCCCATCATAACAATGGAGAGTTTCCGCTCAATTTATAACATACGTAACGCGAAACTCTAACCTACTCTGGTACAAGTCCATTCAATCATTCCAGGTAGCAGTCCTAATCAGGTAGCAGTCCTAAGGGGTTACAACATAGTAACATAGTAACGTATGGTAGCTTCCTATATCACACAATGTGTGTATCTAACGTTTCAAGGGACAAGACAGAGAAAGGAGAAGAGAGATTTGGATTCCGTATTCAGTTGAAACATCATGATGAAGAGGACGAAGAGGAGGAGGGGAACAACCTGGCTGAAGGTAGCGACAGGGTGAGCCCGAAACGGAGAGGAAAGAAGAGAGTGTAGAGGGAAATGAGAAGGAGCGATAGCGAGGAAAAGGGACGACGAGCTCGTAAATGCAAATGTGTTACTTAAGCGGAGGCATCCAGCAGCGTGGGACGAACACTGGCTGTGTGTGTTTTGTCATAAACGTCTACTGATACGATGTCATGGAGCGATGTAACGTTTCCGGAATCTCTGGGACACACACACGCACATACACATGTACACACACATGTACGCATACATGCAGTCACACTCACACGCACACTCACACGCGCACGCACGCACGCGCGTGCATCGAATAGCCTTGAAGAATAACGAACGTCAACTGCTGTAACAGGCTGTAAAAACAACCGCCGTGGTTACCGCAGTTACACATGGAAGTCAGCCTAGGAGTACTTTCATAGTGAGGAATCCACCAAACTGCTATGGGAGTCGCAGGCTGATCTGGTGCAGGTGCAACTTAAGCGTGGTCTATGAACCCCCAAAAAAACAAGCATGTCATACACAAATAACACATTCAATACAGACAAGTAGAGCACTTACATTCAACTTTTCACGTTGCTGTCATCCCAAAGATCATCGAAAGGTCCGTAAAATAGCCGCACAGTGGTTCAACACAGCCTCGGTAAAAATCCTCCGTAGCCCACACACACGCCGACTGGAGACTAGACGAACCGGACGCGCTGCGGAGCGGAGTCCACCTATTGTGATGTCTGGCTTAACTACCCCAACCTCTCTCTACCTCGCTCTCTCTGTACCTTGCCCCAACCTCTCTCTACCTCGGTCACTCTTTCTCTCTCTCTAGCCTGCCCCAACCTCTCTCTACCTCTCTGTCTCTCTCTCTCTTTCTCCCTCTACAATGCCCAACCCCCCCCACCCCCCCCACCCCCCTCTCTCTCTCTCTCTCTCTCTCTCTCTCTCTCTCTCTCGCTCTCTCGCTCTCTCGCTCTCTCTCTCTCTCTCTCTCTCTCTCTCTCTCTCTCTCTCTCTCTCGCTCTCTCTCTCGCTCTCTCTCTGGATGGCGCCAGCGAGACAGTACGCGGGGTAAATAATATTATGATAGACTAATAACTGGGTGGAAAGACATGCCGCTGCGCTGTCCCCGCGCTATTCAATTATTGACCACACAGGGAAACCTGGTCTTTCTGATGGACATGACTGCAGAAAGACAGCAGGAGGAGGAAAGAAAGAAAAAAATATTTTGGATGCGCCGGTTCGCGCCTAGCCTATTTGTCTTAACTACACCCCTTTCCCCATGCCCGCATCCCGTTCACAAGCCGACTGGCTGTAGACTCCTCACATCCCATTTGTAAGCCATTTGGCTCATTAAATGATAGTCCCCGCTCAACTCTGCGCCGTTAGATGGAGATTCATGAGTTTTCTCGCGAGGAGACGGACGGTGAGGAAGTGATCGCTGAGGCGGAGTGATTAATTGCACGGGAAGCAGATCTGAAGCAATTGGTTCTTCGGGCTGCTGCTGCCTACCCTTGCTGCTCTCTCCCCTCTTGATTAATAGTCCCCCAAACCTTAGACGACGGTTGAAACACACAAAAAAAACAACAATTAAAACTGGACTGGAATGCAAATAAGACCCCTCTGTCGAAAAGTTCAGCAATTTGGACGCCTGTGATATTTTCAATTTATCAAAAAAAAATTGGGGGAAAATATCACAGTTTATTATTTAGGCCCCTGCGTCTTGCCTTTTCCCCCTTAAATGATCAAGGCAAGGAAATGAGACAGAGACCGAGAGAGGTTATGAATGTCTTGAGGAGGGGAGTGGGCCGAGAGACGGTTGGGAATGGGCCAGGTCTCCTATAGGTCCGTATAGCTTCAACCTTCATGCGGTTATCACTGAGTGCTTTGGAGCGGCGATATTCCCAGCACAGCGCCGCGGGTAATTACAGCGCCAGGGCTCAGCCATGGACGTTTCGGCCTGTCAGAGTGCCCTTGAGCCCAGCACTGATGCCAGAGCGGGGATATGGGAATACTGTCATATAAGGATATGGGAATACTGCCATATAGTTAGATGGGAATAGTATCATATAGGGATATTGGAGTAGTGTCAAATCATAGTGATTTGAAAATCAAGAGAGACAATCAATCGGTCTGCCTGTTCCTCCCTCTATGGTCGCTCTTTCGCACACACACACACACACACACACACACACACACACACACACACACACACACACACACACCTTGAAAGAGAAGCACAGCCCATGTGAGTGAGTGTGTGGGCATGTGTGTGAGAGTGTGTGTGTGCGGAGGTTGGGTCCTCCAGTCTCTTGCTTGAGAAGAAAACAGGCGTAACATTCCTGTCCCGGTGAGGGCTGGCGCGGTGTGAGAAGCTGAGCTCCGTAGAGGACAACATGGAGGTCGACACACACACACACACACGCACGCACGCACACACACACACACACACACACACACACACGCACGCACGCACACACACACACACACACACACACACACACACACACACACACACACACACACAGCTCCGCCACAGGTCCTTCAAATAAACAAGCCCTCCTAGTCCTGTGTAAAGAGGGTGTGTGTGTAGTGAGGGAGAGGTGAGAGAGTATGTAATTGTGCGCAGGTGCATGTCTTTGTGTGAGTTCAGGTTGAGTTGTGTGTGTGTGTGTATGTGTGTGTGTGTGTGTGTGTGTGTGTGTGTGTGTGTGTGTGTGTGTGTGTGTGTGTGTGTGTGTGTGTGTGTGTGCCTGTGTGTGTGTGTGTGTGTGTGTGTGTGTGTGTGTGTGTGTGTGTGTGTGTGTGTGTGTGTGTGTGTGTGCAAAGAGGAATGTTCTTTGTACATTCTTGTCTTTCCGTGGGTATTTGCATTGCTTTGAAGCTTGTGTTTCATGGTTAACACTGATAACGTAACAGCAATGTTCTGAAAGCAACTCTTCATGTAATTCAAATAGTATAGGAAAACATAGCAGTCTCATGCATATTGGTTCTGCATCAAACTAAAGTGATTGAAATGTTATTTTGGCCTTACTGGGCGCGTAACACTCTAACTGAACCATGCTTAATGCATGGGTGTTCGCACACGTATGTTTTTGGAGGATTACCCCAATGTAATAGTCATACAGAAAGGCTTCAGCTGGGGTTAGACATGAAAACCTTCTGGACTATGGGATGGCAGTGTAAATGGCAGTTAATTTTGTCAATAAGTTATGCCACTTTACTTTTTGTACTTTTATTTGACGAGCACCACTCTTATTTTGTTACTTTCTGTTATCGCTAGACTTCCTACTCCGGTCTCGGCAAAAACCACATGCTCACAATGCTACAGAGTTGGTAAAACATGCAAACGAACTATTTACACGTCGAATCCTGTGTTAAAACTTGTAAAAGGTTATTTATTGTTCACTCCGTGTTTTTTGTGTCATTGTATTTCTCGTGTTAAGACAGTTACCGGACTGTTTGTTTAAGTAGAAAATGTGAACATGATTTCTATGTACAGAAGGTGTTAAAATGCCAGTGGTGAAAGGAGGAGAGAAGTCCAGTTGAAGCTCTCTGCATCCTTTGTGGTAATCCCAAGAGGGCAGCTAGAGGCAGTTTTCATTACTGACTTACCTAAATGTTTGAATCCCAGAAAATGTGTGAACATAGTCACATACAAATAAAACATTATTTATCCCAGACAGGAACGTTTTCTTGATATAAAAGATGAATGATGTTTAAGCACTGTCATCACTGCCCAATTCTATAAAGATATCAGATTTTAGGCTGGGATGAGTCACCCATGATTTAGCTCACTGTCACCTCAAGCCTTTATCAACAGCACAACCAACGCTGAATGTGTCTCTAAGGGGTTTCTAAGACGAGATTCCACCATCCTGTTGGGGATAACTGCCGTTAACCAGTCGGCCTGGTCCTACAGAGGTTCAGGATAGTGGAATAGTGGATTCTAATTCCACTATCACATCAGACCACTAAACAAAGATTAAAATATCGACGTCAGCACTGAGCTTTCATTTTCCTACATGACCTGCTTGTTTGCAATGTTTTTTTTCTCGTATATTTGTGTTTGTCCTATATCTATACTTTGCAATAATTACATGATTAACAGAAATTCAGGCATTTTTATACCATGTTTATTCATTCATTTGCAGTGTCCTTTCTCTCAAATGAACCAAACATCTTTCGTCAAGATAAGACAAGTGGAGGCTATAGAAGGCCTACTACAGCCTACACTCTACTTATCTGGACGAGTGGAGGCTGTAGTAGGCGTACTATAGCCTCCACTCATCTTATCTCATCTCATCTCTCTCTCTCTCTCTCTCTCTCTCTCTCTCTCTCTCTCTCTCTCTCTCTCTCTCTCTCTCTCTCTCTCTCTCTCTCTCTCTCTCTCTCCCTCTCTCTCTCTGAAATGAAGACGTGTGAGAAGGGCTCCCCGCGGCGTGTTTATCGCACGGTGGGACCCTGAGAGCCGCCGCCGACGCCTCCCAGCCGGGCCCCTGAGGAATCTGCCCCGCCCCGCACATCAATATTAGCTCAAGGGGTCGTCGGCAGGAACACAGGTACCCCGCGGGGAGGGAGAAAGGATCTTTTATGCAATCTGCATTCTTTGTCCTTCGACCGGCCGCGCCGCAGATCTCACTCTCCCTGCGGCTCGTTTCATCTCCACCGCTCCTTGTCACTCCCTCAGGGCTCGCTCACTCTGTCCCTCCGTGGCTCCTGTCCATGACTTCAAACTCCTGTGAAGGATCATCTGTTCATCTATGCCTATGTCCATTCCTATGTATATGTATCTGGCCGTCTGTCGCCCCTTTCTCACAGTCCAGCCTTTTTATCTCTCTCTCTCTCTCTCTCTCTCTCTCTCTCTCTCTCTCTCTCTCTCTCTCTCTCTCTCTCTCTCTCTCTCTCCCTCTCCCTCTCCCCCTCTCTCTCTCTCTCTCTCTCTCTCTCTCTTTTCACTCCATCCTCCTCCTCCCTCTCTCGTTGCTCTCCTCTCCTCCCCCCTGCCTGCTTGTACTGTAGGCCTCCTATTGTTGTGTTTAGAGTGTCGGTGTGACGAATGCATGTTAGTGTAATGCTAAACCCAGCATTTATGTCTGCCTTCTGCCTGGGCGTCGGGTAGGTGGCTGGCTGGAAGACACGGCATCACTCAAAATAAAGATCTGGAGTCAGATGTTGTTTTTCCATGACGGGACGAATTCCAAACCTGTGAAGTGCATCGGTTCGTTTGATCGCGATGACCCAGCCATTGCTGATATTCCATTACAATGTTTATGAATGATCAATTGATTTACTATCCTTAATATTATACTATATGTATTGTTATTGTGCATTTGATTAGTGTGCAGGACTGTGTAATGGGGAGGCATGACTTATTACCAAAATTTCCAAAAAACGTCTGTGAAACAAAATATATATTCCCCAACCATAAAGTACCAGCTGACTGGCCGGAGGACTTGAGAGAACGACTCTGTAACAGAATCCTAATCAAAACATTCCTCTGTACTTGAAAAATGGTGCCGTACACGGGTAAGCAGTCAGGAGATCAGGAAGGCAAGGCAAGGAGAGCACAAAAGGTGACATCGGGTGAAACTAGCAGAGATCAGAAATCAGGAACCAGAGTCAACACCAGAGGAAAAAACGGTTTGACACAGGAGAGAGGACTGAGGGAGTGAAACACCAAACTGAATACAGTAGGAAGGGGAGCATAACAAGAGACAGGTGATACTGATCAGGGCGTGGGTCGACAATCAAAGAGGAGGGAAACACACATGGCAGTGACTGAGTGACTAACAAAGAAAACATGGAAATGATGACTGAATGAGTCAAACAATAAAAGCACCACCTAGGGAGCAGGGCAAGAGGTCACCCATGATATCACCCATTGGCTCTCTGCTCTCGCTCAGTGCACCATTATATCCTTATCGCCAGGTGGTAAGGTTGTTTTCTAGATCTGTCTCTCGTGTACTGTACGCAGTCAGTCTGTCTTTCTGATCTCCCGGAGGATCGGAAGTCAATTATTGACCTCTCTGTGCCTAAAGTTTCAATAGATAGGTTTTTATGAAATGCTGTAGCATTTATAACACTACTAGCCCGGAGACAAATTCTTTTGCTCTGGAAGTCTGTAACACCCCCCTCGTTTAGACACTGGATCAAAGAGGTACTCTCTGTGATCCCATTAGAGAAGTTAAGATATAATCGGAGTAATTTACGGGACAGGTACATTAAAACCTGGGCCCCCTTTATAGAATTTGTTGAAAATGTATCCTTCACATGATGTAATTCTTTACATATCAATGTACTGCCAACTGGATCTACTGATGTATGTCATGATGATATATGTGGTATAACGTTACAGGATATTCCCATTTTGAGAATTGTAAAGTGATATACAGGAAACGTTTGTAACTATGTTTTGTGTACCTACCTCTACTGTTTGTTTGTTTTTGTTTGTCTTGTTTTGTGTTTTGTTTTTTGGTTGTCTTTCTTTTTTTTTTTGAGCCTTGGGGGGTGGGATGGGGTGGGTTTGTGATACATTGTATCTGTGTCATTCTTTTTTTTGCAAATTGAAAATCTATAAATAAAGTACTTAAAAAAAAAAAGAAAGGTTTTTATGGACTGCAAATGCAATTCCAGTCCATAAATGGCCGATAAACAAGAGAACGCTAAAATGTTTACGATGGATTGGCAGTTCCATCGTACGTTACAACCACATTAGCAGATACGCTCATGTGTGCATATTCAATGTCCTTTTCTGATTCGTTCACCAGTTTACATTTCTCTGCTAAAGACAGCATGAAATTGGACGTATGAGTCATTATTTAATGTATAACAAAAGTGAAAAAAATGAATTTAAGTCATTTCACAAACTAATCTAATCAAATGGAGCTTCCTGTATTACAGCTGAAGCTCGTTAGCTGAAGAATCCCAAAAGCCAACACAACGCTGGCTAGCGTGTGTAGTTGCCTTTGACTCGATCTGATTAAATCCCAGTGGATCAAATCTAAGTCCACTTGGTCACTTTGTCTTTAAGAAGGGCGGCGTATTCGTCACTGTGTGCGAGTACGCTCGCGTGTTTGTCTGTGGTTGTGGTGTAATGGTGGTGTCTGTGAGTATGCTTGCATGTGAACATGAACATGAATGTGTTTGTGTGAACATTTACATGAGTGTGTGTGCGTGCGTGTGTGTGTGTGTGTGTGTGTGTGTGTGTGTGTGTGTGTGTGCGTGTGTGCGTGTGTGTGTGTGTGTGTGTGTTTGTGTTTGTGTCCTAGCTCTAGGGTCACACATTCTGTGGTGGAGACCCCAGACTCACATAATCGTCTGCTAGTCTGTGTTTGATTAGTTCTGTCTGGAAACAACAAGAATTGTTTTCTGTTCCCATCACGCTCAAGTCAACGGGGAGGGTCAACGCTAATTTCAACATCTGACACACATTTAATATATTTTTGATGGATTCAAAAGTGACTGTTTCACATGTGAACGTTCTCCAGTGTATACACTGTGCGTGTTTAGGGCCAAGCTCATTACCTTTACAACGAACATGTTAAAAAGCATTTTTCTACACTAACGAGCTCCCTTCAGAGTATGCATATACAACGCTCTCATCGGTGTACAACCAAAACCTGTCAAATATTCATACACAATTATACACCAACATGACCTAGATGTTGTTCAGAGGACGAAGAATGTGTGTATCTCTGCTGCTTCAGATCATAAGCACTGAAATAAGAGTCGCTTTTAAAAAGAAACATCCTTTCTGTCCACACTGGGGAATGGCGCGCTGTTAAATTTACATATGACCTGCTCCGTGTATTTTTTTAATAATCCCTTTGACAATAATGATCCGACACCCCGCAGCAGGTGTGACGAGTGGATGTGGGCCAACCAGCCCGTCTCTGGCTGTTGTGATCCGTCTCTCGGAAGCAGCAGGCCCCGGCGCGCTGGGGACCGGGGATAAATAGGCCTACGTGTTTGTAATAAATCCCTCGTAGCGTTCAAATTCGCAGACGGTGGTTATTAACGGAAAATGTGAGGCAGCAGGATGTGTTGCCATAGTGACAGCTTTTTTTTTTCAAGGTCTATAATGAAGACGATCCGTTATTGGTAGGAAATTCCACCTATTCCAAAAAAGGTCATGAATTGCTTCACACCTAGTTTGTCGTGGAGATCATTTCGAAGTGCTCCACTACAACAGGTTCATTTCCACTATAGGCACACCAACGTAGGCCTATGTGTAAGGCAGGACAGCAGTGACTTCTAGGTTTTGACATTAGGCTACAATGTCATAAAAGTGAACTCATTGATATCAAATTCCTCATTGTCCATCCCCACTCTGCTTCGTTTGGCGCACCCCTGCTCTGAAGCAGAGCCCTGCACGTAGCTCCAGCCGCCACCAGCCAGGTACCACCGCTTCACCTATTAATGCAGATGATTTAAAACCTCATCTTGAGACGGGTGGCATTTAGATAAGCTATTTAGAAAATACCCTACAGTAGTAAGTTGTACCCCCTGACTTATTAAAATGCCTTTTTTTGCCCTTTACTTAACACTGTCATTGAATAGGATTTATTTGATTAATTTCAACAAAGGAAGCCAAAAATAAAATAAAATAACCACTAGAACCTTGAAGAACAATAAGAGCAGTTGTCTTAGGCCTATTTGAAATAGATTAAAGTAATAGCTAGTGTAGGCCTACAATAAGTAAAACGTGATAATGTTAAATTCTAGAATTTGAAGATATTAATATCTTCATGACGCAGGAGGGTGAGCAGATGATCATCATAGGATCCAGGACTGGAGGCTGCTCCCCTCCCCACCCACCAATACACCTCTATCAGAGACCTTGTTTGGACTGTGTTCGGCTTGAGAGAGAGTCACTTGTGTGCACTGTGTGTCAGAGTTTAGTGTCCCTTGGCTCGCCGTGTGAGGTCAGACAGATGCTAACACACGTCGGTGTGGGAGCTTACCGCTTCTTTAACTACCACCTCACCAGGAACTCAAACAATAACGAGAAGGGTCTGGGTTGAAATGTACCAAGAAAATTCCAACATGAATTTATAGCTCTGGTTGTTGGGAGTATTTCTCTAAATTATATACATTTCACAATCAGTCCATTCTTCATGCGTTGACCTTTCAGAAGGACGTCCTGATGTTATCTTCAGGTCCCTGTGAATCGCTCTGGTCCCAAAAGAGCGTGGGTGTGGAGGGCAGGGGGGCGACCACCAACAGACCGCTGGCTCCGTAATGTTATTATGCCATGGCATTTTGACAGCAGAAGTGTGAGTCCCTGCTTCTTTTAACGAGTCTTGGTTTGGTTTCATTTCCCGGTGGGGTGGATTCAATAGGAGTGATCTGACTTCTCATTTCTCTCTTCTGCTTCTCATTTTCTTACAAGCTAAATCAAAAAACCAGATCAATAATTCTCACAATATACAATATATCTTTTCATATTTGTTATACTTTATCTTGCATAGATATTTTTAGATAGATTTGAAACATGTGCACGATGATAACAAATACGCTCATAAAATCCCTGCATACGTATTCAATAAGCATTTTCTCTTCTCAAAAAAAAAAAACACTCCCTCCCACAGAGTTGAACATTGCAAGCAGAATTCTCATGAAAGCCTTGTTCTATAATGTCAACATCAGATATGTGCATTTTTTTGTGATTTCTTCTGTGGGAATTTGGAATCTTCCCAGCATCGTACTGGAAAATCTCAACCATTTATAATATATATTCTTTAGCCCTTTATATTAGTGTTCTTGTTAGTGTAATGGTCAATGGAGGTCTAAATAGTGTTTACGCACATTTACGTTACAGAACACTGTGTAATAACGTTATTTTTTATTTCCAACATTAACAACCATTTGTAAAGTGTTCCACAATACACATTATGTACATAAAGGGTTGTAGAAAACCCCTTTCTCTTGATCCACCTCTCATCATATAATATTTTATGGACATAATATTTTATTTATTTTTGCAAACAATTGGACACACACACACACACACACACACACACACACACACACACACACACACACACACACACACACACACACACACACACACACACACACACACACACACACACACACACACACCCCTCAGTAACACCAGATGAGGGACATGCTCCTGCTCTATTCTTGTATTTGACACTTTTTAAAATGTATTTTATAGATATGTCATAGGTATGCTGATTACTTTATATGGATGAATTCATGTGATACAGTGCAGTTAGATTCCAGCTAGATACCATGGGGACTGCCAAATCATTCTTAAACCGTTGTGCTCACCTTTCTTTTGAAACAAATCAGTCAGTCGTCTTCCCTCAGCGTGTTTCTTTTCCACCATTCCTTCTTTTGTTACCCCGATTGTCTTTTTTCTTGGAAAGACATAACTATCGTGGCACAAATTAGTGCGCCATTATTAGCATTCACTCAACAAGCAATTAGCTGCGTTACTGTTTTGGGATATACTGGGGATAATTGTTACATATACGCAAGGATGCTGACGCAGCTTTGTTGTCCC
Organism: Gadus morhua; assembly: GCF_902167405.1. NCBI lineage: Eukaryota > Metazoa > Chordata > Actinopteri > Gadiformes > Gadidae > Gadus > Gadus morhua. The sequence continues at coordinate 9,252,748 of NC_044063.1, forward strand.
AAGAGCAAATAAGCAAAACAAACCAAATGGGTAAAGAAGGCCTGTTTATTTATAACAAGTGTTCAAATATCATCCAAAGGACTTCAAACCATTGAGGAATAAACATAAACCCTGATGGGGGAAATAAGTGGGGTGACCCACTGACAAGTCTGGTTTAGATCTGAGTTTAAACAGTCTAGTTTGGGTTTAAGATTACGGTTGGTTCAATGTTTAAAATGGGAAATTTGAGGTTAATTTTAGGCACCGTTTATGTAAGAGAGCTTAGGAGTTTGGGTGTTGGGTTACGGTTAGGGAAACGATTTTAAGCATTTAAGAGAATTGTAGGTATTGGGTTGAGTTTAGGGAAAAGATTTAAGGCATTTTAGAGAAGTTTCGGTCTTGGGTTGAGGTTAGGTAAACTATTTTAGGCATTTTGGAGAAGTTTGGGGATTGGGTTACGTTTAGGGAAACGACTTTAGCTATTATAGAGAAGTTTAGGTACTTGGTTGAGTTTAGCTGAACGTTTTTAGGCATTAGAGATGTTAGGTTTCATTTCCAAGTTCAGGTATAAGGTTAGCGGGTCAAGTTACTTTAGGCATTATTTTGTGGTTGAATGGAGGCATTAAGGATGGAAGGTCCGGTCTCAGGTGTGCTTCGAGCCTGGTTCCCTTTTGTCGCTCCCTTAAAAAGAGGGTTCCCAGCTGGGTGTTAGAAATACAATAGCAGGGATCACAGATATTGTGCACATAAAATTGACAAATCAAAACATTCATCTGAACATACTTCCTCCAAAACGTGGTGTGACATAATGTAGTTTTTTTTAAAAGTTAGCTGCTAAAGTGTCATCAATATGGTGTTTAGAAGGCAGAGTTGGAGCACTGCATGGTTATTTGGTTTATGTTAGGTGTAGATTGGTGTTCAGGTGTAGCCAGGGATCCTCAGGGTGGATGGGGAATAGGAAACTGGTGTAGATCAACTCTGTTCAGTCATCGAAGTGAATTGATGCGGAAAAGTAAACATTTTGACAATCAAATGTGAAGGGCGTTCAAATACAAATAAATACAGTAACAGCCCCATCTGATGTCAAAGACAGGTCATTACATTTAGTCATTTGGAATTTGATTGAATAGACGTGCAGGCAGGGGCGATTCTAGGGAGTGTGGGGGCCCTAGGCAGAGGATTGTTAAGGGGGGGGGGGGGGGGGGGGGGGGGGGGGGGGGAGCGATTGTTGAGGGGGGGGGGGGGGGGGGGGGGGGGGAAGCATAAATCATTACAGCAACAACAAAATACTCAAAGTGCTGGATTACCAGGTTTCTGAAAATGTAAGATATTTTGAAGTCAGCTGAGATGTTCACAGAAAAGATCTCTTTATGAAGAGTGGCAGGCCTACGTCTGGAACGCAGCCATTACTCCAATAGTATCCAGCTGCATCCCCGGAGAACAACAACCTGGCGCGACATAACACTCAGGCGGGACGAGTGGTTGGACGGAAGTTACCCAGGCTGGACAGAAGTACCGTGGTTGGATGGAAGTTACCTCAGAATTATAAAAAAAATAATTGACAAATAAACCTATTTTCGCTTAAATTAACAAAAATAAATATATATATTTCGAAATGTAAGTCAGTTTTTTTTAACGTTATTAAACTTATTAGACAAAAATGTTAACATAACATGTGAAACAATATTATAACACGTCAGTAACCATTCTTATAGCTTTAAAAAAAAAAAAAAAACGTTACTTAGACAAATAAACTAATTTAGTGTGTACAATTATTTAATGGAATTGAGTGTATTATTTACTCATTGAGTAATTGACAGACACTTTTCTGCCCCTGTGGCTTCTGCACCTATAGGACAGCACCACTAGATCCTTAATGCTAAATGGTGTGGCTGTAGTATCACATTGGTGATTACGGATGACACTAAATAAACCACAGCACGGCTTTAACATGAATTTTCCTCATTATATTAATAATATTATGATCAGGTTAACTCTCACTGACTTCTATGAACGAAGTGCAGCTTATTTTTTCAAAAAGGGTGCTGTTTTATTATATTCGAATTTAGCGAAAAGTAAATAAACTCCGGCACGGCTTTAACATGAATATTATATTACTCAATATATTAAGCATATTGAAAGTCTCACTTACTTCCATGGTTGATCTTTGGTTTCTGAGAGCGGTGTGTAATAAAAGCTTTTTAAAAAAATCACGTCCGTCACAGTAGGCCTACTTCCGACGCGCCTGGGTTGTTCACGCCAGCGTGTTGTTCTCCGGGGATGCAGTTGGACTCTACTCCATAGCCCTGAAAACTCTTATTTCGGAAGAAGGGAAGGTTTACGCATAGACACGTTAGAGCTTCTGAACCTCCGATCTACTTTGAAGGCGGCATAGAACCACCGAGGTGGAAGCAGTTCTCTCTTTCAGGCGCAAAAGAACATTCTCCGTCAGACAGAAACCACAACAAAGTAAGTCAAACAGCACAACTTTAAGTAAGGTGACCAGATTTCTGAACTGAAAATCGGGGACATTTTCAATGCGGCGGTGAAAAATCCTTACATATTATCATTATGAAATAAAAAATGGGGACAAGTACTTTTTCATTTATTTTAACCAGCTTAGTGGGCGAAAAGTTAGGAAAATTCTGTGGGCCAGTGACTGACAGGGGCCCTGAAAAAATATTAGAACATTAGTTATGTTAATAAAAAAACATCATTAATGGATTTTAATGGAAAATCAAATTTATAATTAAACAAACACTATCAGTATGCAGAATGTTTCCTTCATGTCTTCACAGTGTTATATTATCACAACTCAATGTCATATTGTAAAGTTAGTATCGGACAATAAGATAATTGAAGCCTTCACAGGTAGAGGTGTGGTTACAGAAACTGCACATGGTTGGCGTTGCCTGTGTGTGTGTGATGGTGGGACCCAGTGTGATATCTTTTAATGGGGCCCAACATCCCTGGTGGCGCTCCTGCAAAAGGTTAATACATCAAAATATCAGCACCCACAAATATCATGTATCAGTAGTGCACAGCAGTGTCAAAAACACAAATATAGAATAATACATGAGAAAAAAATCTCTCTTCCAAAGTTAAGTGTCATGTGCAAAGACTGCTGCCAGACCAGTAGCTAGTAAATATCATCAAGATGTAATTAGTAATAATTACCAAGTCAAAACATATAAAAAGATGTAATACTCTCGTCTGTTCTCTTCTCCTTCAATGCTTTTCTTTTCTTCACCCTTCTTTCTTCTCTCCTTAGCTTCCCTCTGTTGTTTACTTCTATATTTCTGCCTTTCCATACTATTCTCCTGCTCTTTTCATCTTCTCTCCTTCACTCTGTTGATTACTTATTTATTTATTATCCCTTTACTAAAAACATTGACATAAAACAGTGACTCAGGGCATCAGCTAATCAAATGGTCTGCATTTATAACTACTACAGTCATTGGTTACCCACACAGCCCGGCAAAAAAAACAGCAGCCTAACACACACAACTATCAACCATTGACTGATTATTAATTAATTTATTATTAATAAATAATGTCATCATTATTATTATTTTAACAGTCTCAGGTCCCTATGCCTACAGGAAAATCATATGCTACCAAAGCAGTCTTCCACCTCCCCCTCTTCCAAAACAGAGCCACATACAATGTCATCACCTGGTAATCTCATGCTAACGTTAACATTACAGCTTCACTAATGACCGATATGAAAACATTGTCACGTTCACTGACTTTTATAACGTTACGTTAGGTCTTCAGTTCAGATAAACAATCATACTTATTTTAACGTTACCACTTCTCACACACACACACACACACACACACACACACACACACACACACACACACACACACACACACACACACACACACACACACACACACACACACACACACACACACACACACACAAGTCTACTGCCAATTCACACAAAATAAATAAGTTCATACACAACATACCATTTATGAGACCGCTGATCTTCTCTTTTTCCTTTTTGCCGCCTCTAGATTGTTGTTGTTGATGCTGCTGCGTCTGGTCGTACGTCCTGATAACGTCTGTACGTCATACGACGTCTTCTCTGGTGCTGCGTTAAATTACTACCGTAATAACTGGTGTTTGAGTCTGCGCGCATTTTTCCCCCATTCACCGTCAAAATCGGGGACATTTCCGGGGACAGCTTTGACCGGGGACAGATCACCGAAAACGGGGACTGTCCCCGGAAATCGGGGACGTCTGGTCACCTTAACTTTAAGAGAAGTTAAAACTGCGGTCAAGTGAGCCGCCATTCGTTCATCTGCGGTTAAGCCAGCCGTCACACAAAATCTTCGTGCGTCTTTACTCTAAACAGCCTTTGTGTGGTATCTCGCAACGTTTTCAAAATAAAACCCTTCACCTACGTGTGTAGATATATAGAACACTACGGCGGCGTCTAGAACGTCTGCACTTGCGGCCATCTTGCCAGTCAGCTGCTCACCCATTGTGTTGGTAGTGGTCCTTTAATATGTCCATGGTAGTGTACATGTACTTTTTAAATAACCATAACTTGCTACATTTTCAACCGGTTTACCAACGGTTTGGTTTCTTACAAACGTTATTTACGTGGTTATAATATAATATAATAATATATTTTTAATTTTTTGAACTTATGAGAAATTCGTGTTGTACGTTTTTCAAATGACATTTTCTCTAAATCTATACAGTAAAATCAAATGGTTCCTTGTGTACAACAGTTAGTATTTTCATATCAGTCAGTGCCTGAACTTATGTGATTTTACTGTATAGATTTAGTGAAAATGTCATTTGAAAAACGTCCACATGCATATTCTCGCCTTTGCAAATTGCATTATGTCAGCACTTTGAAGTGACCTATAGACCGAATTTCACATAAGTTCAGGCACTGACTGACCTGACCATACTAACTGTTGTACTGACTACTTGTACACAAGGAACCATGCGAGTTTACTGTATAGATTTAGAGAAAATGTCATTTGAAAAACGTACACATGCATATTCTAGCCTTTGCAAATTGCATTATGTCAGCACTTTGAAGTGGGCTATAGACCGAATTTCACATAAGTTCAGGCCCTGACTGATATGACCATACTAACTGTTATACTGACTACTTGTACCCAAGGAACCATTTGATTTTACTGTATAGATTTAGAGAAAATGTCATTTGAAAAACGTACACATGCATATTCTAGCCTTTGCAAATTGCATTATGTCAGCACTTTGAACTAAAGTGGGCTATAGACCGAATTTCACATAAGTTCAGGCACTGACTGATATGACCATGTTAACCGGTGTGCTGACTACTTGTACACAATGAACCATTTGATTTTACTGTATAGATATTGAGAAAATTTTATTTAAAAAACTCTCATATGCATATTCTGCTGGCCAATGGAGTCGAACGTCCGCACTGGCGGCCATCTTGCCAGTCAGCTGCTCACCCATAACACTGTGTTGGTAGTGGTACATGTACTTTTTAAATAACCATAACTTGCTAAATTTTAGCAAACGGTTTGTCTTGTTATAAACGAAAAAATAAAATTGAATAATATCTTCTAAAATAGGTACACTATTATAACCACGTTAATAACGTTTGTAAGAAACCAAACCGTTTGTAAACCGTTCGAAAATGTAGCAAGTTATGGTTATTTAAAAAGTACACGTACCAGTACCAACACAATGTTATTGGTGAGCAGCTGTCTGGCAAGATGGCCGCAAGTGCGGACGTTGTAGACGCCGCCGTAAGACAGCTAGTGTTCTATATATCTACACACGTAGGTGAAAGTTTTTTATTTTGAAAGCGTTGCGAGATACCACACAAAGGCTGTTTAGAGTAAAGGCGCACAAAGATTTTGTGTGACGGCTGGCTTAACCGCGGATGAACGAATGGCGGCTCACTTGACCGCAGTAAGTTAAAACCACTTTTTCCGTTATGCGACTAAAAGAATAATGGACTTGCTCAATGCATAAACCTTGTCGTCTGTGTTTAGGAATGGCCTCTGCTAACTCTTCCTGGTCTGAGGAGAACTTTTCATGTTGCATCTGCCTGGATGTGCTCAGCAGCCCAGTTACCACACCATGTGGGCACAACTTCTGTAGAACCTGTATTACAAGGCACTGGGATGAACAAGACCGGTACAAATGTCCTGTTTGCAACAAGCTTTTTGACACAAGACCTGATTTACGGATCAATATCCTCTTATCGGAGATGGTTGAACGGTTTGGAACATCCGTAAGAGTAAAAGAGCAGCCTTGTGTTGAACAAGGAGAAGTTCCCTGTGACGTCTGTACTGGGACCCTGCTGAAGGCTGTGAAGTCCTGCCTAGTGTGCCTTATGTCTTTTTGCCAAACCCACCTGGAGCCACATCAGAGAGTCTCAGTCCTGAAGAAACATCGGCTGGTCGAGCCTATGGACCGTCTAGAAGACAGGTTGTGTAAGAAACACGACCGACTTCTGGAGCTCTTCTGCAAGAATGAACAAGTGTATGTGTGTCAGTTCTGCAGAGAGACAGACCACAAGTTCCATCCTGTTGTACCTCTAAAGGAGGAATATGACGTGAAGACGGCCCAACTGGGGAAGATAGAGGCTGAAGTTCAGCAGATGATCCAGGAGAGAAAAATAAAGGTTAAGGAGATCAGAGACACAGTTAATCGCAGCAAAGCAGACGCAGACCGAGAGATAGCTGATGGTGAGCAGATCCTCACTACTCTGATGCGCTGTATTAAGAAGTGCCAGGATGATCTCAACCGAATGATTAAAAAGAGACTGAAATCCACTGAGAAACAAGCTGAGGACCTCATCACAGAGCTGGAGCAGGAGATAGAAGATCTGACCAATAGAAGCTCAGAAGTGAAGCAGCTCTCACACACTAAAGACCACCTCCACTTCCTCCAGGCTTTCAGAACCCTCAAAAATCCTCCACACACCAGGGACTGGACGACGGTGGAGGTCCGTCCTCCGTCATACGTAGGGACCTTCATGAGATCCCTGGATCAGCTGGAGCAGAAACTGAGCAGGGAGATGAAGAAGCTGCATGATGAACTGAAGAAGGTCCAGCAGTATGAAGTAGATGTGATTCTGGATCCTGATACAGCTCATCCCCTTCTCATCCTGTCTGAGGATGGGAAACAAGTACATCTTGGAAGTGTGGCGGAGGATCTCCGAGACAACCCTAAGAGATTTACACAGTATATATTTGTCCTCACAAGGCAGAGTTTCACCTCAGGGCGATTTTACTTTGAGGTCCAGGTTAAAGACAAGATTCAATGGTTTTTAGGAGTGGCCAGAGAGTCCATCAACAGAATAGATGAGACCAATTGGACCCCTGAGACAGGTTACTGGACTATTGGCTACGGCAAGAATGGGTTGTCATTTCATAATAACCCTTCTGTCGGTCTCCGTCGGAGAGCTGAGCTCACGAAGGTGGGGGTGTTTGTTGATTATGATCAGGGTCTGGTCTCCTTCTATGATGTGGAAGCCAGGGTTCATCTCTACTCTGCAACTGGCTGCACCTTTAGTGAGCCTCTCTACCCAATCCTCAACCCGGGTCTCTTTAATTGTGAAGGTATAAACTCTGCCCCCCTGATCATCTCACCTGTCAATCAAACAGACTAGGACATTTGTTTGATAATAAAATAATGAAGCAACTAATGTTACCTGAATTAGAATCTCTACTATGTGAGATCTGAGAGAACTGTATTTATATCATATTGTTGGAGAATTTCATTAAGCAACTAACAAAACAAACATAATGTAACCTATGATCAATTATAAAATGGTTCAATGTCTGTTTTCTCATGGATGTTTTTTAAGTTTAATGATATCAAATGGTTAAAGGTTGCAGTCAAGTAGCATTTTGAAAGTATGAAATGTGCATTTTAATTAAATAATCGATCTATTTTCGCTAAACAATTTTTGTAGTTTATTTTTCAGAATAATGTATGACAACACAATCAAATATTTGTACACTTTTTAGATTTGAATAAAACTGTAAATAAAAGTAGAAAGGGGACATTTTCTGTGAAATAGGTCAATTTTCACTTGCGTTCATTATGTATTCAGTAGAATAGCTACATTCTCAGTACAGTATGTAATCAGTGGAATAGGTACAATCTCAGTATAATATTGTGGGAGTGTGTTCTGCTGATGTCTAATTTTAGGCAGCCTCGCCTTACGTGTGTGTGTGTGTGTGTGTGTGTGTGTGTGTGTGTGTGTGTGTGTGTGTGTGTGTGTGTGTGTGTGTGTGTGTGTGTGTGTGTGTGTGTGTGTGTGTGTGTGTGTGTGTGTGTCGCCAGGGGGTAGTCCAGTTCTTCAAATAATGCAAACTTTACAAAATAAATTCCAGAAAAAGCCCGGCGGCGTACTCACATTCACTCCCTCCACTGGTTTATTTCAGTCTTTAGAACACAAATATATAGAGATAACTTTACATTTGGTCTAGATTGGTGTGCAGGTGTAGCGAGGGATCCTCAGGGTGGATGGGGAATAGGAAACTGGTGTAGATCAACTCTCGTTCTGTGAAGTGAAATGATGCGAAAAGTAAACATTTTGATCATCAAATGTGAATGGCGTTCAAATACCAATAATTACACTATCAGCCCCATCTGATTTCAAAGACGGGTCTTTACATTTAGTCGTTTGGAATTTGATTTAATAGACAGGTGAGACCGAACACGCAAAGCATAAATCTTACAGCAACAATAAAATAGTAAAAGTGCTGGATTACCAGGTTTCGAAAAATGTATGATATTTTTTAAGTCAGCTGAGATGTTCCCAGAAAAAACTGGTCTTTTATAAAGAGTGGCAGGCCTACGTCACGAACGCAGCACATGAAACACCTGGAGAATAAAAGCTCTCCAATAATAACGCGTCGTTTCTATTTATCCTTTGAGTTGCAAACGATAGGTTAATTGTGGGCATGTGAAAATGTGATTCTGTCGTTTCGGGCTTGAGCCCTCCTGTGCTGCGCTCTCACAACATGGTGAAGAGGACTGTATCCTTCTGTGATCGGTGGCTGCTGGGAACCTCATTTAACCGTGAACCAGTGAGCCGTTCAGCTCTACGATGACCCACTGGTCTCTAGCCTGCTCGGGTGTGCGCGTGCTCATCGGGGAGAGTTTCTATAGCGTAGCGCCCATAAACAGCTCTTTGCTCTCTGTCTGTTTCTGTTGAAAATAGGATCGGGGTTAGATAGAAACTATTCGGGGAAGTCCGGGAAACCCTGGTTGATCAACGCCAGTCAATCACGGCTAGAGACGGAAATCCCGCTAAATCCCCCCAATGTTTCTCGTTTTGCATTGGCTCTCTTTTAACTCCAGAAAGAAGAGAACACACATCAACGCATTTGAAGAGTCCAACACAGTGCATGGATTTATTTGGTGAAGCAATGTTCCGTAGGGGAGGAGCTAGAAGTTAGGGGAGGAGCCAGGCGTTTGGGGAGGAGAGGAGAGGACGTCTTGTTGTGGTAACGAAACCGAAGGTTCATGTAAACCAAAGCCACCGAAGTGGAAGCAGTTCCCTGTTTCAGGCGAAAAGAAAACGTATTTTGGAAGAAATAGTCTGCAAGACAGAAGCTATAGCGAGGTGAGTAAAACAGCACCACTTTGAGAGAAGTTAAAAACACTTTTCCCATTTTGAAATTAAAAAATAATGCAATTGCTCAATACATAAACCTTGCCGTCTGTGCCTAGGAATGGCCTCTGCTAACACTTCCTGGTCTGAGGGGGACTTTTCATGTTCCATCTGTCTGGATGTGTTCAGCCGTCCAGTTACCACACCCTGTGGACACAACTTTTGCAGAACCTGTATTACAAAGTTCTGGGATGACAAAGTCAAGTACAAATGTCCTGTTTGCAACAAGATTTTCGACATGAGACCTGATTTACAGGTCAATACCCTCTTATCAGAGCTGGCTGCTCCGTTTAGAACGTCCGTACAAGTAAAAGAGCAGCCTTGTGTTGAACCAGCAGAAGTTCCCTGTGACCTCTGTACTGGGACCCAGCTGAAGGCCGTGAAGTCCTGCCTAGTATGTTTTATCTCTTACTGCCAAACCCACCTGGAGCCACATCAGAGAGTCCCACGCCTGAAGAAACACTGTCTGGTCGAGCCTATGGACCGTCTGGAAGACAGGGTGTGTAAGAAACACGACCGACTTCTGGAGCTCTTCTGCAAGACTGAACAGGTGTATGTATGTCAGTTCTGCAGAGAGACAGACCACAAGTCCCATCCTGTTGTACCTCTAAAGGAGGAATATGAAGTGAAGATGGCCCAGCTGGGGAAGATAGAGGCTGAAGTTCAGCAGATGATCCAGGAGAGACAAAATAATATTCAGGAGATTAAAGACACAGTTAAACGCAGCAAAGCAGACGCAGACCGAGAGATAGCCGATGGAGTGCAGGTCCTCACTACTCTGATGCGCTGCATTGAAAAGTGCCAGGATGATCTCAACCGAATGGTTAAAGTGAGACTGAAATCCACTGAGAATCAAGCTGAAGACCTCATCAAAGAGCTGGAGCAGGAAATAGAAGATCTGACCAATAGAAGCTCAGAGGTGAAGCAACTCTCACACACTCAAGACCACCTCAACTTCCTCCAGACATTCGGATCCCTGAAGATTCCTCCACACACCAGGGACTGGACGACAGTGGAGGTCTGTCCTCCGTCATTCGTAGGGACCTTGAGGAGATCCCTCGATCAGCTGGAGGAGACACTGAACAGGAAGATGAAGAAGCTGCATGAAGCTGAACTGAAGGGGGTCCAGCAGTATGAAGTAGATGTGACTCTGGATCCTGATACAGCTCAACCCCGTCTCATCCTGTCTAAGGATGGGAAACAAGTACATGATGGAGGTGTGGTGAAGAATCTCCCAGACAACCCTAAGAGATTTACAAGGTTTATATATGTCCTCACGAGGCAGAGTTTCTCCTCAGGCCGATTTTACTTTGAGGTCCAGGTTAAAGACAAGAGTGGATGGTGGTTAGGAGTGGCCAGAGAGTCCATCAACAGAATAGGTGAGATCATGTGGACCCCAGAGACAGGTTCCTGGACTCTTCAATACGGCAAGGATGGGTTGGTATTTAAAGATAACCCTTCAGTCTGTCTCCCTCTGAGTGCTGAGCTCCAGAAGGTGGGGGTGTTTGTTGATTATGATCAGGGTCTAGTCTCCTTCTATGATGTGGAAGCCAGGGTTCATCTCTACTCTGCAACTGGCTGCACCTTTAGTGAGCCTCTCTATCCAATCCTCTGCCCAAGTCGCTTTAATTATGAAGGTATAAACTCTGCCCCACTGATCATCTCACCTGTCAATCAAACAGACTAGGACCTTTGTTTGATAATAAAATAATCAAGCAAATAATGTTACCTGAATTAGGATCTCTACTATGTGAGATCTGAGAGAACTGTTTTTATATCATACTGTTGGAGAATTTCAAAAAGCAACTAACATAAAATAAACATCATGTAACCTATATTATGAATTATAAAATGACTGTGGTTCAATGTCTGTTTTCTCCTGGATGTTTTTTAAGTTTTATAATATCAAATGGTTAAAGGTTGCAGTCAAGTAACATGTTGAAAATGTTCAAGTTGCATTTTTATCAATACATTTTTTAAGAAAGCAATTTTCGTAGTTGATTTTTCCGAATAAAGTATAACAACACAATCATGTGTTTGTACACTTTTCTGATTTGAATGAAATTTAAAAGAAAAAGAAAGGGGACATTTTCTGTGAAATATGTAAATTCCACATGCGTTCACATGCAAAATCACATGCACTCATTACATATGTATTCTCTAATAGCTACATTCTCATAGTTATTCAGTGGACTAGGTACAATCTCAGTATAATATTGTGGGAGTGTGTTCTGCTGCAGCCTCACCTGGCCGAGCCAGACTGACTCTGGGGCTGCGTGTGTGTGTGTGTGTGTGCGTGTGACCCACTTTTGCCGCCAGGGGGTATTATAGTTCTTCAAACAATGCAAACTTTACTAAAGAAAATCCCAGAAAAAGCTGGAGGCGTACTCCCAATCACTCCCTCGACTGGTTTATTTCAGTCTTTATAACATAAATATAGGGATATATAACTTTACATTTTTCTGCATAAATGTTTTGAATTTTCGTTTATATATATACACACCCACACACACATATATTTAAGCAATAGATCACGCCAGGCTGTGGTATGTGCTCATTATACCACTGTTAAGGGGCGTTGTCCGGCCCCGACGCGCAGCGCAACGGTTACTGTTATGGCGAAACGAAAGTCATAGACACACTACATTTAAAAAGAAACCAAGAAAGTCAAAGTAGCCGTTTTATTAAAGACTACCAAAAAGTAATCCCTCCTGGCTGCCGCTATGCATCGACGGTCGCTATGCAACACACTTTAGCGTCCCTCCGAGAGAAGGCTCCGATAGAGCGGTTCGCCGGCAATTTATCCTATGGAGCAGTTCACTCGCCGATTTTAGGCTTCAGTGAACTGTGCTATTGCTTTTATACAACTGTTAAAATTATGGCAAAATGACTCCACACACACACACTAGTAAAAATTCGGTTGTATTCTTTGACACTTTCCACTTCAAGGCGCGGATACTTTCACAAAATGATTGGGCGTCATAGCAGTTATGTATACGCTCATTATACAACAGTTAGGAACCAATCAGATCGCTGGATTCAGGCCCCCCGGTGTATAAATATATTTATACATGTATACATAACTGCTATGACGCCCGATCATTTTGTGAAAGTTTGCATATCGCTCCGCGCCTGGAAGTAGAAACAGTTACAAAGTAAACATTATGTTGGATGATTGGAGAGGGTGTAAATGTTGTTACTCCGGGAGTGAGCAAGGCGATGGAGAGACTAACGAAAGCTTAGGCACACGGCGAGTGAACTGCTCCATAGGATAAATTGCCGGCGAACCGCTCTAGCCGAGCCTTCTCTCGGAGGGACGCTAAAGTGTGTTGCATAGCGACCGTCGTGCATTTTGAAGGCAGCCAGGAGGGACTACTTTTTTGTATTCTTTAATAAAACGGCTACTTTGACTTTCTTGGTTTCTTTTTAAATGTAGTGTGTCTATGACTTTCGTTTCGCCATAATAGTAACCGTTGTATAAAAGCAATAGATCACTTCAGTCAGTGGTATGTGCTCATTATACCACTGTGAAGGGGGTCGCCGGCCCTCCGCTGCGCGTCGGGGCCGGACAACGGCCCTTAACAGTGGTATAATGAGCACATACCACAGCCTGTCCTGATCTATTGCTTAAATATACACACATATGACTTCAAGCACAAGGATAGGTAGAGTAGGCATCTACTGAATCTCTACTCTCTCTCTCTGTTTCCCTCCCCCCCCCCCCTCTCTCTCTCTCTCTCTCTCTCTCTCTCTCTCTCTCTCTCTCTCTCTCTCTCTCTCTCTCTCTCTCTCTCTCTCTCTCTCTCTCTCTCTCTCTCTAAATACAAAGGGGCATTGGAATGAATGGGAAACATTACATTGCCATAGCAAGCCCAAAATGTAGAATTAAAGATACATATGTGCATGCAGAGCTGTGCATCATGCAACTTTACCCTAAAATATACATTTCAAACACAGATATGTAATTCTATAGATATGTAAAGATACCTTTAAAATTAAAATGACAAAAAAAATCTCACACAGGGCGGGGTTCGTGGGCGTTTCCCTCGTGCTCTGCCTGGACGTGGGCGCCGTCATGAGTCCCCCGTGGGTGACGGCGGATGACCAGTACTACCGGTCCCTGAGCGAGGCCTGCTAGAAGCCAGCGAGCAACAACAACTGGCAGTGCATTGGGCCATAAGGATTGCATTAGCCCTATTGGGCAGAATGTGTTAAAGGAAAAAGGTCTGGATTTTTCGTCCGACCAAGTCCCAATCATTGATAAGTCCTGCGAGAGTTGAATAGAACAGTGAAAATTTGAGTGAGAGTTGAAGATAGGAGATTTTGTTGTCTTGGACTTTTGAAAGCATTGTGTTTTCTGGCCGATTTTGCTGAAAGAGAGTTGAGATTGTATGACAATAGGGCGATATCCTATCCAACAATGACACTTCAGGGCTAAACTCTTCGGTGACTGAGACTTTGTTAAACACAATAGAAAACCGATGGGATAAAGCGAAAAAAGAAAGAAGTATTATTTCTTGGTAGGGATCGCTTCCATAATGATATCTGAGCGAAGGTGAGGAAATTCAATAGCTGCTTTCAGACTTACGTGTACGTTTTGATATTCTCCTGATATTCTCCTGATGGGCCATAAGGCTGTATAACATGTCCTGACATTTGCACCCTGAAACTCTTCTGAAGCAATACTACCCCTGAGGTAATATTTTCTCCGGAGGAAATTTAATAGAGAAAGACGTGTTTGTAGTGTTTAACTTAACTCATGAAACCTTATATGGTGTTGTCCACTGTGTGGAGAAGAAACCATTCATAACTGTTGTTAGCTTGAAACCTGTCATCAGAAAAAGCATAGACTCAAATCATTCACATCAATAATCACCTTCTAAGAGGAAATAGTGCATGCATTATATGAGCCAAACATTGTCATAGCTGCCATCTCATAGCAGCCTTTTCACCCCCAGCACCGGTGTTGGTAAACAAATGGCGATCACTCTGTCAAGTCTTGAGCACAGCTAATGGTCTGCCCTTTGACCGCAATCTGGAGAAATACGGCATTATTCCATTTGAATTAAGTCAGTACTGCCACGATGTGTCAGGAGAGAGCAGGAGTCATGTGTTTACCAGCTGCCCTGTCTATCGAGGAGTACGCTGTAGTTCTTTTAATCATATTTTATAAGTGGCATTTACTCTCTACTTCTTGTCCACCTCAGTAGTGGGCCCCCATGGTGCTCTCCAAGAAGCCCAACAACAGCCCCCCCCCCCCACCACCACCACCCTCACCAAGGACCTGTCCTCCACCCGCTCCACCATCTCCACACAAAATGCCCTTTGATCGTTTTCATGAAGTCCTTATTTGGGAGGCTTTATTTTCTTTCTTTTTTTTCTTTTAAGGAATTTTGAATCTTATGCCCGTAGAGAAAACACCAGTCTACATGAGGACTTACATTAACACTTATGTCTTTGAAACAGTACCTTTTTTTGATGAATGTTTAAGGACTGTCAACTTCTTTGAAAAATAAAATGCACAGATCAAACTTTTAAAGTTTTAGTTTAAACAGTTAAAACACAGTTAACACAGTTAGGGAATGTGTGTGTGCGTGTGTCAGAGAGAGAGAGAGAGAGAGAGAGAGAGAGAGAGAGAGAGAGAGAGAGAGAGAGAGAGAGAGAGAGAGAGAGAGAGAGAGAGAGAGAGAGAGAGAGAGAGAGAGAGAGAGAGAGAGAGAGAGAGAGAGAGAGAGAGAGAGAGATCTCTAGGGGTAAAATAGGATTATATTATGAATGCACTTTAACCAAAGCTTGAAACCATTCTATTGGCTAATCTTATCCTAGACATTTCTGTCAGGCATTCTCCTGACTTTAAGGATTTTTTTAGTGGAATAAATAAAATAAAACATGTCAAACAACAAGGCTGGTTGAATAAGTGTCCCACCTAATGTCCACTCATCCTTACATGACGTTTATACTCATAGTGCTGCTAGTGTTTTTAGTTAAAGGACTGACGTTTTGTGGGGATGTTTTGTGGCAGGTTTTCTGAGGGTGTGGCCAATCCAACTCCACTTTCTCTTTCAGATTTGTAAATCTATGAGGTCTTGGTTTTTTCTTTTCCACAGGTCCACATTGTTGACTTTGTCTTTCAACCACATGTTTAATATCCTTCTGAGGCCCGTGTTGATGAATGTTAGCAGCCTGCATGTTGTGTGTTTTGTTGTCCTCCATGTTTCGGATCCATACAGCATCATTTGTTTCACGTTGGACCTGAAGATGTGTATCTTAGTGTTGGTGGAGATGTTTTTTGAGCTCCAGATCATTCTGAGCGTGTTAAACACTACTCTAGCCTTGTTAATTCTGCTTCTAATGTCGGCATCTCTCCCTCCAGTGGTATCCACAACACTGCCTAGGTAGGTGAAAGCTTATACCTCCTCCAGAGCAGTGCTGTTCAAGAAGATGGGGTTTCTGATTTTCGAAAGGATCTTCATCACTCGTGTTTTTGTTATATTGCGAGTGAGACCGAGTTTTATTGCAATTTGTGAAAGTCTTTCTGTCTTCTCTTTCATTTGTGTCTGTGTATGTGAAAGGAGATCTTTATCATCCGCAAATTCAAGATCATTCAGCTGCTCCCACATTGTCCACTGATATTCCATTTCCCTTCCCTTCAGTTATGTTTCCCTCATGACCAAGTCATGTGGTCACAGCTGCTACAATGGGGGGGGGTTATTCATCTAGCACACACACACACACACGCACCCACGAACGCACGCACACCCGCACGCATACATGAGGTTAGGGGAGGAGCGGGGTGTTAGGCTAGGAGAGGAGAGGACGTTTTGTCGAGGTTCAAAGAAGCCAAAGCCACCCGAAGTGGAAGCAGTTCTGTCGTTCATGCGATAAAGAACATTCTCTGCCAGACAGAAACCCCAACAAAGTGAGTAAAACAGCACAACTTTTAGAGAAGTTAAAACCACTTTTCCCGTTATGGAATTGAAAGAATAATGGACTTGCTCAATACATTAACCTTGTCGTCTGTGTCTAGGGATGGCCTCTGCAAACACTTCCTGGTCTGAGGAGAACTTTTCATGTTCCATCTGTCTGGATGTGCTCAGCAGTCCAGTTACCACACCATGCGGACACAACTTCTGCAGGACCTGTATTACAAAGTTCTGGGATGAACAAGTCCGGTACAAATGTCCTGTTTGCAACAAGGTTTTTGACACAAGACCTGATTTACGGATCAATACCCTCTTATCGGAGATGGTTGATCGGTTTGGAACGTCCGTAAGAGTAAAAGAGCAGCCTTCTGTTGAACCAGGAGAAGTTCCCTGTGACGTCTGTACTGGGACCCAGTTGAAGGCCATGAAGTCCTGCCTGGTGTGTCTTATGTCTTTCTGCCAAACCCACCTGGAGCCACATCAGAGAGTCACAGTCCTGCAGAAACATCGGCTGGTCAAGCCTATGGACCATCTGGAAGACAGGTTGTGTAAGAAACACGACGACTTTTGGAGCTCTTCTGCCAGACTGAACAGGTGTATGTGTGTCAGTTCTGCAGAGAGACAGACCACAAGTCCCATCCTGTTGTAACTCTAAAGGAGGAATATGGCGTAAAGAGGGCCGAGCTGGGGAAGATTGTGTCTGAAGTTCAGCAGATGATCCAGGAGAGAAAAATAACGATTAAGGAGATCAAAGATACAGTAGATATCAACAAGAAAGACGCAGACAGAGAGATAGCGAATGGTGTGCAGGTCCTCACTGTTCTGATGTGCCGAATTGAAAAGTGCAGAAATGAATTCTACCGAACGGTTAAAGAGAAACTGAAATCCACAGAGAAACAAGCTGAAGACCTCATCAAAGAGCTGGAGCAGGAAATAGAAGATCTGACCAATAGAAGCTTAGAGGTGAAGCAGCTCTCACACACTAAAGACCACCTCCACTTCCTCCAGGCCTTCAGATCTCTGAAGAATCCTCCACACACCAGGGACTGGACGACGGTGGAGGTCTGTCCTCCATCATTCGTAGGGACCTTGAGGAGATCCCTCGATCAGCTTGAGGAGACACTGAACATGGAGATGAAGAAGCTGCGTGATGCTGAACTGAAGGGGGTCCAGCAGTATGAAGTAGATGTGACTCTGGATCCTGATACAGCTCATCCCCGTCTCAGCCTGTCCAACTATGGAAAACAAGTACATGATGGAGGTCTATGGAAGAAGCTAACAGACAACCCTAAGAGATTTACACATTGTACACTTGTTCTCACGAGGCAGAGGTTTTCCTCAGGGAGATTTTACTTTGAGGTCCAGGTTAAAGACAAGAGTGGATGGTGTTTAGGAGTGGCCAGAAAATCCATCAACAGAAAAGGCGAGACCATGTGGACCCCGGAGACAGGTTACTGGACTCTTAACTACGGCAGGGATGGGTTGGTATTTAATGATGACCCTTCTGTCCGTCTCCCTCTGAGAGCTGAGCTCCAGAAGGTGGGGGTGTTTGTTGATTATGATCAGGGTCTGGTTTCCTTCTATGATGTGGAAGCCAGGGTTCATCTCTACTCTGCTCCTGGCTGCACCTTTAGTGAGCCTCTCTATCCAATCCTCAATCCACTTACATTTGATTTTGGTAAAAACACTGCCCCCTGATGATCTCCCCTGTCAATCAAACAGACTAGGACCTTTGTTTGATATTAAAATAATCAAACAACCAAAACAACTAATGTTATTTCCTGAATTAGAATCTGTACTATGTGAGATCTGAGAGAACTGCTATGATGTTGTACTGCTGTCATTTAACAAGGAGAAATTAAGTGGAAGTAATCCCTCACTATTATAAATGATATCGTAAATTATTAGATAACATTATATTCTTCATTGTCTGTTTACTCCAGCCTTTCAAAGGTTTACTGCTATACAATTGTTAATGGTTGCAGTAGAGCACAGTTTTAGGATTAATGTGTCTATCATAATCATCTAAACATTACTGTTAGTTTATACTTCGGAATCATGAATGACAACACAATCAAATGTAAAAGCACATTTTTGATTTCAATAAAAATGGATTAAGAGCTCATGTCTCGATTTACTTTTAATGTCCAGCATACAATAGCCTAACATGTGTTACACGCTAACACAAAGCTCCCAGTTACTACATGTAAAGATTCCCCCCATGTGTGTGAGCACCGTGACTTTGTCTTCTCAGCTCGCCTCTCCTCTCCATCCTTTCTTCTTAGTTTCTCCTCTCTCTTTCCTCTCTTCTCTTCCTCCTCTCTCCTATCTCTGCTCTCCTTTTGAGCTCATCGGGGATTAAGTATTGTCTCGCATACACATTACATGTGTGTTAATGCCCTTTTGACTTGTCTTTGCTATAGTCTACTGCCTGTGCCCCGGCACATACAGCAGCATACAGCAGCAGTCCCATAATCAATGTGAGCGACACCCAGTGGCGGGAGCGGGTATCACCACAGAGGGGCGACACGTTCTTTGTGGGCCCCTAATCCTACTTTGTTGTACATTCACTCATTAATAAATTAAATCCTTAATTGTCTCACTTCGGCTACTTAGAGCAGAGCAGGTACCGTTAGATACGTGCAATGTCGTCGTTCGCCGGTAGAAGGCGTTGAATATCTGCGGTTGTGTAGACTTTACGGTAAAGGGCGGTTGGTCCGTGGTGCTAATGGGTCTGATATGGCCATCACTCTGTCTCTCACCTCAGGGTTCTACAGACACTAATTGGCGGTCTTTGTGATCGGGGGTTGTGAGTTTTTGAACAATTATGAGCAGCCTAGTGCTAACATTTTTTAGATAAATACAACTTTAAACTTTTGACTCAACAGAGAAGCAGCAGTATATCATGTATCCAAAATCATTGTTTTATCAATCAATTAATTCGATGTTCTTGGCTGCTTGACAGATACAGGATATTTTAATGTATTGGGTCTGTGGTAACTTGTGATAATGAAAATAGATTTAGAGAGAAACTATTAATAAAAGATGAGTGGACATTGGAAATGGTTGGTTACAGACCCTTTAGTTCAAGTTCACATTTTCTGGATTTGAATTATTTGCCATCATGATGATGGGTAGTATGGGACTCTAAACTAGGGGTTCTAAATAGAGGAACGCATATTTACAACGACACATATCCATAGTTTAGTTCACTGGGGGCAAATGGTTATAAATCCACATGTCAATCCAAAAATATTTGGGTAAAAACTTTATTAACAAATCAGAAGGCAAAGCAAAGCTTAGACACACTTCTACAATGCATGAGCCATATAATTTCTCTGTCCACCGCGAAAAGCACTACACCAATATTAGTTATAATAGTTTACTATAGCATCCATTGTTGTCACTAATAAATATTAAAATAACACAGCCACTCGCATACACTGCATAAGATAGATTCCGTTACTAGACCTTTGCGACATTTAGACATGCTCTTCCGAAAGTTATAGTCCCATCTAGTGCTGCATCAGCAGTCAGGCCACCGCATCAGTACCATCAGCGAACACCAGGGGGCCGGAGGACAGTGGCTGGATGGGAGGCTTGCAATAAACAGCCACTTCCGACGGTTGACAATCTTTAATAATCTTCGAAAGTTACAATCATCCGCCTATGCTTTGGGTTAAAGGTGGTTAGTTAAAGGTAACAGTTTGGGGGTTGGCTGGTTGTGATAGATATTGGGGCACAGTAAAGACCGACGCACAGAGACAAATATCATCCCAAGAATCCCACAGTCACTTCAAACAGCAGCCAGCCGTACGGAGAATAAGGTTCATGTTGGATAATATTATATTGGATATATTCAGGGTTTCAGTTGTATTTGGTCGACTGGTCTGTTTTTACAGTCACATTCAGGGAAGCACACGCTGTCAATGCAACATACTTTTTTTTTTCTTCTACTTTCTATTCCATACCACATTATCAATATAGTTTGTATTTCATACGACATCATCAATATATTCTCAACTATCAACACTTTATAAATGCTGCTGCTGCTGCTCTTAAACCGGCCAGGGATTGGTCAAGGTGTTTTAATAGGCACGGAAATGCTGCCCTCTAGTGGGGCAGGCAGGAGGACACAGTAACAGAGGAAGGGAAAAAAAAAAAAGAAGGATGCTGTTGCCGTGGTGATCGGCTGTTAGACGACGGCCCACTGCATGATGCTGGTGTCCTTCCCGCCAGTTGAGATCAGGTGACTGTCGTCGTGCAGGAAGGCAATGTTGGTCACATGACTGCTGTGTCCGCCATACTTGTGGCTTGGAGCCTGCAAAGGAGGCGGGGACAAAAAGATTGGTATTCAGTTTGAACATTTTACTGTTAAGGCCAGACAGTTATAGCATCATTTATAAATACAAAATAATACTAAGTAGCCCACTGCTCAATACTGCTTCTAAATGGACAAATGGAGTACAGAACAGATAAAAACATCATAAAACATTCATTAGGCTACTTTAAAGGTTGGGTATGGAATTCTCTTTTTTGGCCATTATTGCAAAATTACTTGAAATCCTTATCATAACCCACTTACAGACAATGAGTTAGAAGTACTAACATGAAAATTAAACCAGTCAATCATCTGTGGAACGGGCAGGGCTCGAAAAACTCCAGCCAATGATTTCCAGAACCAGAGTGGCATTGGACAGTAAGTACGTCAATCATCATCATAATTATTAAAAAATATTTCCCTCCTACCTCATTCGCACAGTAATATAGATATTTTTTAAAGGTTTCCATGAGATTTTTGGAAATACATATTATTTATTCTAACCATTCAATTTGTTTAATGACATGCCGAATTGCCGGAATTTTAGGGGAGGCAAAAAACAAGACTAGCTAAATGTTTACAAGTTAGCAACTCTGCTAATTAACAATTCATGTTGGGTTTTAAAGGTCTGAGGTTGAAGCTAGCATTTACAACGTCTAAAAGCAGCGTTTACTTTATCTGACCCCAAAGATAGTTTGACTCTGTGTGCTAGAACGCATACAACTGTAATGTTACATTTAGGGCATGAGGGCATAATGTTAAAATTGCCTTCAGTTTTTAAAGTCAAACGGACAGATGCAATAATCTTTGAGGTCAAGATAAGAAGCTAGCTAAAAACAACATGAATTTATTTTAAGAGGACCGTCTATTCCCTCACTTAAACCTTAAATAATGTCCTCATCCAAGCTGGTATGATTCAATACGAGAACTGTACTGAATGAAGCTCTGAGAAAATGACCTGCACTGTTATACCCCTTGACTATCACTAGAGGCAGTACTGAGCACGCTTGCGATTACACGCTACAGCTAGGACCGATACAAACGATCACATTTCAGCTCATATAATGGAGATGAGTCCCACTGACCCTTGGTTGAGAACAGGGGAAGGTGAACAAGTGCACTTTGCCAAAGTCGTCAGCAGAGGCCAGCAGAGAGCTGCTGTGGGACTTGCAGACGGCGTTGACGTCTGTGCCGTCCGCCCCATCAGGCCACACACCTGGAGGAGGGAGAGGGACAGAGGGGGGATAGGGACAGAGGGGGGAGAGAGAGGGAGAGGAAGAGAGAGGAGAGACAGAGACAGAGACAGAGACAGAGACAGAGACAGAGACAGAGAGAGAGACAGAGACAGACAGACAGAGAGAGAGAGAGAAGTAGAGATGAGTAGGGAGAGGGGGGAGAGAGATAGAGACATAAATAGAGAGGGGTAGAGAGAGATGGATAGAGAGGCAGGGATGGGTGGAGGGAAGGGAGAGGGAGAGAGAAGTCGAGAGAAGGGAATAGAGCGACAAATAGTGGGTAAGAGACAGAAGGAGGGATAAAGGTAGAAGAATACTTAAAAAAAAGAATCAACAAACACGATTGTGATCGTCCTACAGAAGCATGAACACAAAGACTGAACCGGACTTAAACACGTCTCTTTAGCAGTGAGACCCACCGAAGGCGTTGAACCCCAGGGTGCAGGTGTAGGTGGCCCACTCCATGTTGCGCATCGCGTCCATGCTGGTCACATGTTTACCACTAGGGGCCTCCCCTGGAGAGGAAGGGGAGGGGCACAAACAGGAAATACATCATTAGGCTCACCTAGACATTCATTACATATGAATATGTAATCACAACATCCCTTGATTTTTTGGTTTGTTGTTGTTGTTGTTGTTAGTGTGGGCCCGGGGGGACTTCTGTGAGTCTTGGAGCGGAGAACATGAGAAGATGTTTGACTCACAGAAGAGGATCTCGTAGTCTCCTGAGTTGGTGACCAGGTAGTGGCTGTCCTGCGACCAGTCAAGGTGAGTCACGAAGCTGGAGTGGCCCTGGAAGAACCCCAGGAGAATGGGTCCGTTATCGTTTCAATCTCTAGTTTATCTTCTATTTCAGATGCGCCCTTTCCCCATCAATTTTAACCCTTTATCAGTGTATTCCAGTCAAACAGATTCCTATACAAAGACAAAAAAATATTGTTTATGGATTATGATTGATTACAACTTTTTCTCACCGAGCATTTTCCGGCACGGCTGTACTTCCTGCCGTTCTCGGTGACGGCGTAGATGTAAACAAAGTTGTCATGGGAACCAACTGCCAGGTAGTTGCCATCTATGGGCAGAGGAATCTCCGAGTTAACATGGAACTTGAGAGACAGCGAGTGAGCGAGAACGTAAGAGAGTGTTGTATTTAATGTTCTCTAGTATTTTACCTGGAGAGTACTTGATGTTGGAAATGATTTCATTTCCATCGGTGTGCATAGAAACCAAGTCTCTGGTGTCAGTGTCCAGCACCAACCATCTGCAACACACACACACACACACACACACACACACACACACACACACACACACACACACACACACACACACACACACACACACACACACACACACACACACACACACACACAATTTGTCTCAAGTGTTGACTAAGTATGTCCCTCTGAGTTTGCAGACATGCGGAGGGGGTGTTACCTGCCACTCATGGTGCCCACTGCCACGACACCTCCACTGGGGTGGAATCCTGCAGACCTGCCTTGGTCCTGCAATACATGGAGGTACGCTACCTTAGCTCATTGCAAACTTTGTCATTCCAGTAAGTTTGTCTTTGACATCTTTGCATCATAAGTTAACCAATGAAATACAAATTAGTTTGTATATTGAGTGGAAAAAAATAAATAAATAGCATCTCTCTTCCTGTTGGCTCACATCAATGGCCTTGCTCCAGAGGGGCTGGTGGGAGTTGGTGTCCCAGAGCTGCACCAGTTTGTCCTGGGCACAGGTGATGAACTGCTCCATGGACGGATGGACGTCCAGACCCCACAGTTCATCTGTGTGCCCCTGAAACAACACACACATGTACACAGTACAGCCTGGTTACACTACACTCAGAAAGTATCCCAAAGACTGCCCAAATGAAAGAGCATAAACTATTTATGTTTTGACCCGATAGCCAAGTTAACCCTTTGGCACATTGAAATAATTGAATAGTTATGTTATATAATGTAGTCTTTTTAGCATTGAACCCTAGCTGTGTTGAGGTATGATTTGTCTTGACTCTGTGAAATGGCAAAACGCAAACAAAAATATACAAATCTCTGCATTAAAGTACAGAAATTAGGGATTGAGTGAGTGAGTACCTGAACGATGGGGGTGAGTGTGTCGGGGAAGGCGGCCCTGATGATGGCGTTCTTGGTGGTGCCAACGAAGAGCTCCCCTGGTTTCCCCTCGGACAGAGCCCTCACTGGGCCCAGAGGCTCCCCCACCTGGACAGACAGACAGACAGCTTAGAAACATCTCAATATGCATCCCTTTTCTTACAGCTGGATGTGTTGAAGAAAGATCTTCAACCATCAATCATGTCAGAGGACTCCGTCTCGATAAGGAATGGCCCTGACTGTAGCCCGCCTCCACCTCACCTCCATCTCCGACTGCTTGGTGTAGTCGTGGTCCCACAGCACCACCCGGCGGTCCTTCCCCCCCCCAGACACCATGGTGCCGTCCTTCAGCACCAGCAGGGAGAAGACCCCGCCCTCGTGGGCCCCCGCCACCGCCTGGCTGATGCGGCTCCCACCTGTCAATCAACGGAGCAGCCAATCAGAACATTGGAAAGAGACGGGACCCAGCTTCAATGGGACGTGGACATTATAAGACTGATGTGGTGACTGCCTGTCAATGAACACAACCAATGAGAACAGAGAGAGAAGAAACCCCGCCTCCGTGGGCCGTGGACATAAGGTGACTGATGTAATGCCCCCACCTGTCAATCAACAACATAGCCAATCAAGATAAAAGGACCACTACGTTCTTGACCAACCATCAAGTACATTTCTGTGTGTGTAACTTCAGCTAGAGGAGTAAGGTGTGAAGGACCTCCCTACAGAACCAGATGGGGAGCAGATGTTTAGGAGCAGCAGAAGGAGGAGTTGTGTACCCTTGGCCCAGACGTAGATGTTCCCACTGGAGTCTCCCGTGATGGCGTCTCCGTTCTCAGCGAACGCCACGCACAGGACGTACTTGGGCTTCTCGTGTTTCTACCGGACACAAGACGCTTTGATTTAATACATTCACTGGAGGTGATGATATGATCTATGTTCTGTTCAAACTAGTTCTGCTTGTATATGAATAAAAGTAGAATGTGCTTGAATAAAACCCCAACACACACGAACACACACACTTTTTTTGGTTCGGTGTTGCTCGACATTGTACATAAATATTATACATGCAAGTGCATTCAGACGGACCTCGAACAGGCCCTGTTTCTTGGTGAGGGTGTTGCCCTCCATGGTCCAGAAGTTGATGTGCGATTTGCCGCAGGTGACGATCAGGTTGGGGTCCATGGGATGGAAGACGGCCCCCAGAACCGAGTCGTTGGAGCACTGGGTCAGAGGAACATGGGGATACCGTCAGGTTTATACAACACTCCTTGTTCATTTCACTCATTATGTCAATGTGGTCATGGTTGTAACGCACTCATTCAAGATATTTACTGATATTTAGGTTTTATATAAAAAAATATTGTTGGTTATCACCAACGTGGTCAACCATTAATTGGCTTCTGATTGTTGGCCTAAAACAAATATTCCCCGAAAGACGGACACGTGTGAATTGACTTGTTCAATATGACATCATCACAACGTCTAACCATAGGGTAAGAGGTCAGAGGTCGCGGTTACCTTGACCTCAGCCAGCTGCTTCTCCTTCTGCCAGTTCCAGACGGACAGGATGTGGTCGTTGGCGTCGTCCACGGCACACAGGTGGGCACCGCCGTTCTGGAACCACGGCAGGAGAGGGTTACCCTACCTCATCACCAAGGGTCGTTCAATACCGAGTGACCCCAATGTAGTATTGGGCATTTTTTTGATTTTTGTTCAAGATTAACCCAAGAACACAAACCTAGATCAAGTTGAAGTCAACTGGATGGAACAAGAAACACAACCGGAGATAATTCATGGCAAAATATTAAAGTATTTTGCCATGAATTGTCTGATATACATCGACCCTGAAATGGGGGACAAGGAAGGCCGTCGCAGCCTTGTGGAGGAGACTCACAGACTTGGAGAAGGCCACGCAGGTGACGGCCCGGTCGAAGACCCCCATGCCCAGGACATGCAGGGTGTTGAGGCTGACGGAGTCCCACACGCGCACGTGGGGGTGGAGCACCTGGCGGGGAGAGCGAGACGCAGAGATATGTTTCAGAACTAAAAGGAGGAAATGATTCAATAAGAGGACTTCCACTCCTAACCATCGCCAATTTTAAGGACATTAGAAGCATCTAGATCTAATGAAATATGGATGACTAGGAGACCTACACCTGCCTTAGGAAAGACGTGTATTGCAAAGCATCCCGAGTAGGCCTACCACGTCGTTGCAGGTTTCATGGTAAACTGTATAAACACGGGACAGTGGCATTACACTATACCGATTTATCGCGTACCTTTCCGTCTTTGGAGTTGCCGGCCACTTGTCCCGTCGCTATGGTAACCATGTCAGGATGCACGCTCAAGCTAGGAACAAGACACGATGATTCAAATCAAGACCTAGTGAAAACTGCATTTATCATTGTTTTTTATCAAAACAGGGAACATGAAATGTCGATATGCCTGGTTCACTTTCCAAGTGCAAACTAGAGAAAACAGTCCTTTTGCTGATAGACGCGGTGCGCTGAGAAGGTGTCCAAACAAAGGCTCACCCATGTTTACACAGAGGGTGTATCTAAGGAACACCACCTCACACTGTCTATTAGGCCAGCTGCTGCAGAACACACATTCATATCCTATTATACGACTGTGGCTTCCAGTCTGTCCCACAATACACACACACACAATTCTCTCAGCACAGCCTTTGATCTTAATGCCTCTGGGTAATCCGTGATAGGACAGTGTGTCTGTGCGTGCGTGTGTGCGCGCGCGTGTGTGTGTGTGTGCGTGCGTCTCCTCACCACTTGACGTCGTCGTCGTGGCCCATGTAGTGCCTCTGCTGCTGCTCCTCTGTGTTCAGCAGCACCACCACGCTGGCGTTGAAGTACACGATCTCCCCCGTGGGCAGCAGGTACAGGTTGGAGCGGCAGTCCCGGCCGCGGTACCCGTAGCTGGGGGACACGGAGTCAAGGAAGGGAAGGGGGAGAGGGAGGGTGGGGGGCATAACCCGGGGGGTCTTGTTCCGCGGTCGACCCCCCCCCTTTGGCACAGCTGCTTATCAATCAATGAGCCTTGTAGCTAGTGGTGGTAATTAACTGGGGTTATTAGGGTCAACGTTACTGGGAGACGACTTCCTTTAAAAGCTAAACCAGCCTTGTGAATGTACGTCAAATAAACAAAAAACGCATTCATGCTCTTTCAATTAATTGGTCGATTTGAATTCATCCGTTTCTTTATTCATGTTTTGTTTTTTTAAACGGGGCAATGTTTACGATTCGTTCCCCATATTTATTCCGCTGATTATTCATGCATTCATCATTGGAAACCCTTGAATTCAAAGAGGTTCGTACACAATCATCTCTCTCACGCCGTCTCTCTCCCTCTCGCCCTGTTCTCCCTCTTTCCTGCTCTATCTCCCCTTTGTATCCTGCCTCATCCTTTTGCTCCGTTTCTCCTTCTCTCTCCTCCCTCTTACGCCTGCTGTGTCTCCCTCCTCCTTGCTCCCTCGTTCTCTCACTTCTCTGTGTAAAAGGATACACCCACTGCAGTTTGAGCTTGCGGTCCGGCGCTGCCCCCTTGTGGTCAAGGGTGTAACTGTCCCTCTGAGCGTCTGGGATGTGCATGGTGACCGGACGCCCTCTCAGGAACATCCTGACGTAGCCGTCCTCTGATCAGCGTGGAACAATTGAGTGAGTGGGACCATACAAAGGAGAAGGGATGAGTCATTGAAAAGACTTGGTTTCCCAACAAGCCACTGCTACAAACATTGGAATTTCAGTAGGTTGTTGTTTCGTAGCTGAGAGACCAATGTGACATTGGTGTCCCTTTGAATATATACCGGTAGTATAAATGTTACAATGCATAATGAGAAAACATGCAAATTACCTGCATTGAGGGAGCATTCCTTAGTTTTGCTGAAAAACAAAAACAGAAAAACAACACGTAGGAATGAATAGTGGTCAGTATAAATGACGTGTACATCTTGTTCCAAGATATCCGGGATTTTAATAAGCAATTTATAGTAAAGAAAGTTCAATAACCTGAAATGTTATTTCAGACCACATTCTTTTAGACAGTGGTGGCAACTTGCTTAGGAATATAGAGGCCAATTGATTTGCGTGAAAGTAGCAATCTACCAAACAGGAACATAATAATATTCAAAACAATTACATAACAGACTAAATGGTGTGCACTTTGTAGATTTCATGGAGATTTACGTTTTGAATTTATAATGTGGCCAAGATGAATATCGACACCGAGTGTTAGGGTGTGAAATAGATCGTCTGGCTAACGTTATTCACCACAGCAACTGTTTAAGCTCAGGGCAGGGCCAGACACTGGACAGACATCTGACACCACACTGCGTGCACGCTCACAATACACGATGGGTAATGAATTCTGGAAGCGCTTAGATCGATGATCAGACACCGGGAATGTCCCACATACAGAGCCGTCTTTTTTGAAACACACGAGCGTGGATTTACAAAGAGAGCGGAAGAGAGCCCACTCATGTGAGACAGTGAGATATCTGAATGGTTACTCATTTACCACATGACTGACGCCACAGCTTCCGGGACAACAGTGGAGGGGACAAGAACGCCAGCTGGAAGGCGTGGCTCATTTATTTATAGAGCACATTTCACATCCAAAGGCAGCCCAAAGTTGCCCCTTACCAACTAACTAACTAACCTAAAGAATAGGCAAATTCAATTTAAAAGGTTTACCTTATTAGAAAAACCTGTACCATATAATATGTAAATCATGTCGGCTATGAGTCATTTGGAAGAGATCACAGTCTAGCAGGTTAAACACCTCAAACTGCTACGGCGTGTTGGCAGCAAGCCATGCTTCAACCTGCACTCAAAAGCTTGCGGCAATCTACGGCGGGAAGCCTCAAACCAACCCCTTCCACCTTGTCGCCATGTCAACGCAACTAAACCGACCTGACAGCCCTTCCTGAATCAGCCGACCTGTCACCAACCAATCAGAGCTGCCCACCAGACGGCTCTCAAACCCATCCTGACTCGCCAGCCAGAATCAGACAGGATGCTGACACATCAAAATTCAGAGGACAGGGGCTAAATCACCATGGCGACAGGATTGAAAAGTTGAGACTGGATAACAGCGGTCTGCTCACACTTTGGGAGGCGTGTTTCACAAAGCCCTGTGGCTCTGCAGGGGAAGCAGGAGAAAGGACTACATGTTGTGTGGAATTCCCCTGACTTTACTACTTCAACATCAACTATTAAATCATAGTTATCCTCCATACTTGTATGGGGCAGGGACGTCTAGTGGCTAGACCATTGTCCTTAGTCTGCCGACTCCTTAATGTCCTGTGTCTGAATTCGGGTACAGGACCAGTTGGATTAAAGTGTCTTTATATATGGTACTGGGGGGGACGAACAAATCAATGCTAGTTATGTTGTTCCCTTTAGCTGACTGTAAACAGACACAACAACAGACCCAGCTAACTAACTAACAACGTAAAGCAAACCAAGGCCTCTGGCTCCTGGAGCTAGCCCCAGCATAGCACCGAGGAACCCAAACTACGTGGCTTGATGTGGTCCGAGGGCTCCAGAACCGCCCCGTGGAAACCACATAACACCCTGTTTGTCTCTCAACATGTTTGGATGCGTCTGCTCCACGGTTTAGAGGTGGGCTACGCTCTGGACCAATAACAGGGGAACATCGATGCAGAGCGAGTAATTAGTGCAAAGCATGCTGGGTAACTGGCAGCAGGACAATGGAGAGGGCAAAGCTCTCAGTAGAACTAGCAACCATGGAAACCTGGTCCCTGTTCCCCAGAGTGGAGTATAGTTTAGTAAAGTAAAATGCAAAGTTGTATTCAGATATTGATTAGCTTCGGATTCAAGGATATCACAGTGGCTTAGGAGGCAAACATTTTAGGGGTAGGGTGAAAATTCCTCTCGAAATGATTGCGTAAATGAACCATCTGGGCCGAGTTTAAACCAGTCATAGTCAATTAGGAGTCCCAATGAAAACAACCTGGATTCAGACAACCTGGTTTTTCTCAAAGAAAGGAAAGCCTAACCTTTCAATACAGTTAAGATCTCAAGGGATCATATATAATAGATTATATATTCTACTCTGCAGGCCCACAACAAGATGGTTTCACTGATGGCTGCAGAATACTCCCACTTAAAGTCCATTAGGCCTAAAGACTACACTGATGGACACACACACTGATGGACACACACACACACACACACACACACACACACACACACACACACACACACACACACACACACACACACACACACACACACACACACACACACACACACACACACACACACACACACAGGTTTAGATTTGACAAGATGGAGATAATTTCCTTACTCTACATTTACATAGATTGAGGACTTATCTTCTCTATGAAACGATTCATAGGTCATGCAAAATAATCAGATGTGCATACATTGTATGCGTGCGTGCTCCGTGCGCTGTGTCTGTGCATTCGTGCGTGCAAAGTCAGTGCTGTTTAATGAAATCTTGGTAATGGAACAGAATGCTCTTATTGGATCAGTCTTATATAATATCCCGCTAATCCTACACATCCATTTCCACCAGTGTGTTGTTGCTTGTGGTTTTATGGTTCCAGCTCTAGTGAGTGAAGTAAGGGCAGGGTGAGGGCTGAAACATAATTAGGTATGTTAGCTCACAGTTCCCAGGTCTTTGGTGCAGACCCGATGGATGGAGTGCGTGAGAGAGACAGTGGGAGCGAGAGAAAGATAGACATCCGGAGTGGGGGAGAACCACTGCTTTTTTTAAAAGCCTTTCCCTCATGCAGGAAAAGCCATCTGTTGTATCTGCACTCTCAGTCCGTCAGTCTGGTGCAGTGTGCTGTAAACCAGGAGGTCTGATCGATGCCGGTCTGAAATGATTGGATCAGAAACTCTGGCTGATCCGCCTCCTGGAGCTGCCCTGGTCCCTGAACCCATTATGACGGCCAAAAGATGGGACGGACGTTCTCCATCGCCCTGCTCTCTCCTTAATGACCTCCAGCCAGTTTGATGAGATTAAATGCAAAACATACTGTGATGTAATCCTCGACCTCCCTGCATCTCAACATAACGAAGGCACTCCATCCGTAAAGAACATTTCAAACTTGCTAGTGAGTTCCTACACTCCCTGAATCATATGATCCCTGCTCAATACTTTGTATTTTACCCACAACAAGATCCCTCTGGGATACACATTCCTTAGCACACAGCATGTTGCCCTTGATAGATAATAACCTCGCCCGCCTGGGGATTGGGACCCCGGGCTGGACACAGATGGAAAACTGGTCTGCAGCCAAATCGTTTCTTACAGCATAATCAGCATCGCTGGGTACATTGTTTTGGCCAGACTGAAAAGTCCATGTTGCTGCGCACAAATGTGTGTGCATGTGTGTGTGTTGACGATGTGATATAGATTGGATGTGACTGTTCGGAGAGCAATCAAGAGCCGGTAATTAAATTATAAGCAAATCTGCCATCCGACCTGATGTACAATTTAAGATATGCATGGTCATCTTTTTCTCATTCGTTTTTTATTTCATTGATGTTGAAAGTGCATGGTTAACATTAAGGTAATTAAGACTTTAATTATGAATGAATGAATGAATGAATGACTATATTAATAATGTTTATAAGATTGCAGATTCAACAATAAAACACACATCCAACAATCCTATGACTTTATACTATGCATGTCTATCGACGTGTTTCGTAAGGCTCTTCAAAGCATTCCCTCAGTGATCCAGTCCTCTAGCACGGAGTAACCCAGCACGCTTCAGTGTGCGTCTTTTCTGCAATCTGCATCTTATTGACACATTAGTCTATGTATTATTCAAGTTCCCAAGAAGAATTACTGCCCCTCCCCTCCCAACACAAGCTTTTCAGCGCATCAAAGGACCTGCGTGTCAACGCTGAGCAACATAAAACCACAACCTCCCTGCAGGCTGCAGCCAGACCCAAACACAAGGCGTCTAGGGTGCTACGAAGGCGCTCAAAGGATTTGAAGTAGCGGCTTAGAGAGTAACTAGACTTTACTTTAAGGAAGAGGAAAAAAAAAAGAATCCACATTGAGACTATGGCATTTGTGTTATTTACACTACCACACAAAACCTGAACTTCCCCAAAGTTAATTACACAGAAGCCCCTTCAGATTTGCATTCATTCACAATGCATACTGAAAGTGAAGCTTTTGGCTAGTTTGGAAACTGAAATAGAACCAAAATCTGCTTTGATTGAGCTACTCAATGAACTAAAAGCCTGATACACCATCCCCCCAAAATAAACATCTTAAAATCGAATGAAACCTTTAAACCTCTAACCCTAAAGACTTAGAAGTATTAACTCTCAGCAAGACATATCCTACTCTTAAGGTTCAAAATGACCAAGGCCAGTGTTGTATTTACCTCTG
The DNA here is from genome assembly GCF_902167405.1 of Gadus morhua. Classification (NCBI taxonomy): domain Eukaryota; kingdom Metazoa; phylum Chordata; class Actinopteri; order Gadiformes; family Gadidae; genus Gadus; species Gadus morhua. The sequence continues at coordinate 9,285,403 of NC_044063.1, forward strand.
GGATCTCTTCATGGTTCCGTTAGTTAACTGTCGGCAGCGTCAAAGGGAGTTTCTTCTGCTCTGTGCTAGTCTCACACCCAAACTAACTCACTGACTTCCTTGTTGTCTCTGTAAAGTTTTTGCTGCGCCTGGTGGGGAGCTCTTGTCCAATCAAAAGGCACTTCCCTTTACAGGGTTGGCCCATGGCCTCTCACAAGGCCACACCCCCCTTTCTGCTTAAGCCTCAGTGAAATCTGATGCCTTGTGCAGAAACTAGACAGGAGGCAACATGAGGGGGAACATGAAGAGCAGACAGAAGTGACAAGACGTCAGATAATGTGGTTGTCAATCTAGTGATATTAGCCATCATGTCTGCAGTTTCTGATTGTGCTGAGAGAAGACTAGAGAGGACATCAATGATAAACATGATTATGACAGGGAGCATGAATCTAATGTGTGTATTTTTTACATTTACCCTTTCTGTAATGGCACGGTTGCGAAGAAGAAAAAGGAGGAAAAGAGGAACAGAAAAGAGGACATGGGAAGAGAAGAGAAGACAGACTATAGACGTGAAAATGAAAGGATCCCTGATCTGGACTCTCTTTATCCGTCGTGAACCACCAAGCTCCACTTTAGAACCATTATCTAAACGACCCAGCATCAAACAGAGGAGCAGGTCTGTGGTTTGACAGCCAGTTATTTACCAGATCCCTGTGAGTGGGGAATGAGCATGTGTCTCCCTGTCCCATGTGCTGCTGACGCTGAGTGAAGCTGGCGGCGCACACAATGCTAACCGGACAAGCCTTTCTGACTGATACATAATTCATTCCGACAGCTAACATTTAGCTTAGCATGGCGTAGCAGAAGCGCTGACGGCAGTAGTAAATAAGACACATGAGGATACAATTTTATAGGGAATGCTTTCTCTCTCTTGTCACGCACTAATGTTGTACTCCAATCGATTCCACTCTTATTTTCCACTTCTCAATCTCTTCCCATTCCAAAACAACACTCACAGCAGATGCATTATGGTAAAAAAAAAAAAACACAAAGCAAACATCAGTTCTCACAGCGCAACCTTTGATCCTATTGCCACTGTATCCATTAACAGTGTGTGAACTCAGTGTGAGTGTAAGTCTGCATGCGCGTTGCATGTTTTTTTGCGCGTGTGTGTGTGCATGCATGCGTGCGCCTGTGTGTAATAAGGAGCTAGAGAGAAAGTATATAAAAAAAGTATAATCCAGTCCATTCTGAAGAAGTATAAAATCATACTTTCTGGAGTAAAACAACAACAACAACAACCGACCACCATTGATATCTGCCACAAACATGCAGATCAAATGCAGAGCTTATGAACCCACAGACAATGTGATCAGGGTCTGGACAAATACATTGTATTGGGGGATGGGGAGGGGTTGGGGGGGGGGGAGAAAAACATAACCGCTCTACAAAAGGGTTTGTGTGTATCGGCGTTAATATTGGATGAAGCTGAAGATCATGTGATATGAACCGGGGGGTCACAGAGATACCTGAACTGTGTTAGAAGGAGAGCCAACAGGGAAGAGATGAGAAGGAGAGGAGAGAAGGAGAGAAGGAGAGGAGAAAGGGATAGAAGAGGAGGAACGAGAAGGAGAGAGGAGAGACGGAGTGGAGAGAAGGAGAAAAGAGGAGAGAAGGAGTGGAGAAATGAGGAGAGGGGAGAGAAGGAGAGAAAATAGTAGATAGGGGTGAAGGATAAAAGAGAAGGGGAGAGAAGGAGAGGAGAGAAGAGGAGGAGAGGGGAGAGAAGAGAAGGAGGGGAGAGAAGAGGAGGAGAGGGGAGAGAAGAGGAGGAGAGGGGAGAGAAGAGGAGGAGAGGGGAGAAGAGGAGGAGAGGGGAGAGAAGAGGAGGAGAGAGGAGAAGAGGAGGAGAGGAGGGGAGGGGAGAGAGGAGGAGGGGAGGGGAGAGAAGAGGAGGAGAGGAGAGGAGAGGAGGGGAGGGGAGAGAAGAGGAGGGGAGGGGAGAGAAGAGGAGGGGAGGGGAGAGAAGAGGAGGAGAGGGGAGAAGAGGAGGAGAGGAGGGGAGGGGAGAGAAGAGGAGGGGAGGGGAGAGAAGAGGAGGAGAGGAGAGGAGAGGAGGGGAGGGGAGAGAAGAGGAGGGGAGGGGAGAGAAGAGGAGGGGAGGGGAGAGAAGAGGAGGGGAGAAGAGGAGGGGAGGGGAGAGAAGAGGGTGAGAGGGGAGAGAAGAGGAGGGGAGGGGAGAGAAGAGGAGGGGAGGGGAGAGGAGAGGAGGAGGGGAGAGAAGAGGAGGAGAGGGGAGAGAAGAGGAGGAGAGGGGAGAGAAGAGGAGGAGAGGGGAGAGAAGAGGAGGAGGGGAGAGAAGAGAAGGAGAGGGGAGAGAAGAGGGCTACCTTTTTCCTCCAGAGGAGCTGCTGGAGGAGGTGGTGCGGCTGCGGGCCTCCCCCCCTCCCATCTCCCTCTTCACCAGGGTCAGGCGCTCGGTGGACATGCTCTTCCTGGAGCCCCGGAGGTCCGGAGGAGAACACAGTGGAGATCAGGGGACATTTTAGACGACAAAGTCAACAATTTAAGAGGAAAATATTTCAAAAATAACTGACAACGCACCGAATTGGTACACTCTAGTAAAGCATGATTCCCATTTGGATTCCAGAGCTTTTGTTGACACAGCGATGAGCGGCAAAGCCTTAGCAACCGGGTGTTCCCTCCTCCGAGTCTACTTTTGTCTATCCTAACCCCCGAGGGAAGTAACGATATCAGAGAAGGACCCTGAAGCTTTTAAACGAGATTCAAAACTGATAACGGAGCTGGGCAGATAGAAAAACATACAAGCCTTGTAGCACGGCTGGCTTGGAGGGCTGAGTGGGAGTGTCGATAGTTTGATTATTGTAACAAAGACAGAGGTACAGGTTGCCCAGTGTTTTTTTCTAGAATATATATGTTATATGAATTGATTTTTATTCACAACATTATCAAAATCACTATCGATCAGTAGGAACAGAGAGGAGCTAGTTGAAATGTTATACGTTGCAATTTAAGAAAGGATGGCTAGTCTTCATGGATGTCAAAATACTGCCCCCTAGTGGCATTACTGAGACATTTGCTTTGAAGGGGAACTTCATTAGCCTGGCTAATGCCAGACCAAGCTCAATTGTAGATAGCACGTTGGTCTGGGGAGGATGCTGTAATTTTCCTCAGCACAAGAGGCGTGACCAAGAGGCGTAGTTCAAACGACTCTGAACGTAATTGGCTGCTGTCGCTTCCCTGTCGTCATTGTGTTAAACCAGTCAATAGCGCGTCAGGGGGAAAAGCCAGCTTGGTGATTGGCTCCCGCAAAAGCGTATTGGAAGCAGAAAGAAATGTATTGCTCCTCTCCAGACCCTGCTGCAGGGCGAATTCAAATCGGCCGCAGAACGTTCTGGGGGTACCCAGTCTAGAACTCCATGCTATGCAGTATTTTTATGCACATGACATGACCATCATTAACAGCTACAAAATATTACAACTTATGGACCCAAAACAGATTCAAGATCACCTCTGTAATGTATTTGGTCATTCACTTATTTTTTTATTTTTTTAATCTCTTCATTCATTTATTTTGCTTTACATGATACATTTCCCAGAAAGACAGGGGCTAAGAATGGGACAAGTGGGGGCTCTGTCTGGATGTCTGGATGTCTGTCTCTCTGTAGGTGTGCTTACTCTGGCTGTCTGCCTCTCTGTCTGTCTGCCAGCCTATATGTCAGTCGGTCTGTCTGCATGTGTGCGTCTAATGTATGCCTCTGTCTGTCTATCTGTATATCAGTCAATTGTTTATGTCTGCCTGCCAGCCTGCCTGCCTGCCTGCCTGCCTGCCTGCCTGTCTGTCTGTCTGTCTGTCTGTCTCCGAGCCTGTCTTTCTGCCTCTCTGCATACCGTCTGTCTGTTTGCCTGTCTGTCTGTGTCTGGCAGCCAGCCTGTCTGCCTCTCTGCATACAGTCTGTACCTCTTCATGGACTGCAGCACGTCTTTCTTGGGGGACGAGGGGGAGGAGAGGAGACGCTTCTGCTGGACGTATCCGTTACTCAGAGGCCTGGAGGGAAGGGCCTGCAGCAGCTGTCTCACTGCCAGGGGGGGGGGGAGAGAGAGACAGGTTAAAAGAGAGGAGTGGTCTCACTGGCAGGGAGAGAGAGATGGGTTAAGAGAGAGAAGCAGTTTCATTCCCATGGATAGAGACAGACATTTAGGCAGAGGAGCTGTCTCACTGCTAGAGAGAGACAGACAGTGTTTTGGACCACACAAGATATCATATTCCTCCACAGAATTGAGGGAGGATATCTCTTTACAATCAGCCAATGTGGTTGGGATTTGCCCTTGAACAGAATCTGAGCCCCATTACATATCATGGATGATTCATCGCCTTTACCATGGACAAGAACACATCCTTCAGAAAAATCAACGTGTATGTATCCTTAACTCTCAACATTGTTTTCCGAACCAATCATACATTACCTACAGAAAATAAAAAGTACATCAAATTAAATAAATAATTCCCCGCTAATGTACCTAAGCTATGAATTAAGTCCTCTCAGCGCCACCTCGACCCCCTGCCCTGCCACCTCCTCATATACACACCTTTGAGGGGGGCGGCCGGGGCCGAGTTGGACAGGGGTCTCCTGTGGCCCCCGGGGGCCTGGGGTCCCCCCGGCGCGGCGGCCCCCGGGCCCTGGTCCTCGCAGCAGCCCAGGCGTCGCAGGGCGTCGGCCAGCGCCGCCTTCAGCAGCTGGATCTCGTCCTCCTGCAGCTGCAGCCGCTGCTCCAGCTGGGACACCCGGTCCTCCATGTCCAGGTTACTGCTGGCAGACACCGTGTCATCTGGGGGACAGGGAGGGACAGGGAGGGAGAGAGGGTGAGAGGGAGGGAGGGAGGGAGGGACAGGGAGGGAGAGATGATAGAGAGGGTGAGAGGGAGGGAGGGACATGGAGGGAGGGAGGGAGGGAGGGACCGGGAGGGAGAGATGAGAGATGGTGAGAGGGAGGGAGGGAGGGAGGGAGAGATGAGAGATGGTGAGAGGGAGGGAGGGAGGGAGGAAGGGAGGGAGGGGGAGGAGAGAGAGCGGGAGAGAGGAAAGAGAGGGGGAGAGAAAGATGATAGAGAGGGTGAGAGGGAGGGAGGGGGAGAGAGAGGGGGAGAGAAGAGAGAGGGAGTGAGAGGGAGGGAGGAGAAAGCGAGGGGGAGAGAGAAAGATAGAGGAAAGGGTAGGGATGATGGAGAGGGGGAGATGGAGGGGGGAGAGAGATGATAGAGAGGATGAGAGGGAGGGAGGGAGGGGGAGAGGGAAGGGGGGGGGGAGAGGGAGAAAGAGAGAGAGAGAGAAAAGGGTAGGGAGGAGTGAGAGGGGGAGAGGGCAAGAGAAGAGAGAGGGGGAGGGAGGAGAGGGAAAGGGAGGAAAGGGAGACGAAGAAAGAAAAGAAAGAGGGAGGGAAATAGGGGGAGAGAGATAGGAAGGGAGAGAGGTAGGGGGGAGAGAGAGCAATAGAGAAAGATGGGGGAGGGAGAGAGAGTGGGGGACATGCAGACAGACAGACAGAGAGAGATAGAGGATATTTTAAATAAATGTCCTACAATTTGTCTATGTGTATTCCAGGGGACGTTGGTGTGAGTTTCAAAGTCAGTGAGTCACAAACACACTATTTGCTTATAGAGGATTAAGGTCAGCAAGCCGCACCTGTAGGTCTAGTGGAACTGGGGGGGGAGGGGGGGGGGGGTAAACTGAACAGTAGTTATTGTTAGATAAGTATAGTGCGTGTGTGCGCGCGTTCATGCATGTGTGCGAGTGTCCGATAAGGAAGGCTAGTTTCAGACCCTGCAGTTTGTGGGCAAGAGATGGAGAGAGAGGTAAAGAGAGAGTGTGTCTGTGTGTGTGAGAGAGAGCCCCCCAAGAGGAGGGGGTGGACAGAATTCGTAAATATGCACTCCACGGATCAGACAGGGAGACAGGAAGTCCATGTATGCCCTCTGTGTATTTGCCATGCCACTGCCTGGCTGAAATGCTCTTAATAGGGATGAGTATTAGTCAAAGTATTATGTCAATAAGGTCAGCTTTGACTACCATTTAGTGTGTGTGTGTGTGTGTGTGTGTGTGTGTGTGTGTGTGTGTGTGTGTGTGTGTGTGTGTGTGTGTGTGTGTGTGTGTGTGTGTGTGTGTGTGTGTGTGTGTGTGTGTGTGTGTGTGTGTGTGTGTGCAAAGGAACGAGAGAGAGAGAGAGAGAGAGAGAGAGAGAGAGAGAGAGAGAGGGAGAGAGATTTCCCCGTCTGTTATAGATATAATTATCTATAGCAGAGCAAAAACAAATTGTCACTGTACTCTCTCCAGCTTTCTCTCACAGTGGGATGGTGGGGGGCTATGACATCATCCAGAGGCATACTTCCAAACCCTGATTATTAATCTGTGGCCCAAATCACCAGATTACGACCTGGTGGTAAGAGTCGAACCCAACCGAGGGAGATTGGACTACATGTCTATCCCCCATTCTGCTCTAAATTCTCCCCTCCATCCCTGACGCTATGAAGCCTTCGTCTCTAAGATGACATCACTAAGCCAAATCTAATCAATACGATTACTCAACGCAAAATTAGATGGAACGGAGCCGAAAACGACTTCACTACTATACTGTAAAATACTCCATTATGTTGAACTAAAATTTAAATACAATCAAACATAAAACCGTTGGTGCATTATATAATCAAATCTTTAAGATAAGAGGCCTTTGTTTTGAGAAATTGTCATGCATATTATCCTTCTTGTACTGTTACTCCACCTGAATCCTCCCTAAAAGGCTGCAAATAACTCCATTGTTATCTAAAACAAGGGAAAGTTATGCTGATGGGTGATAATGCTAGTGGTTCAGCATGATGCTACTGCTTGCTAACAACTCACATATTGAGCGCTAGCCATGCCTATCACCTCGGAGGGCAGACTATGCTAGCTGGCTAGTTGGGGAAACAAAGAGCCAATTGACAGTTTATCAAACCCACAGCCTAAGGGAGAGGCCGAGAGGTAGGAAGAAAGGTTCACATTTACATGATATAAGGATGTGGTGTAGATTTACAGCTAACCAAACAAAACATGTAGATGTTATCATCAGAAGGCTCTCCATCACTTACTTCCTTGTCAATGATGGTGCTCTCATTAGTTCCATTTGAATGAACACACACACACACACACACACACACACACACACACACACACACACACACACACACACACACACACACACACACACACACACACACACACACACACACACACACACACACACACACACGTGTTAAAAGGACTGGCCAGCACAATCACCATTTAGGAAATGAGAGAGTTGAGGAGATATCAGGAGACAGAGAAAGAAAAAACAGAGTGAGTGAGAGAGATTAAGACGGATAAAGAGATCCAGAAAGAGACGGAGAGACAGAGAGATATGGAGGGACAGAGATGGAGAGACAGAAAGAGATGGAGAGAGAGAGCGAGACAGATGGGACAGAGAGGATAGCTTCATGGACAGAGGTCGGGTACATGGAGAGAATGGAGGGTGAATATTAATATCTAGGATGCAGTGGAAGTCCACTCTTGTCTCCTACCTGTCATAGTGTCACAGAAAGGCCTACTCACTCTTCCTGTCAGTCAGTCAGTAAGTCAGCCAGCCAGACAGACAGACAGGCGGCTGGGGCAGTCAGTCAAGCAGGCAGAGAGTCCGTTCAGTCGGTCAACGCTGCTCTCCACTTGTAAACTCTCTCCCTCCCCCCTCGGGCTTGTATTCTCACCCCTGGCTCCGCTCGGTGCTCGCTCGGCCACACACTCTCTCTCTCTCTCTCCCTCTCACACACAGACCCAGACACACACACACACACACATATCCTCGGCCACTCCCTCTCCATCCTCCTCACCCCTCCCTCCACTTGTCCTTTACTCACTCTCACTTTCTCTCCGGGTCTTTCTCTCCCTCCCTCCCTCTCTCAGTCCCCTCCTCCTCCTCCTTCTCCTTCTCACTTTCTCTCCGGGGCCTTACCCTCCCTCCCTCCCTCCCTCTCTCAGTCCCCTCCTCCTCCTCCTCCTCCTTCTTCTCACTTTCTCTCTGGGTCGTTCTCTCCCTCCTTCTCTCAGTCCCCTCCTCCTCCTCCTTCTCCCTCTCATCCCTTCCTCCATGCCTTCTTATTTAGCCACACCTCCCTCCTCTCTTGCCTCCATCCCTGTCTAGTAAACTCTGGACGCAGAGCCAGTGGCAGTAAGGGGGCGGAGCCTGGCCCAGGGCCAGACCAGCAGCCATGCGTTTTATGCACACACACACACACACACACAGCATCAGCAGCAGGATTTGCACAGCGAGGCACTACAAGGAAGAGATGCTGGAGAGCACGACCACACACACCCACACCCACACACACACACACACACACACACACACACACACACACACACACACACACGTACCCTTTAGCAAGCGTGTAGGTATTCACCATGTGACATGAATTATCCAATCAAACTACGTAAGATATCCGATATCTGCTCCCAGCCGATGGTAATCTAACTGAGATCCAACATGGATGCAAAGCCAGGTCAGGCTAAGCCAGTGCTGTGTGGTTGATGTAGGCTCACTTAGGTAACAACGCGTCCAATCTAGCATTAAGATACAGAGAGACAGGCTGCGTATTAACACAAGGTCCTATCCTAATCTGTATGGAAGAGCCTGAATGAAACAACACAATCTCTAATTTGGCACTGGGGTGAAGAGGAAGTGATTGCCCTGTCAGTCACTCCAGAAGGAGACCTGTCCATCAAAGTCCTCACCCATAGAAAGAAGAAAGAAGCCCCTCCTCTCACTCTGTCTAACCTTTCAATGGAACAATATATAATAAACACTGATGCTAGTACAGTTCATGTGATTAGAAGCTGTGAGTTCAACCACATCAAGATACAGGATACTACTTGTATATCGCATCTGAATATCCTGCCTCAAAAAACGGCTTCTTCCCCTATGACATTTGGATATTCAAACCACTACACCTCCTTCCCTCTGGATTCAATTCCATGCAATGCTGGCAGTGCACTTTATGATATAAATGTTGTTGTTATACGTTGTCTTACTGTTTGAGCTGAAAAGATTATGCCAGCCAACTGATGCTGTAGAGTATTTTGCGGTCTTTATTAATAACCTCTACACTGCAAGCATCTAGAAGTCGTTACAAAGTGTGATACGGCACTGCAGCATTGGCTTCAACACCTCAGTATTGCGTTTGTTAAGATGCCACTTTACAACCCCCCCCCCCCCCCCCCCCCCCAACCTCTCTCTCTACCTCGCCTGACAGATGGTTACAACGGTACAGCTGCAACGATAAGAGTCTCTGTGTGTGTGAAGGAAGAGGAGAACATAACAGCCTACATGCAAGATGGCTTGGGGCTGTACTGTGTGTGTGAGACCTGAATGACTCCATCATTCCTGTTGTATTATTCCATTGTTTCTTGTCTGAAGAAACTTTCGCAGATGGCCATCCGTGCTCTGCAGTGCACCAGCTGCTGAACAGTCAATGTTGGAAAGATAACGTTTTACTTCCTCTTTGAGCCTCTGTGATCCAATGCATGGGAACCATGTTGACCCGAGAGTCCACAAGCGTGGCACTAAATACTTGGTTGTCAGGTTGGTGAATACTTCTTCCTGGGTTCTTACCACGTTTTACATCAACGTCATACTGTTATCCTGAGCGAGTTACGGTGAATGCGAGATGCATGTCGTTAAGGAGCAGGTAGGCATACCATGGTAACCGGTAGACCACGAACATTGGGATACTATCACAGACGTCAAACGGTCTGAATACTTTGAGTCGATGAAATCTTATGTAAGAGCAGAGTGACACCAAATTAAAAAAGGAGGGATGGGGTTAGGGTCAGGACTCAGGAGGGGGTCTGTTACGATCCAAGATGACAGAGGACTGGCTTGGATCAAACACAAAGACCCCTGGCTAGCTTGCCACCTGCCATTCAATATGGCAAACACACACACACACACACACACACACACACACACACACACACACACACACACACACACACACACACACACACACACACACACACACACACACACACACACACACAATCAAAGAGGAAGGTATGAACAAAGCGTATAATATTCAAATACATCCTACTGATAAAAGACCCGCTGGACTGTTGTCGGCAGGGAGAACTTTGCATGTAATTAAAGCAGTCTGCTACTACAGGTAGCTTCTGAAAACACCTTATAACGCTAGGGAACTACAGTGCATTATTATATTAAAACAAATCCAGAAACTGCTGTTCATCAATGAATATGGGCTGTGGAAGTTAATTCATTTTCAAAGATGGAATGGATTCACTTCTAAATTGCCTATAGATCAACTGTTTAAATGCGTTATTAAAAACTGAATAAAATAACATTGTATTACCATTTTTCAAATAATATTTTTCTGATATTTTTTACGTAGGTTTCTAGCCATGCCTTTCGATTTATTATCTCCAATTGCACTTCACGTTCATGTGTGCAATACAATCTAAGCCGGTCTACGTGGATCCAGTCTGGCTGTCTAAGTGGCCGAAAACAATTCAAATCGATCCGTGCTCAGGTACACAGGTTGGCCCATACACGTCCGGACAGGAATAACTCAACTAAGCCATGCATCTGGCCACTACGGCAGGACATATTAAACGTCTACACGTGATGGAATACGACAGTGAGACAATGTGCTTGGTCTTTTTCAGCAGATGGAATAACGTTACCGTTGTTGCAGTACTGTAGCAGCAGGTTAGTGCTGTCATACAGGCTGCCGCACGAAGCCACCCTGTCAGTCATCCCTGCTGCCGCTCTCTCGTCCACCGTCTCCACCTTACGGTACAGACGCCGTAATTCCTCCTCGCCTGCACGTCTCCCCTGCACACCTTCCCGAGTCCTCCGTTTCCCCGACATCCAGATACATAAAACCACAACACACCTCCTCCGCCACCTTTCATTCCCACTTTCCCCCCGCAAACACTTGCACCGACCAACACCTCCCCCTCGTTTACTGGCGAAGATCTACCCGCGCTTTGCACCGCTGTTACTATAGCAACAGCCTCTCCAACGGCACCGGTTGGTCAGTCATTTAATAAGGGTTGTGGAAGACACGACTAGGAATACAAATATGAATTGTGTTTTTTCTCGATCATAGACGACTTTATCTCTGCGAACTAGAAGCTTAAGTTGGTGGTGTTTAAGCTTAATAATGATAGCGTGTGTAATGTTAGCTGAAGTTCCTCCAGGTAGCCTACTCGGTTTCAGCGGCTCCTTTGAGGGCCGATTGAATTATTCATAGATGAAAGGCGAAGCCTACCACACCTGTCGCGCCGGACCCTAATTGATATTGCGTGGTCACGTGAGGCAATTTTTGAGCCGTGGACCTCAACGACTTTTTCTACACAGCTACGATTGGGTCTACGTTCAGTTTAATTCAAGACAATAATCAATACATGAGCCAGACTTGTCTAATCGCCCAGAAAACAACAACAACAACAACAACCACAACATCAGAAAACAGTGTAAACAGACGTGGTTGGAGTTTGTCATTGTACTACCAGCAGGCACCCAAGAGAGGGAGACAGAGAGCTACAACGTCTGATGTTTATGCCATAAAAGCATAACCAAAATATTTAGTTAAAATAAAGACGTAATTTCATGTCTGATTGACGCCACCAAAAAAAAAAAGGAAAAAAAAAGTGCTTGATTAAACCCCTACAATCTACAATCTCATGACACTGCGTTAGCTACGTCGCTTTGAGTAGGTCACGTGACCAGCATGGTCACCCTCGTCAGTCGTTTCAAAGTTTTCTTTTTAGTTGCTGTTGAAATCTGGAAATTGTATCTGTGGTGTCGTGGGCTAAACATTGTATGATACTTCTTCTCAACTGGACGGCATTGTTCAGTCGTTCTGTTTTCAGGATTACCATTGTATTCCCCGGGGTTTCCTCTGGGGCTAAAGCAGTGAATTATAGAACGCGGAAGAAAGGGTTAGAAGAGCGACAAAATACATTCTAAAGGTAAACAGATGGCGAAGATTCTCCCGAATACCTTGATACATTTCAGTCAACTTTTCCTCTGTATGTTTAATTGTTTCTTACTGAGTGGCAACCTGAACTTAATATGAAACTTAAGTTCTGGCTATACAGAATACGTCGGGTTCAGCAGGTGTTTAGTCAGATAATCATCATGCGACTTTGCTACTATTTATGCTTCATCACTTTAAAGGCTTCAGTATGCGACGGCAGCGACCTCGGGGGTCGCAGTTGGGTCTACTGCTGCTGGCCTCCCAGTTGTTCCAGGTGGGGCTTGACAACGTCCCCCCCGTTACTCTGGGTGTGCTTGGCCTCAACGTTTACCTCTACCTGTTCCCCGCTGCTCCACTGATGCAGGTAACACACACACACACACACACACCTTTTCACGTGTGTTTATAGGAAAAGCTCAGAAAAAGACATAAAGTTACTTTAGAGAGGGCACATTTCAATTGTGACGATCCTATGTTATTTCCCCTCTGTTACCCAGGCATGTGTGAGTGTGCAGAATGCCTATTGGCACGGCGACTGGCGGCGCCTCTTCCTGTCCCCGTTCCACCACGTAGATGATTGGCACCTCTACTTCAACCTCACGTCCTTCCTGTGGAAGGGCATCAACCTAGAGCGACGTATGGGTGGAGCCTGGTTCCTCTACGTGCTGTCCGTCTTCTCTCTGCTCACGGGACTGGTCTACCTGGGGCTGGAGGCGGGGCTTACACTACTCACAGATGACCATTCTTACAGTGTGCAGTGTGCTGTGGGCTTCTCAGGTATTATACACGTACGCAAGAACACACCTGTTCCTGTACTGTACTCAAAGGTCTGTTGCTCAACTACATGTTAACTACATTTACACACAATCTTCAATGTCCTGTGCATAAAAAAATACCCTAAAAAAGATATAGTATAAAGGGTTACTGTGCCATACCGTGTGAACACAGTTGATAAGTTCCATTATCCCCGTCAGTCTAACTAAGTTCCCCTTCTTGTTATGTTCTAACCAGGGATGTGTTGTAACATTTATTTCTTCATGTTGACTCGAACATTTGTGTGTTGATGTTTAATGTTGGCAACATCTATTTCAGAATTATAATCCACCCACCCGTGTGTTTTTCTTCAGTCAGTGTAACGTGCATTACATCACCCTGTTGTGTGTGCAGGCGTTCTGTTTGCCCTGAAGATCCTCAGTAACCACTACCACCCAGGGGGCGTGACCCATGTGCTGGGCCTCCGTGTGGACAACCGCTACGCCAGCTGGGTGGAGCTAGTGCTGATTCACCTCACCAATCCTGGGTGAGTCGGCCGTTTGCTCACACAGTCTCATAGTTCAATAATACAAGTCTCGTAAAAAGAGCATTGGTTGTTGATTGGCTGATTGATGTGTCTGTCTGTACAGGACATCGCTGATTGGTCATCTGGCTGGTATCCTAGTGGGTCTACTCTACACTGCCGGTCCTCTCAAGTCCATCATGAAGACAAGTGCAGGTGTGTGAGAGAGAGAGAGTGTGATTTTGTGTTTGTGTTTGTTGACAATTACAATGTTTGTGATCTCATGTTTAGGTGCTTTTATTTTTACTAGCGTGGGTGACTGGGCCAAGCAGATTCTCCCAACCAAACAACTCATATTCAGGTAGAGTATTTCGTAACGGCACCCACAACTGTATGTGCCCTGCCAAAGGGGAAATGGCAGCTATAGCACTACACACATTTCAGCTGCTGTGTGTGGGTGTGGGTGTGTGTGGTGTGTGTGTGTAGGCTACAGTGGCACTAGGTCAGGTGGTCCGGCGGGGGGAGAGTATGCAGGGCGCAGGTGGGACCAGGCCGGAGGGATGACGGAGCAGGAGCAGCTCGACCAAGCACTGAGGAACAGCCTGAACGACGCAGGTATCAGCTGACCATGTTAATGGGGATGAGACTCGCTTACTAACTAATGCCGCGTTTCCACTGCAGGGTGCGGTACGGTTCGGTTGGCCTCAGTCCGGTAGGGAGGGGGCGGTATAGCCCAGCTCAGTTCCGAGGTCGCGTTCCCACCTCCGACAGTACCCTTTATGGCGGGCCGGCTGTCGATCGCCGCGGCAGCTACGTAAACATCGTGACATCATAGCATCGTGACCCAAGAATGCAGAGGAACGTCTCCACCGCCTTGTTCGCCCAAGCAAGCGTTTTACGCGACAAGTCCATTGTAAAGAATAATACATCGAGGCTACGGTTTGTTTGTTTTTATCCCCACGTCGCCTGGAAGTGACTATTCTGTCGACCAATCAACGGAGGGGGTGTGTAGCTCGAATTTTCCGGCACCCTTTCAGGCGTCTCAGTACCCCAACGGAGGAGTACTAAAGAGGACGGCAAAACGAGGATGGCTCAGTTCAGGTCACGCCCACTTTTGGCGGTGGAAACGCAATCCGTACCGCACCTTTGCGAACCGTACTGCGAACCAAACTACTCTTCGTCCCCTATAGGACATAAGGCTTCAGACTCGTGTACTACTACTTGTTATTAATAATAAAAAAACGTCATTAACATAGGAATCATGGTGTTTTACGAGGTTATGATTAGTTATGACTTACTCAAATCCAAATAAATTAATAAATTAAAGCATGATAGTTTTAGTTTTGACAATACTATTCCAGACTACCGGTATCGTCACGATCTCATTGAAGGTATGATAGTGAACCTGCGCTCTCACTTCGTATAAGGAATGTCTAAAGCGTGATGAAAACATGTAACAATGACTTATTCTGCACAAAATGGCGACAGGCTTCACACAGTGCAGGTAGTACTGCAAACGTGTGTGTATACTGAAACAGCATATGGACTTTTAAAAATCATAGATAATGATTCCATCAAATCTTAACATAAACCCATTTCTATTTTGTCCTCCTCAACAGGACCCAGGCCGGGCGACGCAGCTCCTCCTCCATATGGCTTCAATCTCTCCGATGAGGAGGTCAGGAGGAGGAGGCTGATGAGGTTTGACCGCTGACTGGCTTCCTGAGACCCCATACAGTGTCCCCATCGTCCCCAGAGTCTCTACCTGTAAAGCATATTACATTAAGCTTGAACCGTATCAGGTTGCCTGTGTGAGCCCGGCCTTCATCCGGGTCACGCTAAGCTATTCTGAGAGGGTGGCTCTAATAGATGCAGTGATATCGCTAACGGCTACAGCACTCTGAGTGGAGTGGAGGCTGCTAACTGAGGGAGGTGATTTAGTCGTTTGAAGAACAAGGAAGAATTTCCCTCTAGACACACCAGAATAAGTTTACAATCCGTGATTGAAACAACTGAGGCCCCCACAAACCTTGCTTTTATAACTGTGGGTCTTTCTGTCACAGAACTTGTTTGTTTTTAACCCCTTTTGTTGCCCAGGTTTTATCTACATTCTTAAGAACCCTGGTCAATGTTAGAGGGGATTTCTCTGCTGTGTTTCGAAACCAAGAGTTCAGTGATCCTCATAAGCAGTCATGATGGACAGATTATACTGTTTAATGATAGTGACACAAATATAAAGCAGGTACACTTGCTTTCAATACGTAGCTGATGGACTTTTGGATTCTATCAAGTTCTGCGGATGCCAAATACAGATTTTTGTGTACTGGTGTACTGTCATGTATTTTTATATCAGCAAAATGACAAAAATATATTGCCTATATGTTGTAGTTTCATTATTTTTCTTATTAGAAGCTTAAGTTGGTGGTGTTTTATGATACTTAGTGACATATTTTATGTATCAATTAAATAATATCGAAAGTTCCAGGTACTCGGTTACAGCGGTTCCTTTTAGGGCAGATTCAATTATCCATGGGTGAAAGGTGAAGCCTACCACACCTGCGAGCAGGTCGCTAATTGATAAATTTGCGATCAATTACTTTTTCTTCAAGGCAGCAATAGGGGCTACATTCAATTAAATTCAAGACAATATCCATGCATGAGCTAGACTTGTCCAATCGTCAAGAAAACATTGACAACCTTGTCAGAAAACAGTGGAGACGTGGTTTGAGGTTGTCAGTCTACCAACAGCAGGCACCCAATAGAGGGAGACAGAGCTACAACGTCTGATGTAATATGCCATAAAAGCATCCCAAAAAGATTTAGATTTATGCTGAAACGGCTTAGTCATGTGGACATTTCAGCTACCTTTTGCCAACATAATGTTATATATTTTGTTGCACAACATTTCATAGATAATTATTCTGTCAAATATTAATCTGAAAACATTCATATTGTGTCCTTCTCAGGAGGACCCAGGCCGGGAGAATATAATATATAAAAATCAAAATAATTCATTGATTCTGATCAGCTGTCATAATGGACTGACTGTGCATACTTTGTTATAAGGATAGTGTTACCAATGGTGGTACACTTTCTTTCAATAAGTGGTTGATGGACTTTTGGACTACAGAGGTGTAAACGGTCACCTTTCAGCCAAATTCACCATTGTTAACTCAAATAGAGTTCCCACTTGATTTGTGTCGATCTGCAAAGAAATGTTGTTGGGGGGTGGAGTCTCATCCAAGTTATCAACGAGTACTAGCCAATGAGAAGCCGAAGCAGGGCGAGTCATGACTCTCCCTCTGTCTGCTACACTCTGTTATATACTGTAAGTATATATAGAATTGTCCGAGAGGCTAAACTTTCTCTCAATGCCAAAGTCAACCGCTGCCTAGACAGAGCTCCACACATCCACACACACACCGGCCAGACAGAGCTTTTTGATTTTGCTCCAAACGTCCACACACGCCGCCCAGACAGAGCTCCACACACACCGCCCAGACAGACACAATTATAATTTTAGATGGTTATTGTGCATTTCTTATTTTTTATTCATTTGTCATTTCACATAAAATACATTAATAAATTCTAATAGATGTGCCTGAGTATTTCTTATTTTTAGCACTGCTTCGTATACATTAGGTCGGAACATCGCTGACAGGCTTTTATGAGTCACTTACGACAGTTTGTTTATAAGGAAAGGGCCTGGGTGCCTTTTCCTTCCTTTATCACCTTTTTTAGCCATCACCAGTTGCAACCCTTATCTATCAAGATATATTTTACTTTTATTTTGGTTCCAAGTGCACTGTAATGTATTTTAATGTCGACAAAAAACTAAAATATATATTGGTTTCTTTTTTTTTTAATCAGTTCATCCCAATCAATGTATGAGGTAGTTTCAAATAAATAAGAAAATACATTAGTTTGTTGTTTAGCTGGAATAATTTATCTGGGAAAAACCGTCAAAGGTTAAAAGTGCTTTCTCAGCATTAGCACTTCATTTAAAAACAAAATAAATACAATTCTACCTTAAACTTTAAGTAATGTGTTGGGATATCCTCATAGAAGATGGAAAAAGTGATCCAACAAATGCATCATTGGACATTCATATTCTAAAACGTCTTCAGTGTCTCTTAAGTCTGAAATTGGATTTAAGAACATTTTCTTTGGCCAAGCAGACCCAGATTTAAAACCCTATATTAAAAGACACGACTAGCAAGTGACAAGGCTCCATTTGGATTTCTTGATTTCTCCATTTGGAGGACCAGTTCTCCAAAGCCCTTCAGCCCAGCAAGGTCTCCATGGCACTCCGCTCCACTGTCTGCTGGGGTCCGTATCACATTTTAGTGCTGCACAAAACATGAGAAAAGCTCCCATATCCACGGTCTGGGACACTGGTGTCCATTTTGGATCTGGTGTCCTGGTCACCCTCCCCCTGTCCTTCCTCTGTGGGGACGATAATAGTGGAAACTACATCCTGTTTGTCAATGACGTCCTCGTTCAAGTTAATGGCGTGGTTGTCATAGCAGCCATCGTCCTCGGTGATGGGGGAGGGAGGGGAGGGGGTGCTGGTGGGCAGGGGCACGGCGTTGAAGGTGATGAAGCCGAGCAGAATGACCACCAGCGCGATGAGGTACAGAGGCGAGAACTGAGAGAAGAAACCAGGAATATTGAAAATTAGTTGAAAGATGGACATGTTTAACAGCGGGTTATGTAAAGCAAAGTCTGAACTAAACATTATCCTGGAAGGGATGGTGGTTTTAAGAAAAATCTCAAAACAATCCAAGCTACATTTCGCTTTTGCAAGACAGGATCATAAGTAAAGTAGAAGTTAGTTATGATTAGTTGTTGGATGGAATAATTCCCAATAATGCCATCCCTATGAGCATATATTTGATATTTGACACACTGCATTTTGACTCTGAGCTGCATTCATTAAAAGATAGTTAGCATTGTTATGATTGGTATAGTTATGATTAGCATAGTTATGATTAGTTGTTAAGATTAATTAATGCTATCCCTATGAAGTCATTTTTGCAGTGACCCCATGTTTGCATCTTTAAACCTCAGACTTGTGTCATATTTAACACGGGTACACTTTGACTCTGAGCTGTAGTCATTAACAGATCTGTTAATGACTACAGTTTACGTGACCCTGTCAATCAGCTACTCAACCAGGTCACCCTGACAAAGAGAACATTTGGCAATAAGTGGCGTACTATTAAGTGTTGGAGCATACTTGTGTGTGTGTAGGTGGGTGTGTTTGTGTGTGTTTTCATTCATGTGTCCCATGTGTGTGTCTGCATGCATGCACGTACGTGTGCATTCATTGGCATGCATGTGTGCATATACAGTATGTGTGTCAGTGTGTGTGTGTGTGTGTGTGTGTGTGTGTGTGTGTGTGTGTGTGTGTGTGTGTGTGTGTGTGTGTGTGTGTGTGTGTGTGTGTGTGTGTGTGTGTGTGTGTGTGTGTGTGTGCACCTCCACTCACACTGTAGTGGAAGAGGAAGAGGCCACAGAAGAGGCTGAAGAGGTCGGCGGTGAGCAGGGAGAGGTTGACGGAGGTGGCGCTGGTCAGCTTCACCACAACGGGCATGCAGCTGTACAGCGCGTACATACACGTGCCGTAGGCTCCAAACAGCAGGCCTGGAGCACAGAGATACAGAGAGGGGAACAAGGAGAAAGCCAGGAGATGAGACGATACTAAAATGCTTATTTGTGATATTTCGTCACTGAGCTGATGCTATGGAGAAAAAAGGGTCTTTGTTTCCGATACAAGTCATTAAGGAGCAGGTATGGGTGTTAGGGCATCCAGCGCAAAGATGCCTACAGGTAGACCTTGAACATTGGAGTTTGAATCCACAACCTTTAATCCTGACTTCAAACATGCTATCCACTAGGCTAACCTGCTGGTATTATAAAGCATTATATAGGAAAGTATCGCAATTTAGTTTATGCCTTATGCAACCATTGCAAACCCTTATGGAGAAAAGAAAACGAATCAAACAAAGTAAAATAAATTCATAGTACTTGCAATAATAACAAAGTGTATTATTGTTCTTGTTTGAATTATAATGGATGTATTCCTTCTTTCCAGTTCTACTGGTTCTTACCTATCTGCCAGCTCCACTGGATCTTTGGCAATTCATGTCGTTCCAGAATGACCCTGAAGAACACAAAAAGAGCCGAATATATTGTCAGCACGAAATGCAATGAGATGCATAGCTCCGTAAGAAATCAGTGCTACTTACTAAACAGGGTAAAGATAGGAAGCATAACATAAATAAAACATCAAAAAAAAAATATTTTAACGTGATTATTCAAATTCTGCAATTCAGAATCCAGTTAGGTTTATTTTTCTTCCCGTCTCTCACACACACACACACACACACACACACACACACACACACACACACACACACACACACACACACACACACACACACACACACACACACACACACACACACACACACACACACACACACACACACACACACACACACACACAACCTACATCTGTATGGTACTGAAGATGGTCCCGAAGAGGCCCAGCATTCCCAGGAACTCCACCCGGCTGAGGTTCTTCACCGTGTACTCCTGGCACACGTTGGAGACGGCGTACAGGGTGGCGCTCACCAGCACCAGGCCGTCGCCCAGCAGGATGTTACTGGCTGGGAGGAGGGACAAAGGCACACAGGGGACATCAGCTCTGGGTTCTCTTTGCGTCGTCGTTGATGAGCCAATGACTGAAGGAAAAAACACTGATTCATGAAACGGTAACAAAGGGGTTGTGAGTATCGCGTTCATGTCAAAGTGCCGCATAATCAAACTCCAATGGTCAAGAGTTTTCAAAGAGACAAACTTGTTGAAATAGTGGAAAAAAGGCAATAATGTTCCACTATCTTATCAAAGAGGAAAATATTACATACTTGGATATGAATGAACACAAGCCAAGTTATTAGAGCTTAGCATTAACGTGGCCAGGGTTAGGGTTCGATTCCCATTGGGGTCCCAGTGTACCCCATGTATGTAGCAACAGTACTGTTTCACAC
This sequence comes from Gadus morhua, assembly GCF_902167405.1. Lineage (NCBI taxonomy): Eukaryota > Metazoa > Chordata > Actinopteri > Gadiformes > Gadidae > Gadus > Gadus morhua. The sequence goes on from NC_044063.1 coordinate 9,305,794, forward strand.
TTTGGATATAACCATTGGCAAATGCCATATATATTCTATATGCGCCATGATAATGAACCATGAGATAGTTGATAGTGGTCCCTCCTCTGGGGACCTTCTTACTGGATCCCTGGTCCCGTCCGGCCAGCAGGTCAGCCCCCACCATGGCGCCCACCCCCAGCAGGCAGACGACCACAGCCACGTAGTGGACCAGCCGGTACCGGGTCTTCAGGACCCACCAGGATAGCACCATCAGGACGGGGATGATGAAGCAGTCCAGGAGCTTTGGAACCGCACACGCACACACACACGCACACGCACACACACACACACACGCACACGCACACACACACACACACACGATGAATATGGACATTTACTAGTTACCAGTCACAATATATCACTATGCAATATAGCGCTGTTTTTTCCGAAATAGTATCGGGCCGGTTTCATGGTTCAGAAGCTCAATGACCTGTTTTCCAGCTGAGTGTTTACCTGGATGCTGGTGAGCGTGGTGTACTGGTAGGCCTTCACCACAGTGTAGTTGGCCTCCACGTCCACCAGGCCCATCAGGAGGTACTTCCAGCCGCGGCGCTTCAGGATACGCAGCATGTTACCCTCCCCTGTGTTTCAAAGGGGTCACACCATCAGGTTCAGCATCCATGTGGATCTCCTTGTTTGCTCGGTGGATTTCTACATCGTATGATGTATTGTAGACGGTTCCCCTGAATTCTTCTTTACAGTGTGTGTGGATGAACACCTGCTCTATACTTAGGGACCATGCGTCGCTCTGGCGTGGGAGGCCTACCTGTCCTGAAGAAGAGCATGGGGGTGTAGGTGATACACAGCAGGGCGTAGTTCAGCAGGCTCTGCAGCATGGGTGTGTTGACGTGGTAGTCTGATGCCAGGTACTGGGACGAGATGGCCGTCCCACAGATGAGCAGAGCCAGGCCTTGGCCCATGGCTAGCGTCTTGGCTAGCTGCCTGATGAGCATTCAATCAAATAGCAAATCAAACTTTTGATTTACTTTTGCGCTTCAAGATTGTGTTTGCCCTAACAACGGTTACAGTCTGAAAGCCTAAAAGGGAAAACTTCCAAGATGGGTGCGGGATGACATCGGACCTCTGCCAAAGCAGCACAATGAATTCTTTGTCTGATTTAATTATGAACATGTTTCCATCCATCCAACATTTAATTAAACAAATTCAATTAAACAACATTTATTTCAGAGAGCAGGAATGTGATTTACTGAAATGGCTGCCATTATGATACGAACATTATAACTCTGAAATGATCTTCAAGATTTCCCTTATATATATTTATATTGCATGTGCATTAACAATGAATGTATATTGATGTATATTCAAACTTTAAAACACTTGAAGTTGTTGATACAGACATGTAGGCTATATTTATAAAATATAAAAAATAATTTAATAATATGAATCATGTTTCATCAATAAAGTGTAGTCTTTTTTATCTTCTGAAACGCTTTTGCATATTTAAACTACTGTCAACCGATAGGCTGCTGTTAAACCATTAAGATATGTGGTATCTAATCATTTCGTATTTTTATCTCTGGGGAACGCCTTCATAGCAACAAATAAAACAGTGAATACAGGCTCCAAATTCTGAGTTCAATGATTTAATGAAATTATTGAAAAAAGTATTTCAGCTAAGGAAGAATGTATGAATTTGGACTGTAACTGTCCGCAGCAGTTATTATATTAAATGCAGTGATTTGTATAATTTGCTAGGGACGATGCAGTTGTACATACTTACAAAAGGGGAATGAAACTTATGTACAGCATACTTTATCACTTTTTAAAATGCTTTTTTAACTCTTTTATATCTATTTTCTATTATTTTATTTTATTGTATAACAATGTTTCAATGTGAAGCACTTTGAGTCTGCCTCGTGTATGAAAAGTGCTGCATAAATAAAGTTGCCTTGCCTTGCCTAACTATGGCTAATGTTGAACTCGATATTTGGGCTTTTAAATACACACATACAATACACATACAGCTTCTGTCTGTCTGTCTGTCTGTCTGTCTGTCTGTCTGTCTGTCTGTCTGTCTGTCTGTCTGTCTGTCTGTCTGTCTGTCTCTGTGTGTGTGTGTGTGTGTGTGTGTGTGTGTGTGTGTGTGTGTGTGTGTGTGTGTGTGTGTGTGTGTGTGTGTGTGTGTGTGTGTGTGTGTGTGTGTGTGTGTGTGTGTGTGTGTGTGTGTGTGTGTGTGTCTGCCATCAAATAAAAACGTATCTTTCACTAAGAACTTACCAGTTGAAAAGTATCTTGATGTCGAATTTCCCCATAGTCGTGGTCATTCCCGTTCCTCGTCTTCGTTGCTTGTGTCTCTGGATACTTCTTCGGACTGTTTATCACCCATACTGGTAAGCCAACCACATGATGAGCGAGTAGCCTACAAATGTCTTACCGCTCTGTTACTGCGTTACGAGGGCTAAATGATTAACACTGAATTTGAGGGCGAAGATCGCTCCCTGATTTGCAATAAAAACGAATAATGAGTATTTAAGTGGATAGGCGTGGTGAGGTGACAGTTGATAAGATTAAGTAATGAGACAAAAAAAAGTAGGGAATTGGGCTGTCTCGGATTCAACTACCTAAATAGCCTAGGCTAACGATTGGTAATCATGATTAACATTAAGATAAAGGTGACAACGAAGAAAGCGAGCACATTTCCGATCTGGACGATTGCCTTGAACCGATTTTATATTTTGAATATTTTCATTTTTTGCAGATTTAAATAATTCTATTGTATACATATAGGCCTATAGTATTAATCCAGTATGAATCGCGTTGAAACGGAGACTGTATTTTATTGCATTATAGGTCACTCATAGCATCGCAACATAATACTGAATTCCTTATGCAACTTTTAGACTTACCAGAACAGTTTTTATGTATCGTACTTGAAATACAACCTGCAACGGTGGTCAATTCATGAAATATGTGCTAATCTAAAAAGTTGTTATTAGTTCTGTCAATCTGATGGGGTGGGTACCGTGGCGTTCTCTCAAGACAGTTCACAGCTGTAGGGCCGTTCTCGCGAGATCACGCGAGGCGATAAGTTGAAGAAACATGGCGACGTCTAATTTGTTAAAGGTATGAGCTCTTCTATGTATCACATTTCTTATTTTGACGCATCGTTCTAATCTAATTTGGGGCACAGATATCGGCGGCAGGCCCGCCAAAAGGATCCACTTTACATTGCCTATGCTTTTCATTGTTCATAAGATGTGAGGTGGAATCAAATGTAACTAGCTTTAAGGTGTTCAAGCTAATGCTAGATGGAGTGCCTGGGCCGTGTACTGGCTAGCTAACGGAACACCGGCTCGTCAAAACCACTCTGTGGTATAGTGTATTTTTAACTCCTGAACGATCCCCGTTAACCCATGACCAAGATCTAAGACAAGCAGAAAAATCTGTTTTTTTTTCCTAATTGAGGTGTTCAAATGTATAGGGATATCGCCAGTGCAATATTTGATCAGGTAGTTGGCATGTTAGCCGCGGTCCTAGCCATGACAGCTGGCCCGCCCCCTCCTTGACAGTTCTAGCAGAGGCTTCCAGTTGCTTTATAATGGGTACTCTCGCACAAATCACATAGTTACGGCTTATCAGTTACCCGTGAAAAGAATACCCGTGATTTTGATGTAATTTGAACACGCAGCAGTCTGATTGTGTATTATCGTTCGCTCTCTCTTTCTCTATCTCTCTATCTGCTATTGTGAAATGAAAAATGGTTATTATCCTCTCTTTACTAGTTCTCTACCTTTTCATCCCACCACTTCTGTCTCCTGGTCCATCTCCCTTCTATCGGTCAACCCTATGTCTTTACCGGCTCTCATGCTACCAATCCTTTTGTCCTATCTCATAACTTGGCTCCCTGTTGCTCATTCACCGTTTTGTCGGTCTCCCTTACCCATGTGTGTGTGTGTGTGTGTGTGTGTGTGTGTGTGTGTGTGTGTGTGTGTGTGTGTGTGTTTTGTGTTTCTATATCTCTTTCTGTCTCTGTCTCTCTCTGTCCTCCAACCCCTGTGTGTTTCTAGAACAAGGGGTCCCTACAGTTTGAGGACAAGTGGGACTTGATGCGGCCCATCGTTCTCAAGCTGCTCAGACAAGAGCCAGTCACAAAGCAGCAGTGGTTTGACTTGTTCTCGTAAGAGATTCTCCTGTCTACCTTGTCCACCCCCTTTTCTTACTCTCTCTCTCTCTCTCTCTCTCTCTCTCTCTCTCTCTCTCTCTCTCTCTGTCTCCTACTCTTTCTCTTTTTCTCTCTCTCTCTTGACCATAACGCCTTGCAGTTTAGGCATGGTTTTGTCAGAATCATGTAAACCAACAAAAAAAAAGTAAATGTAGGTAAATAAGACAGAAACATTTATTCTCTATTTTTTTCAAGTTTTATTTCGAAACACAGATTTTGTGCTTTGATTCTGTTAAATAGTTTTGTTCTTCGGGCTGGCCTCTGGAAGGTCATGGATGATTCAAACAGTCCAGTAGCTCAGGTACACATTAAAATCATCAGGTATCACTGACACGTGAAAAGAAAAATCAGGGCTCAGACACTCATACGTCTTACCTAACAGCAGATGGCTTTGACTCAGAACCAGCTCTTAACAGTAGTTGTAGGAAACAGGAAGATAAATGAGTGATCTTGTGCCAATATGTAAACTCTACTGACGCCCATAGAGAATTATTCCCACATGGTTTTGAATGTTTTTACTGTGGAGGAGGGTGATAATAGACAACTATTAACACACTGTCTGTTTTACGATGATGCTAAAACGCAATAGAAGCACACTTACGTCTGTGTCAAATCCCAATTGTATTAAGCCTGATTGGTGTGTCTGTGCGGTGTGAGATTTGTACCATTGACTGTGTTGATGTGTCTTCCATGCAGAGATGTCCATGCAGTGTGTCTATGGGACGACAAAGGACCTGCCAAGATTCACCAGGCCCTTAAAGAAGACATCCTAGACTTCATCAAACAAGCCCAGGCTGTAAGGCTTAATGCAATGTGCTATGTACTTAAAAAATAGAAAATTGAAAATGTGATAGTGTGATCACGTTTGATCAATGTTCGATAATTTTACGTTGTTGTAATACCCTTCTTCTCCACCATAATGTCATGCAGATATTACAGGTCATACATTCAAAACTGGAAACCAATTAAACTAGCACCTAATCAGATTTAATTGGTGTAATATGTTTGTTACCACGGCAGCGGGTGCTGAGTCACCAGGACGACACAGCGCTGCTGAAGGCCTACATCGCCGAGTGGAGGAAGTTCTTCACACAGTGCGACATCCTGCCCAAGCCCTTCTGCCAGCTGGAGATCACCCTGATGGGCAAGCAGGGCAGCAACAAGAAGACCAACGTGGAGGACAGCATCGTACGCAAGGTGAGAGAGAGAGAGGGGGAGAGAGAGAGAGAGAGAGAGGGAGGGAGGGAGGGGGAGAGAGGGGGAGACACTTAAGGAAAGGGTTCAAGAGACAGCAGAGAACAAGGAGAGCAGAAACAAGATCAAGGAGGAGTATGACATCGTAGGCAAGGTGGGAGAGATGAAGAAAAGGTGGAGAGTGAGGGAGAGACACATGAGGGTGGAGCAAAAAAGGACAGCAAGAGCGGTAAGAGAACAAGCAGGTAAACGACCAGAAGACCAACGTGAAGGACAGCGTCGTAAACAAAGTTTGAGGGTGTCACTCAAGAGAGAGACTTAAAAAACACTCTTAATAAAGAGAGAGGGAGAGTGTTACTTGCATGAAAACAGTGTCACTCAAAAGAAGGACAGAGATTGAGAAGGAGGTGTCAGGATACAGTCAGTAAAAAGGGAGGGTTGTCAAAACTCAAGAAACAGAAGAAGACACTACAGAATCCATTCCCATTTTGTTCTTCCTAATGTTTTATAAAACCAAGGAGCTCATTATCTCTGTCCCTCTCATTATCTCTGTTTCTTTCTCTTTCCCCCCCCAGCTGATGCTGGACACGTGGAACGAGTCCATCTTCTCCAACATCAAGAGCCGCCTGCAGGACAGCGCCATGAAGCTAGTCCACGCTGAGCGCCTGGGCGAGGCCTTCGACTCCCAGCTGGTCATCGGAGTACGAGAGTCCTATGGTTAGAGGACATATACAGAGTAGCATATTTATATATATATATATGAATGAATGAATGTATACCTGCACCTTTCCACATAAACAGACGATTGCATTCTTTGTTCAAGTCCTTAGTACTTGCATTGCCCCGACTTGATGAAATGTGTTGAACCGCATGTGATGAATCTCTTTCTCTTTCTCTTTCTCTTCCTCTCTCCCCCCCCCCCCCCCCCCCCCCAGTTAACCTGTGCTCCAACCCAGAGGACAAGCTGCAGATTTACAGGGATAACTTTGAGAAGGCCTACCTGGACTCTACAGAGAGATTCTACAGAACCCAAGCCCCGTCCTACCTGCAGCAGAACGGCGTCCAGAACTACATGAAATATGTACGTGATATGTTACAAGCCATCATCATTTTACCCTACCCTAGAAACCGAATGCATTATTACATGGGTTGCATGCAATAACAAACTAGCATTCACATTTAATCTAGTAGAGTTGTTATGTTTTGTGTCACTTCAATTGTTAAGAGGTGTGTGTGGTGTGTGGTGCGTGTGTGTGGTGCGTGCGTGTGCGCGTGCGTGCGTGCGTGCGTGTGTGCGTGCGTGTGTGCGTGTGTGTGTGTGTGTGTGTGTGCGCGTGCGTGCGTGCGTGTGTGTGTGTGTGTGTGTGTGTGCGTGTGCGTGTGTGTGCGTGCGTGCATGCGGTGTCCTCCCTGCAGGCAGATACCAAACTGAGAGAGGAAGAGAAGCGAGCGCTGCGCTACCTGGAGACGCGGCGTGAATGTAACTCTGTACAAGCAGTGAGTGGCCGCAGGTCGTCTGAACAGCCACCGGCTGTTTCTTGAGTTCTGACAACCCTCCCTTTTTACTGACTGTATCCCGACACCTCCTTCTCAATCTCTGTCCTTTTTTTGAGTGACACTGTTTTTATGCAAGTAACACTCTCCCTCTCTCTTTATTAAGAGCGTTTTTTAAGTCTCTCTCTTGAGTGACACCCTCAAACTTTGTTTACGACGCTGTCCTTCACGTTGGTCTTCTGGTCGTTTACCTGCTTGTTCTCTTATTGCTCTTGCTGTCCTTTTTTGGACAGCAAGTGCGCTGAATTCACCAGTTTGAGCCAATGAGAGCGATCTCGCTCAGAGAACTGTTACGCCGGCAATCAGTCAAGAGACATTGGCAGCACTACAATATAGAAGTTAGGTTAGGAGCAGAGTTCTCGAGGAACATAATTGTTGTTTATTTCATTGTGGTTTGATTGAAGATGGAATTGCTGTTGGTCAAATCTGCATTTTTATGACTTTGCGTAACTGCGGTGGTGTGTATCTCTGTTTGTTTGTTTGTTTGTGTCGTTCTAGCTTATGGAATGTTGTGTAAACGCACTGGTGACCTCGTTCAAAGAGACGATCCTGGCAGAATGTCCGGGGATGATCAAGCGCAACGAGACGGACAGTGAGTTCCCCCTCGGGTGACACCATGAAACACTTCATTTAACACTTGGAGGAGATGCGTTGAAGCTTGAAATAATTGAGCTAAGCACCCGATCATACTGTAGAATACACTCAAGTGTCGACACACTTAAAACAACGTATTCAAGAAAAACACATCCTGGATTTGAATAGTCTTTTCCACTATTGGAAATAAACCAATGCTCATTAGAATGTAACTATTTACCGTAACTACTTTACTATTCTATCGACATATGCAAGCAACATAACTTTCATAATTATTCAAGTATTATTTTATTTGACCTTATTTTATCGTTTTCTTCTTATTGCACCGTGGATCGGAGATAAACTAATTTTCGAAATTTGGAATTGACAATAAAGTGGACTTTGACTTTGGCTTTGAAATTGGTTGATGGACTTGTCTGAAAGTTAAATCGATAGAATAAATGTTTATTAACCCGTTATGGATACATCTTATTGAGGCAAATCTAGAATTCTACGCATCAGTTTCCTTATGAAACTTTATTCAAGCAACTGCCCTTCCGGTGTGAGCTCCATGCTGTGGATGTTACGGCAATTGTCTTCCCCCTTGCGTTGCAGAGCTGCACCTGATGTTTTCCCTCATGGACAAGGTTCCTAGTGGAATCGAGCCAATGCTGAAAGACTTGGAAGATCACATCCTAAATGCTGGGCTGGCAGACATGGTGGCTGCTGCTGAGACTATCACTACTGTATGTACACACACACACACACACACACACACACACACACACACACACACACACACACACACACACACACACACACACACACACACTATATAAAGTAATACATATAGGTGAGCATTAATCTATGTTCAGATGGCTGCTGTGATCATTCCTGAGGGGTATTTGAGGTGCATGCACATGTGTGTGTGTGTGTGTGTGTGTGTCTGTTAAACCTATTTATCGGTGTGTGCAGGACTCTGAGAAGTATGTGGAGCAGCTGTTGACTCTGTTCAACCGCTTCAGTAAACTAGTGAAGGAGGCGTTCCAGGACGACCCGCGCTTCCTCACCGCCAGAGACAAGGTCAGAGCAACACGCATCTCTACCGTCACACAGCCCTCAGATAAAGGCCTGCTTTGGGGACAATGCTCCAGTTATTTGTCAGGAGGTCGTTTTTGGTTTAGGGTTAGAAAATGTATCAATCTACCCTAACAGCGCTGTCCTTGATCAAACAGCGGTTGCTACAAGCCTACAACCAAACTGCTGTCTCAGGGTTAAGAGTTGTGGTGGCAGTTTGAAATGTCCTTCTATCAGTGTACTTGACATCACTATAATGGTGTTCCTTTTTGTAGGCGTACAAGACTGTGGTGAATGATGCAACGATATTTAAACTGGAGCTGCCTCTGAAACAGAAAGGGTGAGGATTTTCTGTTTGTTTTCTATCGGGTATTTAGTATACAAGTGTGGTATAAGTGATTTAAGTGCATTATAATGTACTTTTATGTAAGTTCAAGGACTGTATTGTAATGTAGTATATTCTAATGTCTCCAGTGTGGGCCTAAAAAGCCAGCCAGAGTCCAAGTGTCCAGAGCTGCTGGCCAACTACTGTGACATGCTATTGAGGAAGACCCCTTTGAGCAAGAAGCTCAGCTCTGAGGAGATAGAGCTCAAACTCAAGGAAGTGGTGGGTACACACACACACACACACACACACACACACACACACACACACACACACACACACACACACACACACACACACACACACACACACACACACACACACCCCTCCACACAGACGCACGCACACACATGTACATTAATTACAATGACAAATCACAAACTCTTACAACATGGCAATTTAGTTTTTTCTTTAAAAAAACTGGAACTTTTGTATTTCTGTCCGTCCCTTTCTCTCTCTGTGTCTCGGTGCATCTCTCTCCTAGCTGCTGGTATTGAAGTATGTGCAGAACAAGGATGTGTTCATGCGCTACCACAAGGCCCACCTGACCAGACGACTTATCCTAGACATCTCAGCCGACAGCGAGATAGAGGAGAACATGGTGGAGTGGCTCAGGGTCGGTCACACACTTCTATTTAATATCCCCATGTTGTTTTGCAGAGCTTAAAAACCCAAATTCAGCAACTCTTTCCCTTGTTTCCACTCAATCATTGTTGTGTCTTAGATCAAATCCAATAACTCCAAGATTCACATTAATGATCACCATGAACCCTCCTCTTACCTGGTCTGTCTTGTCTTCTCCCCCTTCTTCTCCACCTCCTGTGTGCTGACAGGAAGTGGGCATGCCAGCGGACTACGTGAACAAGCTGGCTAGGATGTTCCAGGACATCAAGGTGTCCGAAGACCTCAACCAGGTCTTCAAAGAGATGCACAAACACAACCGGCTGGCCCTGCCAGGTAGGACACTCGCACTCGCATTCACACTAACATTCACTCTCACTCACTCCTATTTTCATATTAACATGGAAGCCAAACCAAAATACTATATAACACTTTAGTATATGCTACAGGCTACAGTCACGCTAATAAAGACAATAAACAGCTAATAAAAAAAAAAATCTTGTTTATTTTTGGAGTGCTCATGTGTAGTATATATTAAAACAATCATTAACCTCGGGCTCCGTGAATAGTGGGGAATAGCCCCCACTATTCACTTTGCCTTCGGCGGATAATTGTTAAATATAATACTCAGAAACACATCAACCTATATTCTGCTTTAGTTTCCTCTTTTGGTTTGGAATAAAAAAATCAATCCACCAATCGAACCTTGATTCTGTGTCAAGGCCGCCCAGTCATATTATTGCTATCAACCAAAAGCATAGGAACACGCCGTTGTGCCGGAGTGGGACTTTAAAGGCTGCGTTGTGTCCTCGCCTTCCTGCAGCCGACAGCGTGAACATCAAGATCCTGAACGCGGGGGCGTGGTCCCGGAGCAGCGAGAAGGTGTTTGTGTCGCTGCCCACCGAGCTCGAGGACCTGATCCCGGAGGTGGAGGACTTCTACAAGAAGAACCACAGCGGCAGGAAGCTCCACTGGCACCACCTCATGTCCAACGGCATCGTGGGTCCACCTTCGTTGGCTCCTCCGTCCACTCCTCTCTTCTCTGCTTTCCTGCTCGTTTCCCCACTCCTCCTCATGTCCCTCCTGGATCCTCCTCCTATCCTCTCCTTTCATTATCTCAACTCTCTGCTCTCGTCCTGAATCCTTCCCTCTTCTCCTCTATTTCTCCCTACTCCTCTTACCCCTACTGTATACTCCTCTCCTCTCGTCTCCTCCTTTTCTCTACTCCTCCTCCCTTCCCACTTCAGTCTTCTCCTCCTACCGCCACCATTAACTTTCCTCCTTCCTCCTCTCCTCCTTTCCACCTCTAATAACTCCTTCCTCCTTTCCCCCCCCTCTCCATCTCATGGTTAACTCCTCCTCTTCCTCCTCCTCCTCCCCAGATCACCTTTAAGAACGAGGTGGGCCAGTACGACCTGGAGGTGACCACCTTCCAGCTCGCCGTGTTGTTCGCCTGGAACCAGCGGCCCAGGGAGCGAATCAGCTTCGAGAACCTCAAGCTGGCCACCGAGCTGCCGGACGCCGAGCTCCGACGCACCCTCTGGGTCAGCACACACACACACAGACGCACGCATGCAACCACGCACACAGGCCCACGCTCACTCACTCACTCACTTTGTTCATTGAAGAATGCAGTGTGTGTGTGTGTGTGGGCGTGGGGGTGTGGGTGTGGGCGTGGGTGTGTGTGTGTGTGTGTGCTGACCCAGAGCGCGCGTCGGCGCTCGGCATCGGGCAGCTTCATTTTAGAAGCATTATTTTAAAATGCTTCTAAAATAAATTGTCAACCCAACAGTCATGAAATGTATTCAAAGAGACGCATGGTGTGGTTAAAAAAGAAAACACTGAAACGTTGGTCCCGTCTTGACTTTGTGTTGACGGGGTACATGAGTTTCCCACGTTGTGTGATGCCAGCGGTTAAAGCGAAGGGGTGCGTGTGTTGTGGTGTGCAGTCGCTGGTGGCGTTCCCCAAGCTGAAGAGACAGGTGCTGTCCTACGCGCCGTCCGTCAACTCGCCCAAAGACTTCACCGACAGCACTCTGTTCTACGTCAACCAGGACTTCTCCCTCATGTAGGCAACACACTGTCTGTCTGTCTGTCTGTCTGTCTGTCTGTCTGTCTGTCTGTCTGTCTGTCTGTCTGTATGTCTGTCCCTCTTGATGCTATGAACTACTGGGAAGGTGTACACAAATAATTTTCTCCAACCAGAATGAGTTTCCCTAATAAATAAATAAATAAATAAATACAAATAAATAGAATCAAAATGTATTTATATTCATCCTATTTTCCTGTTGTCGTTTTTTTCTCCTTCTTCAGCAAAAACTCTAAAGTCCAGAAGAGGGGGAAGATCAATCTGATTGGCCGGCTGCAGTTGACCACGGAGCGAATGAGAGAGGAGGAGAACGAGGGCATAGTTCAACTCAGAATACTCCGAACACAGGTACGGTACTGCAGTATGTTCTTTGAGGAAGAACCGCTCAGAATACTCTGAACACAGGTACGCTACTGCAGCTTGTTCTTTGAGGAAGAACAGCTCAGAACACAGGTACGCTGCTGCAATACATTCTTGCACAAGAAGCACAGTGTCCTCAAAGACGCTGACACTGTTTATTTCATTGCAAGTGTGAGAAAAGAGAGACCTGGCAAGGGAGAGAGGGAGACGGAGCAGGGCTTCCTGTATTACGCATTCTTTAGTTCATCATCAGCGAAGATAAAAAGACAGAAAAGATGCTGAAGATCACACTATTCTTACTCCACCAGCCACCTCTCTCTCTCGCTCGCTCCTCACCATCTTGCCTGCTTTATGGCAATTATTAATTACCTACTCCTGCTTTCCCTCTCGTCTCCTCTCCATTCTTCTAAACCCCTTCCTACTATCTCCCCTTTCTTCTAAACCCCTCCCTTTTATCTCTCCTTTCATCAAAATCCTTCATACTGTTCCTCATTCCTCCCCACCCCTTCCATCCTTTCTGCTTTCATCCAAATCCCTCTCTCCTACCCCCCCCCCCCTGCGTCCCTCCGTCATCTCCTCTCTCCTTTCATCTGGACCTCTCTCTCCCCCCCAGGAGGCCATCATCCAGATCATGAAGATGAGGAAGAGGCTGAGCAACGCCCAGCTGCAGACGGAGCTGGTGGAGATCCTGAAGAACATGTTCCTGCCCCAGAAGAAGATGATCAAGGAGCAGATCGAGTGGCTCATCGAGCACAAGTACATCAAGCGGGACGAGACGGACATCAACACCTTCATGTACATGGCCTAGACACGCCCCGAGGGAGGGAGAGAGAGAGAGAAAGGGAGGGAGAGAGGGAGGGAGAGAGAGAGAGAGATCTGTTCTCTCTCTCCGCTCCACCACCTGACCTTGTGACCCCACGCTTTACAGACAGTCTGGGAAGGAGGAGGAGCCTGGGTGACACAAGCTTTCACTTGAGGAGGAGGAGAAAGAGCAGGTTTCTGCTGGATGAAGTGGTGTTGCTGGCTAGAGGAGAGATACTCTGTTCAGGGAATTTGGGGGGAGGAATAAGAGAAGTGTTTATTTTTGTGTGCGTGCCTGAGAGGGAGAAAGAAGAGAGAGAGAGAGAGAGAGAGGGGCTGAATGCATTGGAGCTGCCAGAAGGGCAGTTTGACCGCACCGCCCTCTGGTGTCCATAGCGACCGTCTGCCAGCAGTACAGAAGAAGCAATTAGTGACACAATGAAACTGAAGACTTCCTGCCTTACTTTTGCTTGGGGAGGGTTTTTGATTTGGGCGTCGGTGAGGGGAAGGTGAACTAGCTGATATCGATCCGTTTTCTTTTCACTTGATGTCACCTTTGCCAGCTGTGGCTGTTTGGCAGCTGCCATTTTGCTTCCCTCCTCTCTTTTTCTTATTGATTGGGAGCGCAAATGGACTCGAGTGGAGCTGCCAACGAAACAGGAAGAGACAGTACAATAGTATACAATACTTGGAGTATTTTGCCAAATGTGTGTGTGTGTGTGTGTGTGTGTGTGTGTGTGTGTGTGTGTGTGTGTGTGTGTGTGTGTGTGTGTGTGTGTGTGTGTGTGTGTGTGTGTGCGCGTGCGTGCAAGAGTCTGCACAGGGAGAGTTGTTGGCCTTTTAAACGTGTGTGTGTGTGTGTGTGTTCAACAGCATGCTGCTCTGTGATATGTTTGCATTTATGGAGGGTCTGTTAGCAGTCACATCCAAAACACTTTTCTTTCTTTATCAGTATCCATGCTCAGCCTGATTTTGACAGGGAGCTAAACATAAGAGTCTCGTGTTCTAATGCTGGTGAAATGGGCTATCACTAACTTGCAGTTATTGAGATGGCCAGGAGGGGGCGATGTGTCCGTTGGTTAATGAACGTAGTGAGTTGAAAGAGCAGTCCCACAATATGATCAACATGTTAACTCATACTTCTCAATAAACCATATTTTTTTGTTTCACAAACACTAGTAAAAAAACGTTTAACCAAGTCCCAGTATAGGCGAAATGCACAGTCATATTTTTAAAGCATCAATCATTGACTTGTGTTTACTTTTTTTGTGTGTTTCGACAATTATGGTGATTAATGGGCTCTGAAGATTATACTATGAAGTGTGTGTGTGTGTGTGTGTGTGTGTTTGCCCGCGCTCCCGCCCTCCTCAGCCAAACCCTCCAATTAATGAACTTTCACACTGAAAAAAAAAGGGGTCTCATTGTCAACAAATCTATGTGTATGTACTCAAAAAATCATATCATCAGAAAATACTTTGAGGTAATGGATGCTTTGTGTTGTGTTTGCTGGGGGGGGTTAACAAAATGAGAAGATGTGTTGAAAATGGCACGACTCCTTGTTCCAACCACAGTATCTGTAGGCAGAACTATAAAGCCATTTAGTGCCAGGTCTTTAACAAAGCACTTGACGGTGATGTGGGGAAGGCTGAGGGACGATGCTGTGACTCCCTGCTCGGTAGCTGTTGGTGGGTTGAGTTTGGAATCCTTCTGGAGTGTGTGTGTGTTCACAATACGTGTGTGAAATATGTCATGACCGAGTGGGGGGGGAGAGAAGGTGTGATTTAGGATTTCAAGAATCACTCATTATGTTCGGTGCTCCTGCAAATACATTTTTGTTTTTTTCTCTTGAGCAAAAGCACATATCATGTACAAATGGATTGTCACAAAGAAAGATTTGGTGCACTTGTTGAATAGATACAAATTCAAATCCCGCCAACATGTCCATATCCATAATGGATTGGGATTAGCGTTTTGGGGATGAGGCACTTACGTTTATTATAACCAGTTGAAAGGTCCAATCCTGAGAGAGGACCAGGTTCTCTGTAGAGGCAGACCTCTCCGTCTTCCATCAGATGTTTTGTTCAAGGTAGAAGTTTGAGACCTCCAGAGCACAACAGCGGGCGGGGTGAACTAAGAGGAGCACAGCGAACCAGTGGGTTTTCTCCCTGTATTTATTTTGTATTTATGCATTCAAACGGTCCTCTTTTGATCTTTATGTGTGTAAGTTGGGGTTCTTCGTGCTTGTGAGAATTGACACTTTCCTTCAAATGACTTATGAATGATGCTACTGTTTTGGTGAATTAAAGGAAATGGCCATGATGGGATTCTATTTCTGTTCTGTTTTACGTGAACACTGAATTATTGTTTTTTAGCTTTCTCATAGGAAATGCATATCTTCCTTTTCCGTTGCTTTAAGTTACAAGATTGTAAGAATGTGCAGTATTCAGACTTTCCCATTTCCTTTTTTTTTCCCATTTTCCTTTATCTTTAGGACAAGAACAGATGACTCAGTTATATATACATAGTGAAACATGCCAAAAAGCAGATTGGTCAAACTCTCAATGCTGAATGCTGAAATTGGTAGATTGTGTCCTACATCTTAATCAGTAAAGATGGCTCCATTTCCATATTAACAGAAATAATCCAGTTGATTATTTGTTCTATGAAAGAAGGCAGAATTCTCTAGCCCAGCAAAAAAAGTTTGCTTTTACAGCAAACTTCTCAGTGTACAGTATGGTCATATTTGTGGCTGCAAGTGCTTTCTCTAAATCTTACGGATATGTCAAATATCCGCTGATGCGTTCAACTTCTACCTGGTGCAGGTAGTTCAAGTAGAACGGTTTTAACAAAGACAAACTGATTTAAACCTGATAACACAAATTATTTACTTGATAACATATTCTTATTTTATGTTCATTGTCTCAAGGACAAGGAAACCCCATCTACCCCCCTCTGTACAATATAGAGTTGTATTTGCTTTGTTTGTCAGAAATACAAGCAGCATTATTTACAGTTGTGCATTGCTTCATGTGTCTTTCTTGTTCCCCAGAGGTCACGGAATCAATGCTGGATGCTCATCTGAATGTTGTATGAACACCTTACCAACTTTCTAGCCTAAAGGTTGGACATGTATTCAGAAGAACATCAACTCGTAAGTAGTACACTGGGGCCTGCTCTGTGTACCTTGTGATCTGAATTCCACGCAGTAATGCTCTACTGGTACTATTGGTTACTAAGAAACGCGCGGACATTCGGCAGCCTTGACTGATAAGGAGACCTGGAGAAAATAGATCTATCAACACAGGCGTTGGGTTGCTTTGAATGATTTGAAAGTTCAATAATTTATTTCCTGGAAAAATAAAAATGAATTGTAAAGAGGGTGTCCTATTATTTTGTTTACAAACTCCTTTTTTGCACTTTTGTTTGTGTGGACTTGACCATTCTGATGGACTCTGGTTGAATGCACAACATTTTGAAGCAATCAAAACTTTTAATAACTGATCAGGCAAGTTAAAGCCTTTTATTAAGAGCTCTAGTAGTGGGAGGCAAATAAAAAAGAGGTTGATGTCTATTTTCTATTTTTTTTACAAACTATATATAAACTTACAATAGCACAACATCTCCTCCCCGCAAGCCCACAAAGACAAATGCAACTACCAAAAGCTTCTTACGTGAGAGCTAACGTAATAGGAGATCTGTTTCCTCAGATTGTGATTTTAAATCAATGTGGTTGGATATGATAGATGTTTTCTTAAACATTAGATCATCATTGTTGGATTTCTACTGACCACAAAAATATGTGGTTGTTTCTTTAATGAGCCGTATATTCCATTTGGCCATCTTGAGAGGTAGACTTAATCTGTATATCTTAATATTATTTTATTATGTATTCTTTACCCAAACGCAAATAGCTCATAGTTGTATAGTATTGTAATTATAACTGTAACTATCTTATCGGTGTACTACATCAGAAAGCATATAATTTTAGTCAATGCAAACATACTGATAAGAACACCCCTTTAAATCGACGGCAACATAGAGTGCCCCAGTCGCTCCGGAAGCAGCGAGAGCCCGGTGTGTGGACGCGCAGCAAACAGTGAGTGAACAGCGGCATTTCTAATAAAAAAAAGTAAAATGTATAGTCATTTCTTTATATGAGTAGGTCGTGGTTTTACCGGATTTACCGTTGGATCGTTCTAAGTGAGTCTTATCCCTGTTAACGTCACATCGGCATGTCAAGTGGACGTTTAAGCTGACATTAGGGCGGTAGCTTAGCCCGCTGCTATGTCAACACTAGCGGCGTTACGGTCGGAGGGTCCACCTTGGCGCTGCGCTATCCAGCAAACAAAAGAACATTCACCTCTGCTGCACTGAAATGATTATTTAGACAAGATCGATACACCACATCGAAAACGTAATAAAATAATCGGGTGGGTCATACACTTGGACTGGTATCAGAGCTGCCTTCAACCATAGATTTAACCAAAACGAGAAGCTAGCGTTATTAAACCCATTAGCAACCAGGTTTAAGCTCCCAGGTTGTAGTAGGATGGTAGACATTGGATTTGTGATTTAACCTTTGCTCTATGGATGATTCTGTCTTATGTCACGTTGTGAAGTTGAGGTCCTGGTCTTGATGTCCTGTGGCCTGTCCTGGTAGTGGGGTGAGGGGGGATACTTGGATAAGCGACTGACCCGGGGTGGGGGGAGTGCTGGTAAACTAATGACGCAGTTGTACACAGTGGCGCATTAGACTGACATTTGGATGTACTGATGAACATGGTTATGTTGACGTGCTATTCACATTAGGATTGTAAAGCTCTTGCTTCATTTTCTTGCTTATTTACGTTTGTGGGGGGAGGGTTAATACCGTATGGCTAGCTACGCTTTCCCTTTTTTTAGCTAAACATGACCTATTAACATGTATTCGCTTGTATATATTTTTCCTGTGTTGCGTTTAAGGTGTCCATGTTCTGCCGAATCGTGTTACATAGACCTTTATTATGGTTAAGATCACTTCATGAACCATGAAGAGATCTGAACACTGACAAGTGTAAGGTCACCTGGAATCTGTTGGTGACTGGCACCAGAGTAAATAGTGGATGGTGGTTGCAGTTTCAGATTATCAGAGTTTTGAAGGCTGTCTTCAAAACTCTGGCTGTGTTTGGTGTTGACTTGTGCTTGACTTCAAGTTCAAAGCGCGTTCAAAGCGCTTTTATCTTGATAAATATTGAATTAAGTTTATTCTCGGAACACGCCTTGGTGTGAAATGCTGTCACTATTCGGGTGGTTCATTAGTGAGCATGTTATCATTGTCCTCCGTTCAGTTTCATTCCCGAATCCCTCAGATTTGAATGGGATGTGGGAAACTAGATAAATACAGGTACGCTCATTAAGGTTTTTTCCGATTGACGTCTAGATGTGTATCTGCTGAGGTGTATTCATTTCACCGGCTCTTCATTGTTGTGTTTCTGCCAGCACCGTCTCGGCTCATGAAGCCCAAGGACAACATGGCGATGCCGGTGAAGAAGAAGAGGAAGTTCCCTGGTGCGGAGGACCAACGGATCAGAAAGTGTAAAATCACAAGGTGAACATTTCATACATCCTCGTTCCGCACCTTCGGTGCATCAGCCAATGACGAGATAAGAATTGGACCTGCTTTATTCCTCTGCATCAGCCAATGACGAGATAAGACTCTGACCTGCTTTATTCCTCTGCAAGGGAACATTTTGTTTGTGTGGATTCAGAACTCTGACCTCTTCATTGGCATTTGGATTTGAAATGGTTGAGGTGCATTCATTATACTTCTGACAGTAGCTATAAACGGGACAAACAATTTCCAAATTTCCCAATAGGGCTCCAAATGATCAAAACAACAAAAGGAAGAGTGCAAACTACAGATAAAGAAATGGCCAAATAATGATTTAGGGGCAGCAGTGGTGAAGTATAGTTTAAAAGCATCCTCAGTGATGGTAGAAGTCAGTGGGTTCAGAAGGGAGCTTGTTGAATACTGTTACTGTAGGAGCATTCTTCTTGCTCTGCTTGTGTCTCTCTCAGTCTGCGGCACTTGGCTGGCTGCGCCGGGGCAGCCTGTTGCTTGGGATAGAGTGACTTGCAAATGGTAGAAAGCAACAGGAGCCCTTCAGAGTGTGTGGGTGTGGGGGTGGGGGTGTGTGTGTGCTTGAACCTGGAGCCCTTCGCTTATTTTTACAAGACAATGCAGCACACAAATGTATTTGATTTTTTTTCCCATAATATTATATAATGGAAAATCACACCAGCATTGGCATATGTTGTCCATCCCAAAATACTCCCAAGAGTGTATTTATTTCAACAGTAGCCATCACAGTCCAGTATTCAGCTCTACTATAGTGTAGTATACGATACTAAATAAGTTATAAAGGTTAAATCTGGTCAATGCTTTTACCTCCTGTGATTGCAAACCATGTGAAACTAAAAGTATAGTTCCATCGACCGGTTTCCGTAGTCTTGAGAGAAAGTATGTAGGGTTGTGTGTGTGCTTGATTGACAGCTCGTTCTACTCTACAGCCTTCAGTTTTTACTATAAGCTCCGCCCAGGCTTCTCATCCAATCATAGCCCTCGCAGTGATCTACACTATAGACTACAGGACAACTTCAGAGCCAGCCTTTCTGCTTTTTGTGTGACCTTGGACCATCAATGTATAAAAATTGTCTACAGTTTGCGCTTGTGATGCACAGATATATAAGAAATAGCACATTCAATTTTCCACTGATAATATGTGATACAACATTTTCACTTCTTGAGGACGTGGTCAATTTAGTGCATTCTCCTGAAACCTTCGATTTATACCCATTTCCATCTTTATTGCGCTAGCGCTCTACAATTATATTGTATTGACAAGGTAGTCAGTTATTTGGAAACTTACAGGAATATTTTTTTGGAAAGCAAACGCGATTGAAAGCACGATGCTTATGTAGTTTCTATTTAGACGGTAAAGGCTGACCTTTATTGGTGGTCTTTAAAGTGGATGATGATGATGATGATGATGATGATGATGATGATGATGATGATTTCCCGTGTCCCTCCAGCTTCACGACAAGAACCCCGCTCCATGGGGAGCATGTGCTGGGTCCAGAGAAGACCTTCTCCACTAAGAAGTGCATGGCCTGGTTCCAGGTGTATGCCGGTCCAGACCACGTCCTGGGCCCAGATGGAATGGAGAAGTTCTGTGAAGACATCGGGGTGGAACCGGAGAATGTGAGTCTCGCGTGAGCAGCCGTTTTCGCCCCCCCTGTCCTCGTCTCAGCCAAATGGGATGAGTCAAAGGCCTGTGTCCTCTGACTCATCCAAAGGGGGAAGAGTCAAAGGCCTGTTTCCCTCATAGAAACGGGACCCCCTTATTAATGAGCAGGCAGCAGCTTCGCTCTATGGTGCCTTAAGGCAGGCTGTGTGAACATTGGGTATCAAACCCAGTACCTTTTTGGGCTTTCAGCCGAGCACAGTAGCTGCTACGCTGTCTGGCCTTCTGGAGTCCTACGCGGGTCGCTGGCAATATGGTTTTGGATGATGCTGTGTAGCTTAATTTGTTTGACTACATACGGGTAGAAGAAACAGTGGGTCTAGGCTTGAACGCAACATTGATGATGCAAAAAAAAAAGCCACCACCAACAATGTGGACCAATATTGTCTTGTTATTTTATTTTGCTCTGTACTTTCCCTTGATTGATGATGCAAAAAGAAAGCCACAGCCAACAATGTGGACCAATATTGTTTCGTTATTTTATTTTGCTCTGTACTTTCCCTTGATTGATGATGCAAAAAGAAAGAGCCACAGCCAACAATGTGGACCAATATTGTTTCGTTATTTAATTTTTCTCTGTACTTTCCCTTGATTGATGATGCAAAAAAGGAAGCCACAGCCAACAATGTGGACCATTTCTTCTCACCTCCCCTTCACTAGGTTGTCATGTTGGTCCTAGCCTGGCGATTACGGGCTGTTAATATGGGTTTTTTTACTAAAGAAGAGTGGCTCGAAGGAATGTCCTTATTAAAGTAAGTACTCCTCTCCCATCCTCCCCGCGTCATTTGACCGCCGGCTGTAAGGCTCCACGCCCATACCTGCAGACGGGTCCCTAAACCTCTGCCATGATCCCCCCCCCGCTCCCCAGGTGTGACAGCACAGAGCGGTTACAGAGCAAGATGGAGGACCTCCGCTCTGGCCTGAACGACGCAGCGCTCTTTAAAAACATCTACAGATATGCCTTTGACTTCGCCAGGGTGAGTAGGTCTGGTGGACCCGAGTTAGGACTCTGGGATGGGATTTAAAAGATAACGCCACCATACTGTACGGGGTGTTTTTAAATACTTTTAAAATAGTGAGGAGGAATATGAGTGGAATGAAACCACATTTCGTAACTAGGTAAAAGAAATGACCGATATTCTTGAATGATTGTCATTCATTGGTTTCTACCATTGTTTTAATTCAAATCGGTCACTCAGACGACATCATGTTACAGTACAGTACTTGGAATAATGCTGATGCAAAAATTGTTCCTGCCGGCCCTTCACTGCTGCTGCATCTTGATGGCTCGTCTCCATTCTCCCTCCCTCTGTCTCCCCCCCCCCCCCCCCAGGATAAAGACCAGAGAAGTCTGGACCTGGACACAGCCATGTCCATGCTGGACCTGCTGCTAGGGAGAACGTGGCCTCTCTTCCCCCTTTTTCACAAGTTCCTGGAGGTACCACGCCTATTCCGATGTACTCAGCATGTACGCACTTGACCCCGTTCTACCATTGCTCATGTGACCACTAAGCCAATGGGCGCTTCCAAAGGCCCACGGTCTTCCCTCACGTGAAGGACCTATTTATACGTCAGGAATCTGGCTGTCAGCTGATGCGGCTTCCTAGTGGTGACGTTGCAACATCAGGTGGTTCTGAAATGGGCATGAACATGTTTCTGACGTCTAGCGCTACGTTAACTCCCAACTCTCACAACAAAAAAAGGGTCTTGAAAAGCCGGATCCCGGCCAGCAGGATCCTAATCGCAATCCTCGACAGGTTATCACACGCTGGCTCTATCGTGTTTGTCGTATAGTGGAGAGTGTAGTAGGTTATGAGTGCCACAGACGAGTTTAGCCTGGGGTTGTAGGGAGTGCAGCAGAGCAGGATTACTGAGCACGCTGCTTTTGAGTATCGCTGTCAACGCAGTATGATTGTTTACAGCGTCACCTTTGACCTTTCACACCCAGCTCTGGGGCAGGATCGAAGTTTAATCAAATCGACTAATTAGTCTATTAAATGTCAGAAGTTCTGAATCCAAAGTGATGTCTTAAATGCTTGTATCTGAGAGGCAGGCAAGCAAACTAAATGATTCCTTTTTTTTAATTGGCCATAAACCAAATAATTTAATTTAACTGTCTGTAACACTAAGCAGTCAATTTTTTTTGTGTCTGATAAAAAGTAGTAAATATATACAAAAATTTGATTTGCTTTTTCTGTCGGTGACAACATGGTCGAACCCTTTCTGCTCATTCATGTGTATCTAATGTACACATGAATAATAACCCCGACCTGCTCATTCATGTCTATCTATGTACACATTAGTTCTC
The DNA here is from genome assembly GCF_902167405.1 of Gadus morhua. Lineage (NCBI taxonomy): Eukaryota > Metazoa > Chordata > Actinopteri > Gadiformes > Gadidae > Gadus > Gadus morhua. Next base: position 9,328,243 of record NC_044063.1, read on the forward strand.
TTTGGATACAAGTTGTGGCTGAATATCTTGCAATAGAAAAAAATATTAATAATTATTTATGGTTATCAATAAAGGTAAATAGTAACCCGCCCTCCTTTAAAAAAAAAAAAGAATAATCTGCAAAACCAACTGTGACCTGACCTCTAACCCCCCCCTTGCCCTGGACTCTGCCCTGCAGCAGTCCAAGTACAAAGGGATGAACAAGGACCAGTGGTACAACGTCCTGGAGTTCAGCCGTACCATCAGCACAGACCTCAGCAACTACGATGAAGACGGAGCGTGTGAGTGGCCTTTCTGTCGGCCCCCCCGGGGGCCCGGCTCCCAGGGGGGGCCCCCAGTCTGATTCCGTTAGACTGAACCCACATGAGCTCTATTGAAACCCTACAGCTATGCTCTAGGATAATTTCGAGTGCTTTTTTTTTTTTTTATTCTAACGCTACAAATTAAAAGTCACAATGAGGCAGGTGGTCCATAAGCCTCACTGAAGGAGCCCTCGGTCTCTTGTTGAGAAGTGGAAGGGCGCTTGGCTCTTCCCAAGGATTCCCTGTGTGGAGACGTAGTCTCGCTCGAGCCATGAGAAGCTGTGGAGGTGTGTCCCTCTGCTTGTATTTAGTAACTTGTATTGAGATGTAATCTGTCTCTGTTCCTTCTGTCCGTCTCTCTGTCTGCGTCTGTCTGTAGGGCCCGTGCTGCTAGACGAGTTTGTGGAATGGCAGAAGTCTCGGCCGATAGCCTCATAGCGGTGGAACTCAACCAAACCAACCCTGTGGAAGACTGGGGGGGGGGGGGGACACTCACCGGTTCGCTCACTCACTCGCTCATCACAAAACGGAAACAGAAAAACCAACAAGAAAGGTTGAGGGTTCTCAGCTGTACTCTGGACTACAGACTCATCCGATGAACTACATAAACACTCATGCTTATAGGTTACAAGCACATGCATGTACACACACACACACACACGCACACACCATACATGCAAACACTCACGCACTCCACAGATCACTCAATGGCCCTGTTCACTCTCCAAGCAGCCGTTTGAGCCGTTAATCTCATGAGAGACTTTATACAGTGTTAATTTAAAAAAGATCGGAAAAATAATAATGGGGCGGGGGTTGGTACGTAGAGGGTTGGGGGGGGGGGGGGGGGGGGGTTCATATTTCATCTGTAACCACGGTTTATAATGAGTATTGTAAAATCGGTTGTGGAATTGATCCGTTCTGTATAATTCTAGGTTTATTCCCTTTTTTGAGTCTTAATTTGTTTATAGTTTTCAGAAGAAGAATAAAAAAAGCTGAATTGTGTTAAATTGTACCATCATTATTGTATTATCTTATTATATTAATTGCTCATTGTGTTATATGATGGGGCCTTTGATGTATTGACGGCGGGGTAGATTGTGATGTGTATGAGTAGTCCTCTGTAGGGGAGCGGGGACTTTTCAGTAGGTCTGAACCACATGTCCCAAAGGTTCTCCCCAACATCCAGGAGAACACCAAGATGCTTCCAGTATTAAATGCCCAAATATGAATGAAATATCAATCTGTGACGGAGTGGGTTTAGTGTGACTAATGGCTGTGGATCAATCTTGCTAGTTGGGCTATGTGGCCGTTCTGTCTGGTCCGTTTCAAGAAAGCTCCAGCATAAACGTCTTAATTCTTGCCATGCTCGTTTTTAATAAGCAATTGGCATCAAGGTGCTCAATCGTATTTTCCTGTGAAGGCGCATTCTCTCCATAATGCATAATTAAACATTGGTCAACTTAAACAAGATGTGCTGTACTAGACCGGTGTGGACGGCCATCAGTCAGCGGGGCTGACGATGCCTGACCTCGGCCTGTCACTGAAGTCAAAAGCAGCTCTGGTTTTATAAATCCATGTTGAAGAAAGGAGCCGGGGAGAAGGGGGGGCTGGGACATCGCTCCTCCAACCCCGGCCCCCCACTGGGGAGGGTCAGGGGGCCGGCCGTAGCGGCGGCCATGATGGAGCTGAGACGCGTCAGTGACAGCGAGCGCTGTTTGAGCCTCGGGGCGGGGTCTAACTCGATGGAGGCGGGGCTAGGCAGGTGGCTGTACCTCTGGCCCTCGTCGTCATACTGGTACAGACGAATCACGCGGCTCCTCCGGCCCCGGGCGACGCCCGACTTGGCTGTGCCCTCGGCTCCTTGGTCGTTTTCGTTCACTTGTTCCCTCCCTTCCTTTCCCTTTTCCCGCTTTTCCTCGTCCTGTTCGTCTGAGGACGAGTCGCTGTTGTCGTCTTCTGAGGAAACGTCGCCGTGCTCCTCGCCCCCTCCCTCCTTCTGGCGCTCCTCTCCAGTGCTGGCGGTCTCCATCTGCCCCTCCACCACCACCTCCTCCCCCTCTGCCATGCCTTTGCTCTTCCTCCCTGTCCCTCCTCTTCCTCCTGCTTCGCTGCTGCCCTCGGTTATGGTTACCGTTGGAGACCGTTCTCCACTTGCCCTGCTCTCCTCCCAAGTTACCCCTGCCTCCCCCTCCCTGATGCCTCTCCTCTCCACTATCTCCCCTGGCTCTCCCTCTGTGTTCTCCTCCTCTGCCCTCCTATCGCTCCTCTCCTCTATCAGCTGCCCCACCTCATCTGTCTCCCCCACTCTGCTCCTCTCCTTCAGCCGCTCCTCCACCTCCTTCTCATCTTTCTCCCCCTCTCTGTTCCCCTTCTCTCTGCTCTCTCGCCTCACCTCCATCTCTTTCTCCTCCTTCCTGCTGTCTCTCTTCTCCTCCATCTCTTTCTCCTCCTTCCTGCTGTCTCTCCTCTCCTCCATCTCTTTATCCTCCTTCCTGCTGTCTCTCCTCTCCTCCATCTCTTTCTCCTCCTTCCTGCTGTCTCTCCTCTCCTCCATCTCTTTCTTCTCGTCCCTGCTCTCTCTCCTTTCCTCCAACTCCTTCTCCTTTCCCCTGCTCTCTCTCCTCGCCTCCACACATCCCTCCTCTGGCTCCCCCTCTTTCCTCTCCTTCATCCTCTCCTCCACCTCCTTCTCCCCCTCCGTGGCTCTCGTCCTCTGCACCTCCTCCTGGGCTAGACCCCGCCCCTCCAGGGGTGCGGCGGCCCACGGCTGCTCCCCGTTCTTGTGCCGGAAGCTTCTCTGGGGCTTGGGGGGCCACGGTGGGCTGGAGGAGCGAGTGGAGTCCAGGGTGGTCTCGCCACGGGCTGAGTCGCTGTCATCGTAGAAAACACCGCTGTTGTCTGGGACCTCCAGGGTTGTCATGGTCACCTGGCAGCCACGCCCGGTGGGTGGTCCTCGCCGTAGTGATTGGATCTTACCGGAGACGACCCGCAGACACCTGAAGGGAAAGCGTTTGGTTGTTCTGCTCTGTCGGGTCCGGTCGTATGAGTTTAGGGTTGTGGCCAAAGAGTCTGCAGTGGCAACAGTAACAATGGTCTCTGCTTTGGATATGTGAACACGTGAACGTGCACTATATACTGTGTAGGAGTGTTTATTTTATTAAGATACTAATTAAGTTTTCTTTGATAAAAGCGTCTGCTAAATGTAAAATGTAAATGTTTGTTATTCTGTGGGTGTGTAGCAGATTTAACCGTACCCACAAATAACTCGGCATTACCTCTTACACAGCCACATCACCATTGTTGTCATTGTTTTCTACTTGAGCTGTGTAACGTGTACGTTTTAGAAGAGATGTTCTGACCCACCTGAGGACTTGGGGCTGGCTCAGGACTCCGGCGCTGAAGCCCACCACGAAGGTCAGCAGCACCGACGCCACCATCGCCCCAGCAAACACACTGTTTGTAACACCTGCCTGCCCAGAGCCAGCCGGGTCCTCCCTGGATCTCGACTGGACCGGATCCGTCCTGGATCTCAACTGGACCGGATCCTGTCTGAAGCCTGGCTTGGTCGAGCTTCCTGGTGCCATTTGTCGGTCAGGACTGTTGTGTAAACCAATGTTGACCTGGTAAGGCCAGAGTGTTGTTCCGCTCTTGGCCGCTAGGAGGCAGTAGTACAGGCCGCTATGGTGAACGCTGGCGTTTGCTACGAAGAGGCTCCCGTCGCTTTGCATGGAAAGAGCGGGGTCAAGGTCGCCGCGGTTACCATGGTTACGGAGTTGGCCGAATGGGGTCTGCCAATATCGGATCACGCCTGAGGATGGAACATTTTCAAGCAACGTTTAATGAAATGCTGACTCCAGAGAAATTATTTCCATGCCTCTTGAAGAATGTCAAAAGTCATAAGTGAACATTATTGAACGAAGCATACTTAATTTTTCCCTAGAAATGTATCGGTTAAAAAACCCTGCAAACCAGTTTGAAAAACAAACCAAAACTCAGGGATTGCACTCACAATACGTTCTTTCCCCTTTGTGTTGCTTAAAATAGTGACTGCTTTCCTCCCCAGTTTTCAAACGACCCTGTGGTATTAATGTGCTTCATCTGTTTAATCTGATCTGGTAGTTTTCTAGGTTCAAAGAAGTCCAATACGTCACACAGACAACTCTCCCTATTAACTTGTATGTTCATGTAAACAGACTAGTATTCATTTGTTTGTACCTGACTGACATGCTTCGACTACTCCCTGTAGTCTTCTTCAGAAGAAGAAGACTTCTGCAGTCTGCAGTCAGGAAGTAGTCGAAACATGTCAGGTACAAACAAATGAATACTAGTCTGTTCACATGAACATACAAGTTAATATATCGAGTTAGATTTAATGAACTTTTTTGAGTGACCCTGTATGTAAATACATTCAGACCTTTGACACCGTTACCTGTGCTGTGCTAGGGCTGGTCTCATAGCCCTGCCCATAATGACTTTGTGGGGATGATGGCTGGTTTAGGCAGCCTCACCTGGCCCCAGTCCGACTGATCAGCCATCATTGCACACACTCAGGGAGAAATCCTACATTGTAGCATGGATCACCATCTTCTTGTCATGTGTCTGCAAACTCCACAATAAACCGGCTTTCAACCCCGCCACCCTGCGTGGTGAGGTGTCTGGAGAAGCCCAGGACACGTCACCTAGGGGAGTGTGGCAGACACCTTGGTGGCGTGTAGCATCGTATTTGCTGCAGACGTCATCCACTCACCTGTATGCGTTCTGTCCCCACAACGTAAGGCCAGTTCTGTCGAGGGATGAGCATTTATCCTGATGGTTTGGCCCAGGGTGAGAGCGCCTCCTGTTGTTGAGGCTGGACCAATCAGAAACGCAGCCAGCACCGCTAACATTTGGCTTTGAGTGGTTACCATCTTTATGGCCAGCCCCTAGACCGAGGAACACGCAAACACAAACGCGCACGCACGCACGCACGCACGCACGCACGCACGCACGCACACACACACACACACACACACACACACACACACACACACACACACACACACACACACACACACACACACACACAAACACACCAGGGTTATGACTTCTGGACACACACTTCTTTGAGGCCCCCACGGTGGAAGTGAATTTCGTTAAAAGTCACATTCCATGACCGGGGCAACCAGCAAGTTGACAACCATCTACCCAACATGGGCCCAGTGGCCGCTTTAACAACACAGCTCTCTGGGCAAGAGGACGAGGCACAAGGAATAAACGTGCACTGTTTTCATCCATATGTGTTCCGAAATAAGTGTGTCGGTAAGGATTTTGTGCAAGTCTCTCAAATGAATACCAATTCATGGCTCTCTACCTTTACCACCAGAAATATAGCAACACAAATTCCTCTCTCCAATTATTCACCAGGTTAAATCAGTGACCACCTCTCATGCTGCAGCCAGGAGAGCACATGTCCAGCGATGTAGAATATGTTTTATTCCCGAATACAGAACATATACTCGTGGCTGGCACTGGGAATAACTGTAAGATCAACAGCCATAGGCTGTAGAAGGGAGTCAACTGGTTTGGGTGTTTCTTTAAACAGACAACGCTGCAAATTCAATCACCTTCAAATCACAGACTGGAACATGGCTGGACCGGACAAGAATAACAACAGACTGGAACAGATTTGAGATGGCGTGTCCGTGAATGTTTCCAATACTTACATTCAAGCTGTGGAGCTGTCTCTTCCGACCAGGGAATGGCTTATCCTAACAATATGAGCTGGAGATGCCCTTTTTACCCATCTGTATTTCAAGTGTAAAGTGCAGTGTCTCACATGACATTTGCAGTGTCTTGTCCCAGAGGATGTTAAAGATTAATAGCATCAGAAAAAGAGACACACACACACACACACACACACACACACACACACACACACACACACACACACACACACACACACACACACACACGTTCTTAGACCTTTTTGCACAGCCACCATTCACAAAGAACATCCTCGTCCCTTTGCTATTCTTTAATTGCCTTTCTCAATGTGATTTGTCAAATCCATTTGAATTATTGTTATTGTTTAACTTTTATTAATATATTTAGACCTTGTTTTATACCATGCTTCTCTTACATTCGTTTGTATTGTATTGTTGTATGATTTTTTTTTCGTAAAGTACATTATTTTGTTTTCATGTTATGTGGAGTCTTTGAGAGATTTCCCATTTGAAAATAAACAGTTCAAGGTGTTCCATTTTTAAAAAATGTATTTCCACGAGTTGTTATGGTTATTATGGTTATTACCCAAAGAGCTTGACCGCCCAAATTCCTCTTTATCGTAATTGCTTTCTTTGGTCAACAATTCTGTAATTACAATTTTGGCCACAAGAGGCCAGTAGTGTCTAATAAGAGTTGTGTGTGTAACAAATCTTTTGTATTCCTTCACAAATCCGAAAACGTCCATATACCACCCTTCGTGTTTAATTATATTTAATAACCAGGCCTATACATTACAACATTGGTATATTTCCTCAAAATAAATGTAAACTGTAGTCAATTCGTTATTGTAGTCACACTAGTAGCTATTTCGATAGAGCTACTATCGTTTCCATATCCACATCTCTCATCAATCAATCCCTGGACTCTTCTTTGGCTGTCGATGGTCTTGTCCTCAAATAAACCCAGCTTTCCTCCGACCCAAACCTACTCCAAACCCCGATTTGCCTTCTGAGAGCTCCACCTCCTCCTCCTCCTCCTCCCATGTGCCAGGCTCCCTCCGTGCATGAAGTAGCCCAGTAGTTTGTTGTAAAACATCTCCAGTGCATCACCATCCATACGGACGCCGTTGTGGGGATAAGGGAGCACACCGTAACCTCCCGAGGGAACCGAGGACCGGAGAAAGAGCCCAGGCATCGCCGAGGGAGAACCTTTTTTCCAGGTACTGTTGTGCGTAATTAAAGCTCATAATGAGGCAGTCCCCTCCGTGTTGTCTAGAGTGGCCTCACGCTACTGCGGTGGGCACACATATTTCTTTTTCGGCCAACACCATCTAGGCGTTACATGTGTTTAGTTAAATATGATTAAGTGGAACATTTAAATATAAATAGTCCCCTTCTGGGCGCATTTTGTGTAATCATGTTTGCGACTTTCCCTGGCCCGTATCAATTGTCAAAGGGTGGACTATTTTAAGACGCTCAAACGAAAGTCAAAGCTTATTTGGGGTTCCTTTCATGGGAGATGTAAAAGCTTAAGAAAAAGTGCTTATATTTTCCAAAGAAAACATGTTGTCTAGGCGAGGCATGATTACCGAATAGTTTCTGCTGAATGGGGCTGCCGAAGACGGCCGGACACAACAGTGTCGATCTGCAGTGTCTCATTTTCAGCGGATAGATGCCTCCGCATTAAACCACACCCCTGGCGGGCTGGGACCCCATGATAGGGACTCGATCAACGGGCTGATTTAGGAAGCTCCGTGACTTTGTGCGTCTATTGAAAGCACGTGCTGTTTGTTTGGATTCAAACTGCCCCATTATACCCTTTATACCCCATTATACCCTAACTTTCTGAGCACGTTTGCCCTTCGTTTTGGCAGTTCGTTTTAATGAAATACTATAGAAATAAGCTAAGGATATAGGTAGCGTGAATGAGTAGTGAGGTTCTGTATAGAAACAGGTTTTGCGTTGAGAGACTTGAGACTTGAGACATGTAGGCTTAGACAGTCTTCCCTCCCCAACCCATACGACAGAAGGGTAAACATACTTCAGTTACCAACAGGATACCGATTGGGAAAGTGTGTGTGTGTGTGTGTGTGTGTGTGTGTGTGTGTGTGTGTGTGTGTGTGTGTGTGTGTGTGTGTGTGTGTGTGTGTGTGTATCTTTGTGTGTGACACTCTACCGAGACCTCTCCTTCTCCTCAGGGTTTAAATCATAGCCCATTCATTATACTGCAACATAATGTAATCATAATACAACCATAGTGTTGTATAGTGTTGTAACCATAGCATTTTATACAACAAACTAAGGAGAAACACATATTGGTCAAAGTGTTTGAATAGACTTGCGAAGTGTATTTTCTGTCGTCGAAGCTGCTGGAATACCTCACTCTATTTTATCAAGATGGAATGTAGTTAAGTGACTCAAAAGTATTTTTTAAATAACCAGATTCAGAACTTCCTGCTGCCGTTTGAGCAAAACAAAGGCCACTTTGGTTGGTGACAAAAAAAAAGAGACAGAGGACACACACACACACACACACACACACACACACACACACACACACACACACACACACACACACACACACACACACACACACACACACACACCCAGGACACAAACTGTCCTGTTAAGTACTGTCTGTCTCGCTCTAGTATTAATTGTACTGTGTCAGAAACATTTTGCGTGTTCGCGTTGCGGTTGATCCGCCAGTAAGACACGTTGGTTTCTGTTTTGTCATGTGACCTGACTTCCTCCTTTTATTCTTCTGACTCACTGTGTGTGTGTGTGTGTGTGTGTGTGTGTGTGTGTGTGTGTGTGTGTGTGTGTGTGTGTGTGTGTGTGTGTGTGTGTGTGTGTGAGTGAGATATCGCAGCTGTTGAGCCTCATATAACAGGATGTTAAGCAGGTACACACACACACACACACACACACACAGTTAATAACATGCATAGGGTTCGATGGATGCCAACTACCCACACACTTGTTGAGGAAGTGTAACATATCTTTCTTCCAGTATCAGGACAGAGGAGGGGACTGTATCCCAGGGCCTGGCTGTCATGCTGATCATGTGACCTAACACAGACACCCCACCAGAGAGACCGTTCTCCCAATGCACTGCCTATACCCCTAAACCCAACCAGATGGGTGGATAGACTGTAGAAACATAATTATGGAGGCAGCTTCCGTGACGTCGCACATTTGTGTTCACAAGACGATGTTGTGAGGTCTTCGATTTCTTAGTTTTAGTTTGCTTGGATCTTTGATTTCATGCTATTGCTTGAGATGTAACCTGAAGCTGATACAATCCATATTTGGCACATTACGGGCGGGAATTTAATGACCGCTCCAATGTTTTCTATGGCCAAAAGTCATTAATGTTAAATCCTGAATAACTCCTTTATGAAATAAATCTTTCAAACAGGAAAGCTAGCCACCGAATAATACATTCAACTAAAAACATTGCCTTGCATAACGAAAATTAAATCACAATTTTCCTATTGACTTAAAAAGGCAGGTGTCTGGTCTTTTTGCATCCGACCACTGAAACTCTACTCTGCTCTCTGCCTCTCTGCCTGCTGGTTCCTCTGTGTTTTCACAGAGGAACTGGTGTGTGTGTGTGTGTGTGTGTGTGTGTGTGTGTGTGTGTGTGTGTGTGTGTGTGTGTGTGTGTGTGTGTGTGTGTGTGTGTGTGTGTGTGTGTGTGTGTGTGGAGCAGGGAGCCAGTGGGCAGGGATGAGAGGGTCAGCTGATGTAGGGCACCTGTACAGGTGAGGCTTGGAGGCTTTATAAGGTGGACCACATCAGCCACTCTCTCTCTGTTCCCTAACAAAGTCACAGGTTGGTTTTGTTCCTCTTGGTTTTGTGGCTGATGTTTGAGGACATTTTGACCTGGTTTTAAGTTACGCTGCACACACCACTGACACACCTCAGCTTTCATTCTTACATTTCTTTATTTTGGTTGTATCAATACGACATAACCCTTTTAATCATGTTTGTGTGGACATCCTTGTGTGGATCTCAGAGCCTGTTTGCTACAATACACAGTTAAAACAAAACGCATCACTCGCTCAACTCACTCCCTTGCTCGCTCGCTCACTCATTCACAATCTCTGTCTCGAGAGCCCGTTCCCCCACTCCCAGCCGCCGCCTCACTCCATCACCGGCTCCCTAATGGGATCACTCCGCCGCTCCCTCATCTTTAAGTGTGTGTAACCGGGCGCTGTGGTTTCCAGGGCGATGGTGGTCCCGTACGAGGGCCAGTCCTTCTCCACGCTGAGGAGCCAGTGTCGGGAGGGGGGCCGTCTGTTTGAGGACCCGCTGTTCCCCGCCGCCGACCGCTCCCTCTTCTACGAGGACAACAGCATCGGCCGAGTGACATGGAAGAGACCCAAGGTGAGAGAGAGAGAGAGAGAGAGAGAGAGAGAGAGAGAGAGAGAGAGAGAGAGAGAGAGAGAGAGAGAGAGAGAGAGAGAGAGAGAGAGAGAGAGAGAGAGAGAGAGAGAGAGAGAGAGAGAGAGCAAATGTTGCATTTGTGTGTTTGTATAACCTTTGGGCTTTCCCTGTCTGAGAGGAAAAGTGCGTTCTGCTGCAGTGGGCTGCCCAGCTAAGCCAGACTGTTCAACATTGAGTGGGTCAGTGGGAGGCTGCTGAAGAGATGCTGACTCTGATGTGGTTTAGTCTCAAAGGGAAGGGTGTGCACTTTGCATTATGAAAATACACCAAAGGGACATCCATTCTTCACAAATAAACGCAAGGCGACTTGGAGCGGAACAAACTGAAACACTTAGTCATTGGAAATGATGCTGTCATTTTACTTTCAGTTAAAATGCATCGATACATTTCCCCTTTATTTTTGAGCATTTTCAAACTTGTATAAAAACGATTCACTCAAGTCAAACAATCCCATTGCAGCTAGCATTAGCTGTTGCACACGTCGCTCTCCCTGAAATGGAACAGGTGTAAATAAAGGTTCAGAAAAGGAGTTATTTGAACGTAAATCAGGACCATCTCCCTGATTTCACCCACCCAGGGAGGGGGGGAGACCGTTATAATACCTGGGATGGTAACAGAGTCTGTGGAGTGGGGGAGATGGCTTCTGTGTTCTCTGGGACAGGAAGCGGTTGGGTGGCACCCACACTTCAGCTACATCATGTTCTACCGCAGAGTGGTGCATGCTGGGTCATTTTGTTGTGGGTTTGATTTGTGTATCTGTGTGTACTCGGGCGTCGCTGGATGCCTCCCCCTCGTATGGGTTAGACGAGGTGTGTTTGTTTGACTTCCAAAGCCCTCGTGCTGAAGTGAAGCAAACTGCATCCTGACTACAGCTGGGTGAAATGTCTGTGAAATGTGGCTCTGTGAGGCCAAGTCAGTACACTCCCTGTCTTAACCTTAAATCAAATAAAAGTACAGTGCAGTACAAACAGTAATCCTGGAGGTAGTTGGTCCGGCTACCTTTCTGTGTTTTGATTATTGGTGTCAAGTCAATTTTTATTTCTATAGCGCATTTACACACGGCTGAGCCGCACCAAAGTGCTTCACAAGAAAATGCTTAACCCTCCTATTATGATAGGGGACAATTTGACCCGATTCAATATTAAGAGTCTCTAAAAACAAACACACTTTATTCAGCTAGATTTCTTATGACTTTTCCTAACTCTATAGGGTAAACATGGAAAACAAAAAAAACACATGTCCTGTACACATTTTGTACACATCTGTGTTGTTGGGGTTATTTTGAACCCTAGCAGTATTATTCTATAAAACCCGGATTTCTATCTTGTTTTTTTTGTGTTGGGTGTGGGTGTGTGTGTGTGTGTGTGTGTGTGTGTGTGTGTGTGTGTGTGTGTGTGTGTGTGTGTGTGTGTGTGTGTGTGTGTGTGTGTGTGTGTGTGTGTGTGAGAGAGAAGAGAAAACAGTTCCCAAGAGATCTCTGACCATTCAAGAAGCTATGAGAGAGGCAGGACATATTTCCCGCGAGAAATCACAGTTCTCGTTACAACGCTGATAATACTCGCAGCATGGGGGGGGGCAAACATTCAACTGCGAGAACTCTGATAATTCTTGCAGTATGTGGGATGGGGCAAACAAACATTTCTCTTTGCATTTGTGCCTCAACTAAACATGTTGAAAATGACCACCAGACAGGAAAATATCTGTGTGGCCGCTGGGCTTTCAGGGTGTGCTCCTGATGAGAACGAAGCAAGTGAGATAAGACATTCTGACCCTCCTGTGGTTTCTCAAACACAATTATACCCCCTTGTCATATCTCAACCACCAAGAACTGACATGACTTGACATGACATGCTGATCCCCAGTTACAAGACAGGGTAGACTGACTGCAGCTAATGTCATCTAAATGGTTAGACGCCCCAGATATGCTAGCACCAGTCATATACAAGACAATCTGCATTTGAACTATATTATATCTTACTATGTATAAATACATTACTATATTTGAATATCAACATAAAGCCCGGAAAACATAATTTGTTTTTCATTTTAGGTCTATGAATGAGATAGTACAGTGATTTGCATATTTCGCAAAAGTCATAATACAAGCAATACTTGATGTATAAGGGAAGTTAAGGAAGTAAATCTGTGCCATCGGATTTTGAAAATAAAAAGCCTTTGAATTCTAAGCACTGAATATTTATTCATTGAAATAACGTGTCTGGATTTTTTGCCTCTGGATATAACTCTAAAAACAAATGATGTTTGAATGATGTGATGTGTGAAATGAATAAATGAATGAGAAAAGCAACGGTGGTGGACCTTACTAAACGCCCTATCCATTGTATCGGTCTGTAAAATGCTGATCAATGCTGAATTTTTTAACATTGAAAAATAAAGCTAAAAATGATTTATTGAACATTTTAAGAGTTGAAGAGTTGAGACAAAAAATCCAGATACGTTAATTCAGTGCATAAATATTCATTGCTTAGAATTCAATGGCTTTTTATCTTCAAAATCCGTAAGAAAAAAAAAAGTACTTCCATAGGCAGTCATGTATCATTTACTGGGCTATGAAGATGTCAGCAGGAAGGCCTAAAGTAGTTTCAAAGTTGTATATTTATTTGAACATAATAAGAGGGTTGGCGCAAAGAAATGGCCTAAGGCAAAAATAAATAAATATAAAAAACAACTCGGTGTGCAATATGTTTTCATGAGTCACTTTATCCGCCTCCATATTCAAAGCAGACGTTCAGAAACAATTGAATAACAACTAAAAAGCAAAAAGAAATATAATAATATTTTCAAATAATTATAAATAAATGCATTTAGGAACTGTGGACCTAGTGGCCACTCCCTTATAATAGTGAGGGAGACTTTCACACAGTGATTCCACGTCACTACTCAAAGTGAAACTTTGAAAGTGAAAGCAAAAGCGAGCCAATGAGAGAACGCCAAGACTCGCATACGGGTCGGATCAGTCGTTTTGTATCACTCTGTTACTACAATGGCGGACATAACATCCCTAGTGAACGATCTGTCCTGTTCGGTTTGCCATGACATCTTTAACGACCCTGTTATCCTATCGTGTAGTCACAGTTTCTGCAAAGGCTGTCTGCAGAGTTGGTGGACTCAAAGCCAGGAACACCGGTGTCCACTTTGCAAGAGATCTTCAAAGACCGAACCACACAGGAATATTGCTCTGAAGAACCTGTCGGAAGCCTTCCAGCAGGGGAACGCGGATCTATGCCCTCTGCACAGTGAGAAACTCAAGCTCTTCTGCCTCGATGACCTGGAGACGGCGTGTCTCATCTGTCGAGATTCTGAAAAACACGCCAACCACAGATTCCTTCCTGTGGATGAAGCTGCCCCGAGCCACAGGAAAGAAATTCAGGAATTACTAAAATCCCAGAAGGTAGAGTTAAACGACTTTGTTGAGACCAAGAGAAAGTGTGATCAAATAGCAGCACACATTAAAGTCCAGACCGCGCACACCGAGAGACAGATTCAAAAGGAGTTTGAGAAGCTTCACCAGTTTCTCCAAGATGAAGAGAAGTTCAGGATCACTGCGCTGAGAGACGAAGAGCAGATGAAAGGTCAGAAAATAAAGAAGACGATTGAGGAACTTTCGAGGCAGATAGAAACCATTTCACACACAGTCTCCGAGATGGACGAGCAGCTGGGGGCTGGAGACGTTTCCTTCCTGAAGAAGTACAAGGCTACAGCAGAGAAAGCAGCCCAGCCCCGACCCTCGCCGGCTCTACCCGAGGGAGCGCTGCTGGACGTGGCCAAACACCTGGGCAACCTGGCCTACGCAGTCTGGAAGAAGCTGGAGGAGAAGGTCTCCTACTTTCCTGTGATCTTGGACCCCAACACCGCTGCCCCCGATCTCCACCTGTCTGATGATCTGACCAGCGTGAGGTGTGGAGCGAGACAGCAGCTCCCTGAGAACCCAGAGAGGCTGGAGTATGGCGTGCTGGGATCAAGGTCACTTGAATCAGGGACCCGCACCTGGGAGGTAGAGGTGGGAGACAGCGCCCACTGGGAGCTGGGTGTTGGCAATGGTATCAACAGAAAATCTGATCTAGAATCGGTTTCATTCAATAATTTTTTTATTCCATTCTTTCCTGTTGAATGTTTTAAAATAGAGATTCATAAAGGTAGATACATATCACATAAAAATAGATACCTACCACATGAAGGGAGTTACCTAAAACAGGCACTTACACAATCGGTTGATATCCCAGCGATGCAGAAGTTACAGAGGATCAGAATGACGTGGAATCCGACCACTCATGAAATGTCCATCAGTGATCCTAAAACCAACCAGACAATAAGCTCATGTGGGCACCCATTAATGTCTCTATTACCATTTATCCATTCCACTGATGCAGTTCCTTTGAGTATTTGCCCAGGGAAGAACCTGCCTGGGAGTTAGGAACGATGTGAGTGTACCTGTACTGCTGTTTATTTCTGTGTTGTTAATCATATTCTGTATTGTCCTTGTTGATCTGTAAGCGATGGAAAACAGAAAAATAATTTAAATAATGCAAATAATAATGTTTAGACATGCATGTTTTCTTGGACACATGCTGAAAGACGAATGTTGTATGGTTTCGTCAGATCATGTTTAGGTTTATATGATGTGGAAATGTATTACTAAGTTTGACTGGGTAAAATGTTGTGTAAATGTATTACTAATTAAGTTAAACAGGATACGTGATGTCTAAATGTGTGACATAGTCATTATATTATTATTAATTATGTCATTAAATCGAACAGGGTGATTGATGGGGTGGTTTTGCCTATTGCTCAACTGCTCATGAGTCATCATTTGTCAAACGCCATCACAACAGATCAGTTGGCGACACAAAGGTGTGTTAGCAGCATAACAATGGAATGTCAGCAACACAAAGAAGAGACGCATTCAACGCAACAATCATAGCGCTGCACCGTCCCAGCAGCAGTTTGGGTGGTGAGGTATACTCACGGAGGACCTTTGGGTTCTCTTAAGGGTTGTAGTTAATTAATAAAACAGTAATCATTTACGATTGATCAAGTGAGTCTATTAAATGTTAGCAATAATGGAAAAAGGATCATTACAACTCACCAGAGTGTAAGGGGAAGCCTTAAATATTCTTGATTTTGTTGATTTTATAATCAATGAACCAAATTACAGAAGCGTTAAGCAGCAACTGTATTTATAATTCACAAATGACTTTTCATCTGTCAAAATCAGATTTCATTAATCTTCTGTTGATTGACTCATCAATGATTGATCGTTGCAGCCCAATGCTCCACTGTCGAGGAACCATCCAGTTCAGTCGGCTTTCAGCTCATGTACGTGAAACAGAACCTGGTGGTTGTACTTTATCTGAAGAGTAACCTTGTTAGATCGCTCTGCCTGGCCTCCAGTGGAGCACCAGATGCCAGTAAGGTGCGGCTGGTGTGCGATGAGTGTTTGGTCTCCTAGCGCACCCACAAAAAGCTTCACTAGGCCCAGGCTGAGGTCACTAATGGGTGATAAGCATGAAACATTAATGATCTACACTCTTCTGAGATAAGACCGAGGAAAGGCCATTCTTCAATCCATCAGTAGTATCAACCGGCTGACAGACTGAAGACAATAACTTGTTCTGTTTCCGAGGAGCCGTTAATCCTGACTAAGTAAAGCTTTGGCTTTAAACAAATATCCACTGAAACGAACTGGATATGTTTTAAATGTTCTCTGCAGTATGTTCTCTGCCTGACCCAGTTCACCGTCATGAGGACCGGCCCAGATGATTTGTGAACACGCTACGCTAAGATTAGGCTACATTTACATGTTGTTATGCCAAACTAAAAATATAGTGAGCCTTCCGTAGCTGCCGTGCTTAGTCATCTTCTAGGGTGTGTGTTTGTGTTGGGTTTAAGTCACTCCTGTCATTTGGCAGCCTTCCACTGGGAGCTTGAATCCATATGCTCTGTGGTCGGGGCCTCCCAGAGTCCCGGAGATTAGCTTGTCATTTAAAAGAGGGCAGCGGCTCCTGGAACAAGAGGTGCTTTTGATCGCAGGCCTTACAAGTCGAACAAGGTTTTCATCAACCTAAGACCCCAGCTGTGCAAAATTACAACCTGGACAGTTAAAGATAAACTGAAACTAACATTTACATTTAGTCGTTCCCAGCTTCTATCCAAAGTGTTCTACAAATGAGGCTCAGAAGAAGCCTTTAACTACGGTTAAAGTAAGGAGTAGCTGAACAAAGTAGCTTACGGATCAACCAATCAGAGATCATACATTTAAACAACTTATAAGTTCAACATAGCAGCTCAACATCTTTCATCACCCATTTTGCCCCGTAGGGTTTTCCCATCCATGGTTCCCATGGTAGTTTTGACCTGGTAACCGGAGAGGTCTACTCCACCCAGAGCACCTTGCTGGCAGTGGGGCGGTTATCTGGTGGCTATTGGAAAACAAACCATACCTACAGTAGTCCTAGACCAGGATGTGCTTTAGAAAGACAGAGGACACACACACACACACACACACACACACACACACACACACACACACACACACACACACACACACACACACACACACACACACACACACACACACACACACACACACACACACACACACTATCACACACCATCTCTGCCCATCTCTGGGTGTGTGGAGTGTTGTGATTGAAAGCCACTGTCTTTGACTTGCTGTTATTTAAACTTTAGTGTAAAGCGCTTCATTGCCAAATAAATGACTTACTATGTATGACAACACTATTAGTTGTCATGTCATATAACTAGCAGTTCCATGAACATTAACATCTCAACGGAGCGTTTTGTTTGTTGTTTGTGTCCTTGAGTCGAGATATCCTGCCAGTGTTTACTGTGATCGAGAGCCAACTCATTACTACAATAACATGAATGTTACTGTGTGTGTGTGTGCGTGTGTGTGTGTGTGTGTGTGTGTGTGTGTGTGTGTGTGTGTGTGTGTGTGTGTGTGTGTGTGTGTGTGTGTGTGTGTGTGTGTGTGTGTGTGTGTGTGTGTGTGCGTGTGTGTGTGTGTGCATCCGCTCAGAGTGTTATGGCACCCCCTGGTGTTGGCAGATCTGTAAGAGAGTCTGATTTCTTTATTTGTTTCCTCCCTCCCTCCCTCCCTCCCTCCCCCAGGAGCTATGCAGTGACCCCCATCTCTTCGTGGATGGACTCAGTGCCCACGACCTGCACCAGGGCCAGCTGGGCAACTGCTGGTTCGTGGCGGCCTGCTCCAGCCTGGCGTCCAGGGAGGCGCTGTGGCAGAAGGTGAGAGAGAGAGAGAGAGAGAGTCTAAACAAAGATATCTCATCTCATCTCATCTTTTTCCGCTTATCCGGGGTCGGGTCGCGGGGGGAGCAGCTCAAGCTGGGGGCCCCAGACATCCCTTTCCCGGGCCACATTGACCAGCTCTGACAAAGATATACAAATAAACATAAATACAACAGTATAACAACAGTATATACAGCTTATAACAGTTTCACAGTTCTGCTGTCTTCCAATACAAATTCTGATACAATAGTAGGTGAATGGAGATGCGTCTCATAATGTTATACAGCTGTAGCTGGTATCAAGAAGGTCTCAAAACATTAGCACAAGCTCAAATGAAGGAATAATAAGCTACCGCCAAAAAAGGAAGATATTAGCAAGGTTATTGTTGAGTCCGTGGCTAACAGTGGGACAGCTTTCTGTTGTGTGTATTTCAAACCCCTTTTCTTTCAAAATCTCTTCTTGACCAGAGGTATCTCGTCTATCAGACAGAAATGGTTTGTTGAACACATCTGTCCTCCATTACTGAAATTGCAGAGGAGGAGTCGGGAGAGAAGGAAAGAGGCAGAGGGAGAGTGAGGTAAAAGGACAGTGAGAGAACAGCCTCATTGGGGTGGGACTCGGGGACTAGCTAACCAGGGGACTAGCTAACCAGGGGACTAGATGACAAGGGGACTAGGTAACAAGGGGCCAGTGTGTTTTGCTGACTTACCCCCTCATGCAGAACAAACAGATGTGTTGCTGGGGCCAGTGCACTCTGATGACATCACACCGGGGAAGTACCAGAGCGCCCCTAGTGGCAACAGCCCCTAGTGACATCTGACCTCTCTGCTGACATCAACGGGTCGTGTTCACGCAGTTAGCATGACTGAGGAAGCGTTAGAATTAAGTGGGTTATGTCTTCGGAGATTGTATTTCCCATATTACTTCCGATATTTCTGAAAGAAGACTCTAGTTCTCTATCTCTGGCTCTCTCTCTCTCTCTCTCTCTCTCTCTCTCTCTCTCTCTCTCTCTCTCTCTCTCTCTCTCTCTCTCTCTCTCTCTTTCTCTTTCCTCTTTTTCCCTCTTTATTTATCTTTCCTCCCTTGTTCCTGTCTACTGTCACTAGCAGTCACAACAAGAGAGCAGGCACAGGCGCATGGACGTACGCACACACGCGTCACTCTATTGATCAATGTTTGAGGGGATTCATTGATCCATTTCTGCTCTTCTTTTTCGTGTTGGACACCATTGCAGATACTAAAGATTTAATTGAACCACACAAACAAAAAAAGGCTGTAAAAAAGCCAACATTCATAATTTTATTAAGATTTGGTATAAAAAAAGCTTTATTATTAACACATTTGATGTATTTTAGATTTTGTTATCACTTCCTTATTATTAAATTGTTTCAATGGTAACTCATTTTCAAATTTTCTTAAAAATGTAATTTTTCTCTTCAAGTTTCAATTCAGTTGTACAACATTTCGAGAATGGATTTCGGTTTTTGCAAACGTTGAACCGTTTAAACATCTGCTTTTCAAAAACGAATGAGGCAAACAGGAGCTGTTCTATGTCGCTAAACGTTAGCAGGCCGCCAAACGAACTACACGCTACAAACACGCACCGTCCCTCGTCGCCTTCATACACACGGCCCCCCCGTCAGGCAGGAGATGTAATGGTTTCTAATGCATGCAAAACAGAGATCTACGGACGAGCAAAGATGATGAGCAAAGACGTCAAAACAAAGTCCAGAAGAGGATGAAAATCAGAAGTGCTGTTGAAAAGGGTTGGCGGCGAAGCGTCTCAACGGACCCCCCGGCCCCCCCGACGGACAGCTGACCGCCGCTGACCTCAGGAAACCGGTCCCAGCAGAGGGGTTGGGGGTCCACCGGTCCCACTACTCGGGCGTGAACTCCAGCGAGCAGCTGACCTTGTCGGGCGTGGCGCCCTCCTTGTAGGCGATCAGGAAGTACATGACCTTGCGCACCTTGGCCATCTCGGCGATGCGCTCGCCGAACTCCTGCATGTCGGCCTCCAGGCACTTGAGGGGCAGGTCCACCGGGTCGCCGGCGTTGCGCCAGAAGGTGCCCACGGGCTCCAGCAGCTGGCGGGTCATGAGGTGCGTGAGGTCGGGGGTCCAGAGCTGGGAGATGCCCGTGACGGTGACGCGCCCGTGGCCGGTGAGCGCCACGTGCCAGCGCGTGAAGGCCAGCTCCTGGACGCGGAAGTCCAGGCGGTAGGCGGCCTCGTGGGGCAGCAGCAGCCGCTCGCCGTCCTGCCGCTTCTGGCCCGTGCGCTGCAGGGCCGCCACGCGCTGACGCATCAGCTAGAGGGAGGGGGGGGGGGGGCGACGTCAGAGGGGGGGGGGGGGGAGACAAAGGGAGGGGAGGGGACGTCAGAGGGAGGGGGGGGAGGCAGAGGGAGGGGGGAGGGAAAGAGAAAGAGGGTGGGAGCAAAACAGAGAGTGAGAGAGAGTAAGGCAGAGGAGGAGAAGGGGGAGGGAGGAGGGAGGGAAGGAGGGAGCAAGAGGGTAGGAGGGGGAGAAGTAGGAGGGAGGGAGGGAGAGAGGCAGAGGAGGAGGGGGGCGGGAGTGAGAGACGCAGGGGAGTAGAAGGGAAGGGAGAAAGAGAGAGAAAAGTAGACGAGGAGAGAAGGAGCAGAGTGAGAAAGTAAGAGAGAGGGGGAGGGCAAGGGAGGAAGGGGGGAGGGAGTGTTGTGGAAACCAGGGAGAAGGTGGTGAGGAAGAGGTAGGTGGATGGAGAGAGAGAGAGAGAGAGAGAGAGAGAGAGAGAGAGAGAGAGAGAGAGAGAGAGGGAGAGAGGGGGAGAGGGGGAGAGAGAGAGAGAGAGAGAGAGAGAGAGAGAGAGAGAGAGAGAGAGAGAGAGAGAGAGAGAGAGAGAGAGAGAGAGAGAGAGAGAGAGAGAGAGAGAGAGAGAGAGAGAGAGAGAGAGAGAGAGGGAGGACCAGAGCAGCAACCAAGAGATGAGCAGAGGGTGAGGATAGAAATAGGGGGGGAGGCGGGGGGAGAGTGCTGATGAGGGGTCGATGCTGGTTGGCTGGTTCCTGAGTCGTCTGTACTACCAGCCAACACTGACCAACACGCCACATCACATTTCATGCAGTCAGAGCGTCATATCAAAAACAATATTTATGCAAAAAAAAAATCATAAAATGGAAAGCGTTGCTATGGCAACGTTCCAATCACAGCCCAAGCCAATGCCAAGGAAAGTTCACTTGTACGCTGGGAGGGAGAATTCAAATACGTGTTTTGCTCATTTTTCAATCATGCATCTGCTGTATATTAAAAG
>NC_044063.1:9354273-9361773 GCF_902167405.1 Gadus morhua
GGTACTTGGCTTTGCTTCTCACACCCTATAACCCTGTTCGATCTTGGAATATGTTATTCTTTTAGTATTACTTCATGGGTATGTCAACATACTTCAAACAAGCGGTGATCAAACGTCACCAAATTACCTCAAATGTCTTGAGAGCTCTTTGTGTTCCCCTTTCTATCGCCCATTATATTTTTCCCTTCCTGTTTAGTTAGATGGCGTTTCTCTTTGCCACTGTTCCAGTCTGTAAGGGCGTGTTTCGAAGGCTCCTGTGTGGATACACCTGTGCTGACGTGTGTTGTTGTTTTCTTTCTGTGCCCGCAGCTCGGAGGAGTGGCAGAAGGTCAGCAAGAGCGAGCGGGAGAGCATGGGCGTCACCGTGCAGGACGACGGGGAGTTCTGGTGAGTGGCGTGTGGTGTGCCGCTGCCATCTAGTGGTAGACCTGGATATGACAGCTGGATGAAATTAATGGATGAACTTTGTAGTCTCTAATCAGGATTCGGCTCTATGTCTCTCCAACTCTCTCCCTAACCCCTCTCTCTGTTTTTTCTTGAATCAATCCTATCTGTCTGACCCTTTCTCTCCATCTCATCTGCGCTAATTGCTATCTTGTAGCGGTTTATCTCTCTCTCTCTCTTCGACATCCTGTCAGTCCAGTGTGGGTGGTCCGGGAATATGTAGTTTTAATTATAGGATGTATTGATAATTATGTTTGTTGTCAAGATAATATTCCTATACTGACAAATATGTACATATTTTTAACATTAATATATCATTATTTGTTTTTTTTGTGTTTGTGCGTGTTTGTCTGAATGTTTGTGCGTGCGTGCGTGTGTGTTTGTCTCTGTCTGAATGTTTGTGTGTGTGTGTGTGTGTGTGTGTGTGTGTGTGTGTGTGTGTGTGTGTGTGTGTGTGTGTGTGTGTGTGTGTGTGTGTGTGTGTGCGTGTGTGCGCGCGTGTCTCCTCCAGGATGATGTTTGATGACTTCCTGGCTAACTTCACGGACCTGATCCTGTGCCGTCTGATCAACACCTCCTACCTGAGCTTCCACAAGACCTGGGAGGAGGCGGTGCTGAGCGGGTCCTGGAGTCGCCACGACGACCCGCTGTCCAACCGCGCCGGCGGCTGCCTCAACAACAAGCTCAGCTACATGCAGAACCCGCAGGTGTGTGTGTGTGTGTGTGTGTGTGTGTGTGTGTGTGTGTGTGTGTGTGTGTGTGTGTGTGTGTGTGTGTGAGTGTGGATGGTGCAGGGTAACCAATGTAAAAGTAGAAGAGCATCTCTTGTTTATATGTTGTAGCACCTAAAAGCAGTTGCTTTACTTATTTGGTGCTTTTTTTTTACTTGTAATGATTCTTCACTTCACTTCTTTTTGGGGTATATTTTTCATTGTTGAATGCACTTTTGTGTGTTTGTAATTGGTTTGTCTCTCTGTGTGTGTGTTAAGTATGTGTTTGATGTGAAGAAGCCAGAGGACGAGATGCTGGTGTGTGTGTGTGTGTGTGTTGGTTTGTCTCTCTGTGTGTGTGTTTAGTACGTGTTTGATGTGAGGAAGCCAGAGGACGAGGTGCTGGTGTGTGTGTGTGTGTCTGTGTGTATATGAGTATGTGTTAATGAGTTTGTCTCTCTGTGTGTTCAGTACGTGTTTGACGTGAAGAAGCCAGAGGACGAGGTGCTGGTGTGTCTGCAGCAGAGGGACCGCAGAGCGACACTGAGGGAGGGTCGAGGAGAGAACCTGGCCGTGGGCTTCGACATTCAGAGGGTCCGTACACTGCGTGTGTGTGTGTCTGAGGCCCAGGAATATGTAGTGTAGTGTGTGTAGTTAAGAGTTATGTCTGAATTGTTTGTTGTGATTGATAAATATGTTTGTTGTGAAGATAATATACTGACAAATAACAAGAGATATTTATACATATTTTCAATCATTTTTTGTTCTTGTGTCTGTATGTTTGTGCTTGTGTGTGTCTCCGTGTGTGTCTGTGTGTGTGTGTGTGTGTGTGTGTATCTCCATGTGTGTGTGTGTGTGTTTCTCCCTGTGTGCAGGTGGAGCTGAACAGGTTGTACCGGATGCACACGTCCCAGCAGAAGGTGGCGGGCAGCACCTACATCAACTCCCGCAGCGTGTTCAAGCGCGTGGACCTGAAGGAGGGTCGCTACGTCGTCCTCCCCACCACCTTCGACCCCGCCCTGGAGGGGGAGTTCCTGCTCAGGCTCTTCAGCGACGTTCCCGCCGACTGCAAGTAAGAATCCTGGGGGGAACGTTCCCTCCTCTCCACGGCGTGGTCCACACGGACGTGGATAAAAGCCAACACTCTGCGTCTCTCTTTCCTCCGCCTGGGCCCACGGTCCAGGCACTCAAACATGTCTGACCTTTTCAAATCTGCTCTCCCGAGCAAATGCATTTGAGAGCGTCCGCCTCGCGTCTCTGTTGTGTAGCCGGTAGAAACGTGTGCTAAAGGTCGC
Organism: Gadus morhua; assembly: GCF_902167405.1. NCBI lineage: Eukaryota > Metazoa > Chordata > Actinopteri > Gadiformes > Gadidae > Gadus > Gadus morhua. The sequence continues at coordinate 9,356,723 of NC_044063.1, forward strand.
TGTGTGATTGTGACATGGTCTGGATATCTGCGGCCGGTTAAATTTTGTTTAATGTGTGTCGGCACACGTGTGAGAGAACAGATGACTGCCTTTTGAAAACACCGGCGAAAACGTAGTAAAAGAACAGATAGCGTTTTGTTTGTTATGGCCCCCATCTGGAATAAACCTCCAGAATGAAAACGTTGGTTTCATCAAGTGTAATCCTCAGCTCTACTCACAGATACCTCTGACTCTGTTCACGCTGAGGTATATTTCTAACATGTTCCATCCGCGACACTCTCACACACACGCTCTCTCTCTCTCTCTCTCTCTCTCTCTTTCCCCCCCCCCTCCCAGGGAGCTGACAGTGGACCAGCCCGCCCAGACCTGCTGGTCGGGGATGTGTGGGTACCCCACCCTGGTCACCATGGTCCACGTGCACCAGGCGGACGGGCTGGCAGGCCAAGACTCTGACGGAGGTAGTAACATACGTGCGGCAACGCACACACATACGCCAACAGTGACACGCGCTTAAGTGAACACACAGAATATAAACTCATGTTTGGGGACACGATATCTGTTTGCATGTGCCTTTTAAAATGCACGTATTGTTGTATTGAGTGTGTGTGTGTGTTTGTGTACGTGTGTCCAGTCTCAGACCCCTATGTGATCATCCGCTGTGAGGGGAAGAAGGTTCGCTCCCCGGTCCACAAGGACACGCGGAGCCCCGTGTTCGACACCAAGGCTCTCTTCTACCGCAAGAAGGAGCGCCAGGCCATCAGCATAGAGGTACCACAGCGCCCTCATGGATGGAGCTTCTACCCCTTGTGGATCTATAACCATAGCATACGGCGAGCCTACTCTTCTATCCCCTCTAGGTCTACCTTGTGCTGAAGGCTCTCTCTGACTCCTCTAGATCTACAACCATGATGCATTGACAGATCTCTCTTCTATCCCCTCTCGATCTACAACCATAATGTATTAAAAGGTCTCTCTTCTATCCCCTCTAGATCTACAACCATAATGTACTGACAGATTGCTCTTCTATCCCCTCTAGATCTACAACCATAATGTATTGACAGATTGCTCTTCTATCCCCTCTAGATCTACAACCATAATGTATTAAAAGGTCTCTCTTCTATCCCCTCTAGATCTACAACCATAATGTACTGACCGATCCCTCTTCTATCCCCTCCAGATCTACAACCATAATGTACTGACCGATCCCTCTTCTATCCCCTCTAGGTCTACAACCATAAAGTATTGGCAGATCTCTCTTCTATCCCCTCTAGATCTACAACCATAATGCACTGACAGATTGCTCTTCTATCCCCTCTAGATCTACAACCATAATGTACTGACAGATCCCTCTTCTATCCCCTCTAGATCTACCACCATAATGTACTGACAGATCTCTCTTCTATCCCCTCTAGATCTACAACCATAATGTACTGACCGATCTCTCTTCTATCCCCTCTAGGTCTACAACCATAACGTGATTAAGGACTCCTTCCTGGGTCAGGTGACCCTGACGGCTGAACCCAGTGAGCTCATGCAGCACACCGTCCACCTGAGGGACAAGGGCAATAACCGTGACAACGACCTCCCAGGGACCCTCACCGTCTCCTTGGTGACCAGCAGTATGCTCACCGGCATCTGAGGCAGGAAGTGAGGAGGAAGGAACGATGAAGAACGCAGTCAAATAATTTTACCATGAATAAATATGGCGAATGTTTACTTCTTAAAAATATTGTTGATCCAAAGAAATAGGGTTAGGGTTAAAATGTTGTTAATTGAAACATATTGGGTAAATATACTCTCTATATAATGAATAGAACATATATATTATTTGTATATTTAAAGATACATTTCCTCTCATCACATCTGTAATGTGATGTCTGCTTTACATTCAAAATCAAACTATTTCAAAAACCAAACTTTTGAAATAGTTAGAATTTTCAACGGAAGACACATGCCTACTAAAACGTTTACTAGATACAACAGCCAGAAAACACATGCGGGAGACATGTGCCCAACGGCCAGAAGATGACCTTTCTTCTGCCATCGCTTTTTTATTTTGTCGCCCTAAAAGACCAGTCAGCGTCTTCCATTCTGAACGCACAGAGGCCTCTCCCTGCTTTCTGATTGGAAGGAACAGAGACTGGTCCTACAAAAGAAGAGACACATTACAATGCCGCCTTACTACATTATTTCATTGAAGTAAACTTCCTCCATCTATTAAAACCCACACCGAGCATCTCCACCGGAGCCTTAACGGAAGCTGAACATTGCGTTGTTTACACCGTTAACGTGAATGTCTTAAGACTCAAAGGCGAACACAGAGCTTCCAAATGCTTCAAGTGGGTTGCTTTGTGCTGCATTGTGCCAAAATAGTTTTTTCTAGTAGTTTCTGATCTCAAGGATTGCCTTATGAATCGCCGCGGCAACAATTCAGCACCTTTTTAACCCCTAAAGGCAACGATACAGCACCTTTTTAATCATTAAGGGAAACAATGAGGAAGCTTATTAATTGCCACGGGCAACGGTACCGAACCTCGTTATCCACCAAAGAAACAATATACAAACTCATCAATCGCCAAGGAAACAGTGTAGAAACTCATTTATCGCCAAGGAAACCGTATAGTAGAACCTCATTAATCACCAAGGAAACAATATAGAAACTTATCAATCGCCAATGAAACAGTATAGAAACTCATCAATCGACAAAGAAACAATATATAAACTCACTCATCACCAAGGAAACAATATAGAAACTCATTAATTGCCACAACTTACCACAACTTACCTTTTGTCCACAGAGGTCAACAGTACCAAGAGTGCCTGCATAACCCAGAGACACAGAACTTAACCACTAATGCTGGTCTCGTTAGTGCCTTGCTACTAGCCAAATCTTGCATTGACTCAGTTGCCGCGGCTGGCCACTAGATGGCAGTAGAGACGCAGGAGTGTAATTGAACCCTGGAACAGCCTTATACAGCCTTTTAATTCTAAAGTTTCAAAAATATTAACTGTCCTTTCACTGGGCCACTTTTGACATGTAATAACCCCGTATGAAGCCTTTTATTGTACTGCTCAAAAAAACATAGGAGACTTAAGGGGTCATACACCAAATATTTATCCACTAGAGCTCAAGTATCGGACCAAACTGTATATTAAATGTCATTAGTATCACTTTACAGTGTAACATGTATTGTACCACTATATAATAATAACAATAATTCAAGTTTCTTATTCTGTAGATAGATATTTAGAATGCATACGTTTACAAAATATAAATGAGAGTCTTATTGTATGTACCGTCATCGTTTACTAGTTTGCCTTGCTTTGATAATGTTTACGACAAACTGTGTTATAGGTTGTTCATTGAGACATAGACCAACCAAACAACATCTTATAAAAGTCTTTAAAAGTGAAGCGATTTCTGTTGTCATGTTTTACTCTCTGACCATTAAAGTGAATGATGTAATAATGTCACTTGACGCGTGTTAAATATGGGCCGCATGATCTAATATTATGATCACTCACACACACACACACACACACACACACACACACATACACACATACACACATACACACATAAACATGTTTATGTGTATCTTGTATGTGTATCTTCATTCGCTGCAGCGAATGAAGATACAGTTTTGGTGTACAGTTTTAAAACTGTACAAAATTTGTGTGTTCTCAACTGTGTCTCTAAATTGTGGGATGCAAAAATGTTTGCGAACAAGGGCAAACATACCTTTAAAATATAAAACATAAAAATTTGAACAAAGTAAATCTCAAAAGTATGCATTCAAAAATATGCATTGATTAATTAATGTTCTAAAGTTGACCCTCACACAATAGTAACGATTGTGTGTGTCTGCGCGTCTGTGTATGTGTATAACACATCTTAAGCGACCATAATAAGTTCACTATTTTTAATAGTTTAACCTATCCAGTTAAAGGCCATTTCCTGTCCTTAGTTCAGAACCAGGAAGTCAAGAAGTACACAAAATGAAACTTGGAGGACAATGTTGTTGTTATTGTCGTAAAGGTCATTCAGAGTCAGCATCAATAACTCACGTATACACTTTATAGGACAGTAAGGAGCATCCAATCAAGTTAAACATAAAAGATTAAAGAGAAACAATGTATGTGTGTCGTGTGAGATAGAGAGCGAGAGAGTGAGAGAGAGTCAGTGGACTACAGGACAGGATGGTTGATCTGAAACACTAACAAAGGCCGGCATGACATTTACCACAAAAACACTGTTTGTGTGCGTGTGTGTGCCTTCATTTTCGTGTGCACAATTACATCTGATTACATCTGTACAACGACCTCATCGGCCCCACACTCTTTGTCTCTTTCTCTCTCTCTCTCTCTCTCTCTCTCTCTCTCTCTCTCTCTCTCTCTCTCTCTCTCTCTCTCTCTCTCTCTCTCTCTCTCTCTCTCTCTCTCTCTCTCTCTTTCTCTCTCTCTCTCTCTCTCTCTCTCTCTCTCTCTCTCTCTCTCTCTCTCTCTCTCTCTCCCTCTCTCTCCCATTAGGGATCAGTAGCAGTGAATGGGTGCTGCGTGCGCTGACACGGTTAATGCCTCTACACACGGGAGAGAGAGGGGAGGGGGAGAGAGACAGTGGAAGGAACTCATTCACTTCTTAGCCCTCCATGCAAAGGTAAGGAGAGAGGGAGAAACAGAGAGAGAGACAGAGCATCTGAACTTTATTCAGAAACCTACAGAGAGAGCGAGAGAGTATACTCAACATTATTCAGAAACCTACAGAGAGAGCGAGAGAGTATACTCAACATTATTCAGAAAACTACAGAGAGAGAGAGAGAGATTCAATAGGAAGTATCTCTTAACAGAGAGTGAAGAAGTCTCCATCGTTTCACCTCTACCATCTGGACTTCAACTGGTGGTGCCGATAGCACCTCCAGGCTGCTCCTTCCCTTTCTCTTCCTCCTCCTCCTCCTCCACTTCATCCGTCCGTTCTCCTGGGCTCCTCGGAGGGGGAGGTGGATCCTCTGGAGCGAGGGATCACAGGAGGCGTGAGAGGAGGAGGAGAGGAG